>NW_026534347.1:6015707-6180422 GCF_026225885.1 Hylaeus anthracinus
CTCTCTCTCTCTCTCTCTCTCTCTCTCTCTCTCTCTCTCTCTCTCTCGCACGCGCTCTCTCGTTGAACGCCGAGACAAAATGAAGTTTAAAACCCGAGTTCAGTAATTGCCAAGTTTTCTGCAAGTGTAATTAAAAGTACTGTCGCGAGATTGGGCCGAAATTTCGTTGAGTTGATTTGCAAGTTTCGAGGCGCGCCGTCTAGTTAGCCATTTTCTTTTCAGGAACTTCCTTGGTGTCGCGGAATTCGAAACTCTCGTCGCCCGTTGAATATCAAACCCGTCGAATGCCGTCGCATCGTCGTCGAGGGTGACGGTTAAATGTCGCATAATAGAATAAGAGGATAACATTCAAAGTTTTCAAATTATTTTCGCTTCAACGTACGTATCGAAGACGATTTCAAGGTTGACGACAAACGAACGCATTAGCTGATGAAAAATTAGGTAGCTTTATGGATTAATCGAAGGGCTAGGGAGGATAGAAAGTATTTATCTTCGGAGATAAGAAGATTGGAGGTCGAGAAATTAAAGATAAAGGCATCGGAGATCAAGAAATTGAAGGTAAAGAAATTGCAAATAAAAAATGGAGACCACGGATAGTTTACAATAAATTTATGATTGATAACAATATTTTCTCGAATTCATTCGAGTGTTCTACGTTTGAAATTGAAGTAGCTATAAAAAAAACAACACAGAAGAGAAATTGTCGCATGTGGCTCGCAGTAGACACTACTCGACAGCTAATCTGAGCCACCGCAACCTTTTTCTCCGATATAGGTCAAAGTTATACGCTTCCTGCACGAGAAAATTTCAGAGCAACGTTAACAGTTTACGCGCCGCCACGACTATCGATTACAGACCTAGAGGATTCGCTGATTGCGGGGGTGTAGGCTTGAGATTAACCGAATTGTTAGCGCAGTTGGGACGAGGGGTTTAGCGAGTCGCTTCCGATGGGAAAACACGGTTCACGGGCGAAATAATCGTTCGTATCGCGAACAATACGGACGCAGGAAGGTGGTGCACGGCAACCATGGGGGTAGGAAGTTAGCATCCGTCCGGGCGATACGAAATTTCGGTTCCGCTTCCGCGAACAATGCATGCAAATTCGCCGAATAATCCGACGATCAATCGTCGCGCGGTTTCCCGACAGTGTCTGCAACACGCGGGGAATTGATACCCTTTGTTTCGTGGGGGGGGGGGCCCCGGCCCCGGCGAGAACGATAGAAAAGCGACGTGTTTCAAAGGATTCTTGCGCCGCGTAACTGGCTAATACAATACAACAGCTGTCCGCGTCATCAACAGGTTTATCAACAGGTGAGAACGACGATACAAACTCGACCCACGAATGACGAAACGGCCAGAGCTGCGGTCGTTATTGGGGTAACGCCGAAGCCAGGAATAGTTAACTATTTTTTGGACACTTATTTTTCAGGATTTATTTCAGTATGTTGTTTTATCAGGGGTATGTGCAAGGATTTGGTAAAATCTCGAAAAAGTATCAAATTGATGCTTTGTTTACGAATACATTCTAGTCTTGGAAGCAGCAACGTCAACATTATCAACTTCAATTACAAGATTGCGGATACTTTATACATTTATGATTCGTGGATGATGAAACGTGGGAAAATTTATGAAAATGTGCAGAAATGCAAAAATGTGTGAGAAATTAATGGACAGAATTTTTTCACTTGGAAAGCATTTACTTTGATATCTCAAGACAGGGACGAGTAAGTTGCAGAGAGGGTTAATGAGAATATACATGTTACACCATTAAGAAAACAGTCTTCCTTCCTGATAATATTCTATAACACTTCACCTTTAACTACTTCACGTGGATACACATGACAGGATAAAAGAAAATATTACAGGAGCCTGTTTTAAATAGTCGTCCAAAGAATTAACCGGTATGGTTAAAGGGAACGCATGGTTCGAACAAAAAGAAACCTGGGCCCCCGGGGTGGAGCAAAAACGTCGGCAAGAAGCTGGCACGTTTGCTTAATAAGAGAAAAACTCACCGCGAAAGCCGCTGGGAGGAAAAAGAAACATCGTGCGCGGGACGAACAAAGGATAATTTATAAAAGTCGCCTGTAAAATAAACGCACGCTGGCCAGATGACGAAGCTGTGTTCGTAACTCTTGTACGTCCCTCGGATAATGACTTTGTAACTACTTAAAAACCATTCTTGGTGACAAAGAAAATGAGTCAATAACTAAAAAATATTTTTCGGTGGTTTAGACTCTTGGAACGAACTTTCGATATTCTAGTTCAATAATATGTAGATAATCGTCTACAAAATTGAAAAATTTCAAAATTTCAGAGACGAGCCATTCCAATCGTTCGCCCTGTTAGCCGTACCTTCGAATCGACGTGGTCGAAGCGTTCTTTATGCGGCTCGCGTGTGCTAGTCGCATTAATTCAGCAACTCAACGGGGCCTAAGAGTAACTATCGACTAGCTCGAGCTTTTAATTGCTCTGCCGGAATTGTGTCGGTGACCGTTTGCGACTCGTTCCCAATTACTCCTCGGGCCGTGCATTTCTGCGAAGCGTTTTGCGTTTAATTGATGCGTCGTTTCTGAACCCTATTAACATGTTCGTCTCGACAATAATTGAACCGGTGTGTACTGCGACTCATGTGTCTCGAGCACAATAACGATTGAAATGGATCGCCGGATCGACGTCGATAAATTCAGCTTAAAAGCTTGAGGCTCGAAAGTTCAACATATGCCTCCAAAACGCGGTTAATCCTTAGAAACGAAACCATGACCCTCTTCTTTCTTCTTTCATCGCATACGCAGTCCACCTTTAATCTGAAAACTCGCCTAGCTTCTGTTCTAAAGTTGGCGCTTTCGCGAGTTTACCGTTGCTCGATCGCAATTGAAAAGCACGAAGGAACTCCAACTCGTTCAAGTCCTAATTAAAAATCGAACGAAAGTTTGAACCAAATGTGAGAAGTGCTGCGATCGAGAGGCGTATGAATTTCATGTATTAAGATTGCAAACGAGCAAAGTCTACGAAAGAAATTTTGTACTTCGACCTTTTGAGTTCCTTTGTGATCGATACAATTTTTCTTTACTACAAACGCACCTTGACGTGCCAAACTTGTTATAGGTGTAATATATACATATTTCGTCGCATTTCTCAACTTTTTGTTTTATGGAGTTAATCGATGTGTGTAATGAACGACTCATTTACTGTACACCCAAAATGTAATAGTGACTCTATTTATTGAGAAAAGGACAGAGGAGAAAATAGTCATGGTTGTAGTACAGCCCCAGGCGACCGCGCTAGGGGATTAATATCGTCGATCTGGGTTACAGGAGCGTGATGAATGATTACAGCGTTAACGACAACCTCGTTCCGCGCCCGTTTAATAGAGAACTATCGACAAAGCGTCTTGAAAATTTCCGTTTCCCTCATGAGGTAAAAAATATGGGAGACGGTAAGAAAAGTGGAACTGGCGGAACGTCGATTGCGTCGGTGACGTGCATGACGTGTGATATTACGACGATCAGAGTCAGCGTCCATCCATAAGTGACGACTCCTGTGTTCCGACTCGGATGTTATTTTCAAAAATCAACCAAGGTTTCCGCGCGCTATTTCTAGGAGGGATTGAATCCATTCAGAAATTCGACGGAAGAAAGCAACCACGGATATTGGATTTTCTTGCGAGCAACGGAATACATTGAGTTCTTGGCTGGTAAAACGTGTACTCTGTATATATATATGTTAGTACTGCCTGGTTAATTCAGTTTAATCGATCGCGCGACCTTTGAAACACATTTCTTATTCAGGGACAGTTAAATCGAGGAGGAGTGAATTTGAAAAGCGTATTGAAATTCTTTTCTATTTTGGGTGCTGCTATGAAAATTTCATTTGTAATCAAGCATAGCGTAAGTGGAGATTCTTGAGGATTAGAGGATAGACTAGTTTGTCAGTAATGTAGGACACTTGTTCGATAACATAAACCACGCGTTGATCGTAGGATTTTTCGACAGAGTGTTCTTCCTTACCAGAAGAATCGAGTGATCTGCATTGGCCATAGAATTATATGGCATTACTGTCATAGAATCTATTTTGGTAAATCAGTTTTTTCACCAACTATTTATTCATACTTCTTTGAATATATCATTTAATAAATTTCTTTTATCATTATAACAAGCTCTGTTTGCTTTCTAGGATATGAAACATCTCTTGCCTCGAAGATCTACTCGTCAATTCATTGAGGCACGCTAATGACGGATTCGCGTGCCTCTGAAATTGATCAGAATGCAAGGTGCAAATCGCTCAGAGAAATATAGCGAGTCGCATCGTTTTTGGACGCGAAACGAAGGTTCCCATCCATATTCACGATCCAATTATCCGGTCAACGTGCGATGACATACTTCCTAATTCTGACAATTGTTTTGCTTCCCCTGGTGCTTACAGATTGCACGATTCCCGTCGGTGACAGTGTTAATGGAAAGCTGAGTTGCGTAAACAAAGCGTGGTCGTGCATCAATCGTGCATTCATGATTCGAATTTGATCAACATGAGGTGCGTGTTGGGAGACAAGTGAAAGGCTCGAGGTATGTTGAATATTGGATTATAGTGTTTAATTTCCTTTATTAAATGTTTCGACCTTACGTTCAGGCAACATCGATCCACGAAATCTAACGAAATAAAGGAAATTGGAGCCAAGGAGAGGAAAAACCGTTTTCTACAATGTAGATAATAGAAAAATGGAAGATGGAAATATAGAAATTTTTACAAAAGAGAAGGTGTAATATATACACTCAAAAATAATTGTTTCTTTGACAAATACACAATTGCCAAGAGTTTACCATCCAAGAGTCACGAACTAAGATTACCCACCTTTCGATATTTCAGAAGACAACATCTCGAAGAATCGACGATACGTCGAAACGTGATGTGACCCAGTAACGCGTGTGCCAATTTCCTTTCTCAGCGTTTCCAAGACGTCAGGCACTATGTTTTCGCGGTATTTCGAACCTCAGCTGTAAGAATAAGTTGCTCCTAATGCTGGCATTTCTTCGCAGCATTCTTCTTGAGAAAAGTTCATTTTTTCCGTCCAAATTTAATAATTAAATAAGCTCCTATAATTTCTGACAATATTAACTATTCAATCAACAGTTTAACTTCTATGCACTTTTTATTTCCCGAACTCTATTTCAATCGCCCCGTATAAATTTCCACCGCGAATAAAGAAGTACACTTCACCTTCATGGAACGTCTATTTTTACACAGAATAAATTACGGTATCCATGCGCGCGTGCTCCTGCTGAAGAAGAATTACGAGCAGCGGGATGCCTCCACTGTCTGCATGAATCTTCGGTATCCGGTCGATTCTCTTGGGTCCTTTTAAGGATGTCTGCGCGAACTTATCCTATCGGCACCATACATGTTCGCCATAGCTCTAAAAAAAACGATATTTCGCTAGTGGATCCTAGGGTACCGTTACGGGCCGTTCACACCTTGACCTAAAGTTTACGTACCGCGACAGCACGAAGGGAAGTTTGCCGATAGAAATAGCACCTCTCGATTAATATTATTATTATCGCACTTGTAGTTGCAAAAGAAAAATTGGAACGCATTCGACGGCGAGGGTTGAGCTTCTCGAGAGCAGTCGTGCTCGAAACCCTTGAAATTCTTGGCACGTTCGCGCCGCATAACCGAGCGGAAACGTTGCCCGCGCGCGGCAGCCCGACGGTTCCACGAGAATTTATATTTCACAAACCGTGGTGAATTATTTTGATCGCGTTTATGACATGTGAGCTCCCGCGGAAACGTATCGCGCACGCAATTCTACATTTCTTCTCTTTTTTTTTTTTCGCGATAAATATTTCCAGGAAATTTGCACCCGTAAACGCTTCGCAATTATTCATCGAGCGTGAAATTTAACGCACCGACGATTCGATAATGCGAACGCAACGTGGAATTAATCGGCGTCGATCACGTGCAGGACTGCTTTACAGAATGGAATATATATATGATTTGCATTTTTGCTAAATTGATATTTGTAAGTGCTGTACGTAATTCGAAACCTATTACATGGACCTTGTCCAGACTATTGCATCTACCATTGCCCATGAAATATATTTAGTCCCATTGGTCTTTCTGGGGTCTGCTCATGGTTGTGTCTAGCCGGCGCAATTAATTTGGTGTCCGTTCGAACGACAATCGATTTACGCGTCGATGAACGCTCTCGTGGCGTTTATCTGCGGTCATGCAATTACTTCCTGTATACCGCCAACCACGAATTGTAGTGGAAAATAGGGAGCAGCATTTAGATCGATTGAAATTGCTATGAAGAAAAGAAACGCGCCCAGGAAAGCAATCGAACGAAATTATTTAATCTATCACTCTTCGACAATCGTATCCAGTTCTCTCAAGACACAACTCACGAATTGTCTCAATTAAACTGTTAACTTAAAGTGTTGTGTATAAAGAATAATATTATGATAAAATCGCGCTACTATGCGTAATATATAGGATGCTGGACGTATTGGCCATTTCCATTAGATAAATGAGGTTTCTAATGTATTCTACTCGCGAAATTCATGAAATTCGGAGATTCTTGCCAAACTCTGCAACCTTCCACCGTTTCAAGAACAAAATGTCCGCTCGTGCTCCATTCTGTTTGCACGATTTTACGCTGGAACTTACATTTCCACGTCAAAACATTCCACGTATCAGAGATTTATCGAAATGTCAAGGAAACGTACCATAGAGTCCCGAAATCAGGAAGAATTAAATCCACGTTTGGCAGCAACATTGCAGAGCAGAAGTCATAAAAATTTATGACTAACATCGCGCAAAATTTAAATACATTAACATGAACGTTAGAAAAAAAATTCACAGAGATTCAAATGCTAAAATATTATTGGGATATTTAATATCGTAATTGATAATGAAAAATTCCGTTCCTTTCTACTCCAATGTGTAAATCGAAAATTTCCCTAAAGAATAAAATCGTGTTGGGAGAAAACTGAACGTGCCTCAGTGCCACACTGACGGAGCTTATCATTCATGGAGTAGCAGAAAAAGAAACAGCGACGACCATCCTCGCCAGGAACGTCTTATCTCTCCGGCTCATCCTTTCAAAAAGTAAGGTGGAAAAAAGGGCAAACAAATTACCAACGCCCACCCCTCGTCCTTTTTCGCAGCGATAATCACCGATGCGCGAAACACTATCCACCGAGCGCAAATATTGACAGACGTTACAAACACCGGGGAAAAACGACAGAGCGGAAACAGTGGTTGGACGGTGGACGGGTAGAAAGGCACACACAGAAATCCTGCCAAGCACACCGTTATATTTTCATTACACCGTCGTATCGTCGGCTCCGTAAATAAAGCGAGGCGCGCTGTTTTCTTCGTCGACCCTCGAGAAACCAGCAGCTTATCCGCAGACGGTGTCCACGACAAAACAGTTTCTAGGGGTTGCCGCCACCGTGTGGGGTCCACATGCTCTGAATTTCTTTGGACAACAGCTTGCCATTCCACCGTGGTGACTTATTTGCATGGGGAAGTTGGACGATATTGTTTTTGGGATATTTAACGTCGTCGAGTATAGCCTGGGCTCATTTGTTCTAAAGTAGGTTGTACGATGTTTCAGATAGGACACTTTATTTAAAGAGTTGAGGTATTCCTTTTCTGGAAATGTTTTTATAATGCAGTATGATTCACCAGTATCCCAAACGCTATAGTGCTGCATTTCCTCCTAGCTCATCTCATTCTGTCGATGTTGACTCCATATTCGCCGACTTGGACCCCGTACACGAGCAGCTTTTCGAGCAGACACTGAGAAATCACCTTCTGAATCATTGAACTCGCGTGCAACACGGCATTTGCTAACGTTAAAATACCGGTCGACCGCCAGCCTTCCTCTCTGCGACGCGACCGTTCAAGAAGCGACGTACGTGCGAATTTCTTAGACGCTTGGAATTCCTCGTGGAGAGCTTTTAACTCTTCCGAAGCTCTCGGTGAATTTTTAACAGGGTGACAAAAGTTCATACGAGAGTTTTATGTATACACATTCGTTTTTATTTATGTGGGATTAGGTATTGTTTACGTTTTTGAATTGCAGGTGTAGGTTCACACAGGAGTAAGAAATAATAATGATAAATTAAGCAAATAATTGCAAGCTACGATGATAGTAATTATATTATTGACGACACTCTCTCGTGAAAAATAATAAAGTTCCCTCGAATTTTCTCCTACGTCTGTAAACGAAGATTTTTCTCCAAACATTCAAGTTTATATTCACATAACCCTCTCCCTTTCGCCAAGTCACGTTCCGAATGAAAGACTTCCTGTAGATCGCCCATGTCCGTTATGTTCTTAGTCAGCAGAACCATGTCGGTTCTCAGGTTGTTCCTTTCGAGCTCCAGCAGTCTAATGTCCTCCAATCTCTGATTATATTGCGCCTCGATCCACTAGAGCGACCTGTGCAGCACTTTTATTGGACAGTGCCAAGGGCTCTACTCATTTCTCTTGACCAATGGCATTCCTGGAATGATCCAGCCGTTCATTACTACGTCGATGTCTTTGTGTCGTCCAATATTCGGCTTCGCTCGCTGGATTGCAAGTGTCTTCTCTTCGAGTGCTTCATCTTTTCGATTTCACGTTTCAAATCAGTCATCTCGACCTTTACGATCTTGCTCTCCTCCACCCTCCCTTGCACTGGAAGACGAATGGCCGAGAGAGACTCCTCGAAAGCTGGGTTAAACGATTCTGTGCCAGTACAAATACCACAAATTGCATTCTTACAGTTCCAGAAAAATATTACAGAGAAGAAAAGGAAGACATTGATCTAAAATTCTGCGAGATAAAAATTACATTAAGGGAGTTGGAGGAAAATATTCTTCAAGAAGAAGCTTCCATCAGCTTCGATACACCAAAAATAACACGTGAATATATCTCAACTGTTAACAAGGATTGCCACGACACATCCAGCGTGCTTCCCACGCAACATCGTCAATCTTAAGCCACTGTTTCCTACCTAAGGTTTGCTTAATCTGATGATTAACTGCCTTCAGCTTCCCCTTCAGCTTCTGTATCCTGTCCCTATACTTCCACCATGTACCGTTTCAGCCTCGATCAGGTTTCACCGCTGCCAGAGCATCGTTTCGGATCTCCTCAACCGTTTCTTGCAACCGACGACCTCGCTTGGGTTGCCCTGAAACTATTAATGCGACGAAATTAGTTCAATTGCGATGCACGCGAATCACTGTCGCCTCTCCATTTCCACGGCGCGTAAATAGGAGAAACTATGCGCCGCTGTGCAGTTTTATCGCTGTATCGTCGTGTCACGTGAAATAATTCAGCAACGAAGAAACCGAGCGTGCGTTCGTGCCCCGAGTAGATGAATTTTTTGGCGACGAGGTGCGAAGGTTAAATTGCTTTTCGTGCGAACACTTGTTGCTTTAAGCAACAGATGAAGGATAACACATTCTGGCATTTATTGCGCAATGGAATGGCCATTAGAGAACTCAATGCCTATTTTATAATTTTTCGAAAGGGAGCAATAGTTTCTGGTCCGTTTAGAATTTTCAGAGTTCAAGGGATACTTTTTGTTCGAGTTACGCGTGTGTGACGAAGTGTAAGAGCGAAATAAGTTAGTATTTTTTATAAACGATAACGTGACCTTTGAATATTAATGAATTGTGAATTATTACTTGTGGAGATGCACATTTTTTTTTTTTTTTTAAATAGGTGGCTACCGCTCTTTTATCCCCTGTGTCTATATTTTGAGTGTTAAAACATTTTTACCTGAAATATTTAATAATGAACAGCGTAGAGAACGATTCGTGTTATCGTCAAACATGATTCCCGTTCAAACGGCGCCCTAATCGAATAGCCTTGCCATGTAGACTGTAGCCCTACCGTTGCTGGTTCTAGTTACTAGCACTAATCTAGTATTAATTACAATTTCATGTACAATCACGAAATGAGCCGTTTACATACATCCGATAATTTCCAACCACATACACGTATGCGATGCGGTTGCTCACGATGTATTCCCCTAACCATTGTCAAGACGATATTTCCTGAGAACCAGGTAAATTCAATCCTGGGCCCGAGGGTTAGCCACCGCAACTTTATTAAATAAACAAAATAATTAGAACTGTTATTTCAGACAAGCAAAACACCATTGGATGAATTTTTGTTTAGTAGAAATTCTAAGATCAAAAATAAAATACAAGAAATGCTCCGATTGCGTAAATATATTTTGAGTGTCAATGCATTTCTACCAAAAATACTCCATAATGAACAGTATGGAGAATGATTTATGTTATCGTCGAATACGATTGCCGTACAAAGGGCGTACTGCTCAAATCCCGCGAGATTATGCCACCGCGCCGTTAACGAAATGGCAATCACCGTTTCTCATGACGGGATGTTTGAATGGCAAATTGTGGCATTTAGTCGCAAATCTCGTGAAATCATGACGTAACACGTGACCGTAGGACAAACCTGAAACGAACGACTGACTCGCGTCTACCTTTACCTTCCTCCGAGCAACAGACCGTCTGCACAACTCGCTTGATGTCTGAGCACACAGCACTCATATACCGCCCGGCGATCTCTCGGCTATGCGTCCGCTGTACAACTTGCCTGACAGCTCACGTTATATCAACACCTATTATTAGATAGATGTTTAACCGCGCACTACCACTTGCGAGAGTCCGATTACGAGGGACATGTGAGGGATTTCGCTGGTACTATCATACGCACACCAAAACACTTGTGACTTTACTGTAATTGTGGGAACGGAGGTGGTAAAAATTTGATCGGAACAAAGTTAACGTAACTTTGTTAGGTAATTTGTTAAAATTTCAATTCCTCTTCAGTTTGGTGAGAACAGTTTCCCTTCATTCCTTGACAAGGAGTCAGTCGATGTTGATGCAGCTTGATGGTGAAAAAATTACGAAAATCATTTCATTTGAAAATGTATTTTGTAATTCTCATTAGAAGAATCCTACATATTTTCGAGAAAACATTGATCCTTGTTCGATCGTACATGATTTGCATTCCATTTGTAAAACACTTCACTACTTGTCTTCTAAACTTTTTTTTCATCGCACGAAATTCAGCTATGAATTCTTGAACGATAAATTCAACGTTCCTTTTCACTCGCACAACACATCGAGCAACAAGTCCTGCAGAAATGCACACATAAAGTGCGCGAGCGTATTCGTCGCTTTAATCGTGGAACATCCTCTAGCCAAACCGATATTCTCCTGTGACCAGGACTCGAGAGGGTAGCACGCTAACAGGTATGATTGTAGAGGAATCATAATAATGCGATGTAGTATCACGTACAGTGGCGGCCATCAATTTTCGACTGCCATCTTCGTCGTTATAATCGCGGGATTAAGGATGGGCATAGAATTTACTTAATCGCGCGACGCTGGCAACGATAAGAGGATATACTGGGTGTCTCGTTGTCTTTGTTACGGAAAATTTTCATGCATATATTCATGATGTCGGGCCTTTGTTTTAAATCTCATCCTAAGGGCCTAGCATTTCTCAACTCCATCGTTTATTTACTTGTGAAACTTTTACGATAGCTGGTAGTATCGTAGATGGTAAAAAAAATTATTCTGATAAAATTGAATTCCATTTATATTTCCTAAAGAATGCATAATCATTGAAGCAACAAAACTGGATTTGTTCTTTTTTTTCTTTACGATAAACAACCACGGAATAGAATTCGATCCGTCAATCGGATAAAAACAAGGACGCCACTGTTCACCGACGAAAAGTTATATTCCCTCCGCCCGGGGCTTCCCCGGAGAAACATGCAACAATTTGCATAGCAATTATACGACGGTGCAAATATCAACGCATTGTAATGTAAAATTTAATGGAAAATAAATTTCTCCCTGTTCTATCGAGCAGGCACGAGAATATAATTTTCCCAATTGCCAGTCGCGTAATATTTCTCGCATTATCCGCGCGATCAATTACTCGACTGATATTTTATTCCCCCGAAATTGGAATAATATCGTCTCTGATATACAGCGCGTGAAAATGACCGCCGCCACTCTTTGTTTCGGTGTTGCCGGATATACGAGGGCATAATTAAAGATATGAGATCCATTTGGTGTCACCTGCTGGAAAATAAAACGCCAGGGCACTGGGATTTAATCGTCTTTTAATGCACGCCTCGACGAATTACGGTTTGAACAGCTAAGAATGGTTTTTAACCCTTCAGATGTAATGGACGACGGCATAATGGGGTGCAGGGATCTCTTCCTCCACGGAGATAAAATTGGAAAGGTGTAATAAAAGAATTCGATTTTTATTTTGTGTGGTGTCAGCTGTATTTGTCGATGCAAATTCGTTTATTACATTAGCTTTACATTCTCTCTTTCTCTCAGTTCAATATAATATGTTTCCTTGTTTCCTATTGTTCCATAGAATGCTCTCAACTTTCGATCTACATGCACAAGTACTGAGAATATTGTCTCTCGACATGTTATAATTATTAAAATTGCTTCCTAACTTATATAAGCACCAACTCCTCGTAGTTCATTCTCATCAATCTTCCTTAACTCGTCACCATATTGTCTCATCAAGAACATGAGATCATTCGTGTTCGTGAAGTTACAAAATTTTCTTAGAGAATTTTCTCTATTTTAATTAAAATCTGAAGCGCTTGGCAGTGTCAGAGTTTGGAAGTCGAAGCATGTTTGTTTCCTTCGATCACCACGGTTTCGTACTTACAGTAACTAATAATCTCGATTGTATAATCTATCTAGATCGAAGGAACTCTAATTCAGCAATCCTTCGTTCCTCGAGTCTTGTTATTTGTTTGCAGATTCGAAAGCTTCTTTTCGTTCGACGTTTCTTTCCAAAATTGTTCGTGTCTAGAAGCTGTCCAACTAATTACAGGAAACGTGCAAGCATCGATGCAGACAATGCGCCTAAAGGAGAAGGCAATACTATTGATAGGATTACAAAGCTTCCGCGAGGGACGCATCGGTCGTTCATTTTAGCCACTTTGCGAGGAAGTTGGACGGAAGTTAAGGGCGACCAGCGAGAGTCCTTTGTCGCGGCGAGACCGGGGGAAACGAAGCACAACATCTTTATGAGCTACTGTGCCCGCAAACTACGATCGTGTTAGAACGGAATTGCAGCTCCGATCTTGTTGACTAAACAAAGACGCTGCTATTGGACACGCCGCTCTCCTTCAAGGATTAGACTTGAACATCCTTGTACCCTCAATGTGATCACGATGTATACACACGAGTGGCGTCTCGATAACGACATCCTTTACTCCCGATAACGTGGACGACCACCGACTGGCGCAATTTAAAGGTCGAGTTATCCAACTATTCGAGATGAACGTGCTTTATAAACGAATGAGAATCATCTGGAAGTTCGATCAGAACATATTACAGAATAATACAGTATAACGCAGCATGATAAATGATATGAGCACAAATCGATTAACTCCATAAAACAAAAAGTTGAGAAATCCGGTGAAATAATGTTGTGACTATGCCAAGTGCTTTGACACTTGAATTGAAAATTTCTCAAAAAGTGGAGTTAATCGAACGGTTCGTATCATCTACAAGTTAAACTTTTTGTTGTTCAGGAAGACAGATTGGACGCAACAAGGTCCAAGGTCCAACTGGCCCAAGGTCGATTGACATTTATACAAACGAACAGAGAGCATGTATGCTCACGTCCAGCGTACGTCGATAACGTCGAATCGAATTAATCCAAACGCCTTTGATGGAAATTAAATCCCCAGGATGGAAAATACTCCGCGACTACGTCGAGCTTCATCCCCGTGACACGAACTCGCGGCTTTGAAGGATTTTAGGGAGCCTTGGATCGTTGGATCGCTCGACGAGCCTCTCGCGTTACAGGAAGCCCCTCCAAAGATGCTTAATCTGTTATTGAGTAGGTTACTCGTAGGTTTCGTTCAGGATTGTTCCAAGAATCTGCAGTGTTAATATTGAAATTAATCAGCCGAAGAATTTTCAGGCAGTAGGGGACTTAATTTAATAATTAACAAACGATGTTCAGGATTGAGGAATACATTCAAAGTGTACTTTAAGTTAGTTATTACTGCAAGGTTATTGTAAGAAACTTTGGATTTACACGCGTGGGAGTCATGCTTATCGACAGAGACCTAGGACAACATAAGACTCAGCTTTGGCGAAACTGAGAGATAGAATTACAATGGCTGTTTTGTATAAAAATATTAAATACAGAATTCAGCAGTGAAATGTTCCGCAGAGCAGATGTACTCCATATTTTATACTCTTTAAAAGATAAAACATACTTTTTTTTTTAAATCTCGAGATATACATATGCAAAAGACATTCACAGTCAAATCATGAGTCTCGAAATAGTAAAATATTTGCGTAAAACAACAATTATCGCATTACAAATACATAATGCGTCAGCTGTCCTTGACACGGTAGCAAAGTACAAATTGGACCCTGGCCAAAAATAAGTTCAACACGTCTCGTCTAATGAGATCGTCACGGTTTTCGAATGTCGAGACCTTCACCTTGGAGTAATTCCTCCCGAGGGCGTAAAACGCGACCTGTCCACGCTGACCTTGATCCCCTCGTCCCGGAATGTGTCATCCCGTCGCGCTGTCAGGATATCCCTCGAATCCTTCGTTACTTTTTCACGATCATCGCCACCGAGCCACGCCACTGACCGTCTTGTGATATTAATCGCGCCACCGACCCGATAAGGGTCCATGAAATTTACGAGCAATTTTTTCGGCGACATTGACGCCACGGGACGCTTAATAAACCACCGTCCCCACCGAAACTACCGTGGACACTGACGATGAGTAATACTCTTCTTTTCCGTTTCTCCGTGGACACTCGAGATTGACTGCGGTCGATGGGTCTCGTTATTGGCGGCTGAGACTTTGACAGCTTTATCGACAGGTCTCGCTTTCTATTTTTCTCGGGAAGGATGATCCACGCGAGAGCTAATAAAAATTACGCCTTTTTTTTGTGCGCTCCAGATTTATTATAGTTGAAGGAGATGGGGAATATTATAGGGTGTTGAGATTTTATGAGGTATAATAATACTGGAAAGAAGATTCTTTTATACTGGGATGATCTTTAGTTCCAGGCCACTTTAATCTATTCTACGATTCGTTTTGGGAAGCTTGAGTTATCTGAAAGGTTGCTTTTGTAATTAATTTAATATTGAAATGGGATTTTATTTAAAGCTGTGTTAAATAATATTTTCCGAGTTATATCTACGATCCATAAATTAATGGAATGGTGGTGTTGAACAAAAAATTTCAGGTAGAATTATTTAATTACAGTTTATTATACGAGAACGAATACGTGACGTTAAACTGGTCGATTTACGTCGGGCAATATACACACATTTAAGGGCGGGCGATTTACACACTTGTAAAATTTCATCGGTTTTGCAACATATCGACCAATCAAGCACGTTATTTCCTCGACTATACAATTGTTAATGTATTTTATGTACAGGCCATCGAGAGGAGGAAAATGGTAAGTTTTTTTTTTTATAATCGTTCAGCACCTTTAAACTACTAATACTCGCGCTTGCTTATTAGAAACAATTCAACTCCGACTGGATGAATGCACTGGTCGACATTCTTATTTATTAAATAAACACGAATCAAATAATTACTATATAGCGTTCTGTACGGTTGATTAGTCATTTGTTGCTTTAGATTGCGTTTTTGAGCGATATCGTGTCACGTGAATTGCAAATTCCGCTTTATTTGCATCACGAATAAATGGCGAGGAGCGTTCGATAAATGAAGATAAATAAATCTGAATAATTGATGAATTAAACAATCAATGATATTGTTAAATCGAATCGATTCATTGAATTCGCTTAATTATATATTTTTCTCTTAAAAAAGAATGGTATCATGCACTCTTCCAGACGAAGGAGATCGCTGTCAGGTCAATATTCACAATTCTGTACTTAAGTAATTTCGCAGTACTGTATAGAATATACAATGGCTTATCGTATGCAATAATTCACTCGGCAGTTATCGTCCATTGTAATACTGATCTGTTAATCGAAAAAGCTTTCTGACAAACACCCATAAACACACAATCGAGCTGCCATGTATTGCAAGGAGAAAGAAAGCTCAGTTCTGGAAGGAATTCCAAGTATGCACACAGTGTTAGGTCAGAAATTTTAGTCAACCATTCTATGGTTTTCGACTAACAAGAAAAGTTTGGCAATTCGAAAATTCGACCAAATTCCAAACTCTGCAGAAATACTGTTCGAGGGATGATAATAACGTGACTGAGTTTTCATACTATTCTGAATATTTGTGAAATCATAGAAGATATGCAGCGAAAATTTAATTCCGTATTCTACTCAAAACAAGATAAACATTTTTTTCTCCTAGCAATACATACTGGTTCATTAATTTTTGCCATTAGAGGGGAATACGGAACGCCTAACGCACCCCCTTCTCCTTTCTAACAAACTTCCACTTATTGTGCGTCCGAAACGTTAGATTTCTCTTTCTCCCAACACTTATCTGTACAGATCATTTAAACAAAAATGCAAAATATCCTTTGCATCAACCATAGTTCGTTATCATTAAATAATTAAACAATCGTGAAACTTGACAGATAATGCTACAGCCATCTACCGGTAAACGGTCCCAACAATCCTTAAAGCTAATTTTGCGATACAGTCTGCGCCCTCGACAGTGAAACGCTCAAGTTTGTATAGAAATAATCACAAGCAGGCAAATATTCTATTTTTCTTTATATGTGCACAGTTTTACATCGTTCCAAGCATAATCCGTATTAATTTAAACTATTAGTCCTTGATTGCTGGGCTTGGAATTGCTCAAGCTTATTTTTTTTATTAAAGAGAACAGTTCCACCCCTAGAAAGAGGAAATCGCCATTTACAACAGAACGCCTAAGTTCAGAGAGGAATGGTTTATATTTCCCACAGATAGATGGCGAAACCAGGTGTGCTTCCGCGAAGGTATAATACTTATTTCCACATAAATAAATTAGTGACGTATTGGCTCAATAAATTTTCATTAGATTTATTTAAACTAAAATGTCATCAGGTTGAAAGACTGTTCTACTGAACATGACAATAAATTTAATACAAAAAAATATGTCAAGAGAGATTAATAATAAGTATCTTAACTACACACATAATTTTACACATTTCCAATAGTTTTCCGATAAATTGTATATTATTAATTGTTATACTTTTCATGTTATAACGTCGAACAATCTACTCATGGTTGAAATCAAGGGAGGAAAACATTTTCCTCTTACAACTTAGGTCACTCGCTACAGATGGCGATACCATCCCCTTTCTAGGGGTGCAATATTTAAAGTACCCATTCAATTTAAATACTGTACCATCAGTTCCCAGTTCCTCCTTTACAACAGAGTTCCATAGACATTCAAATTAACAAATCTTTGTGAAATACGTATAATAGCACTTTGAGAATGATTTATGATGGATGCATACAATATATTGCATATTATGTTTAAATGATGCACAGCTAAACGTGCTAAAATGCAATAATACTTATTTAAATCCTAACACTTTAAAGAAGGTGCATGGCAAGTATAGTTTGCTATTTTGGAAACGGTTGTGTATTACTGTACAGTAATAAAATAAAATTTAAATTTATTATATACATAATCTTTTTACAATAAATTCCAATTCTGATTAAAATCTATCAAGAGCTCGTTTCACCCCCTTCTTCCACATGCAATGAAACACATATGATCTCTCCAAATTTGGACAATTTTATCTAATTTAAAAATGTCTAATCTCCTTTAGTTCAGACGTGAATTACACTTAAATACAATAACAATCTTTTCGTATTTTGCTTCTCGACACAGAGCCGTGACATTATTAATAATTCATCCATTATTAAATGAAATTACACCGAAAAAATCATGTAACATCTTCACAAGTACATTAACGCGGACAAAAGGTTTCAGTTCGACACCCCACGTTCTTATCTAATATTAAAATTCCAAATGTTGCCCACGTTTCGACCCAAGACATAAGGAAACCCCCCAAAAATCCCCTTGAAGGTTAACAAATTATTAAACCAATACTCGAGATATTCGAGTCGATGACACCAAGTTCATAGGATTGATAATCCACTACATAGTTTAAACGACCCCATTTAGCGTTTCGTTCGCACAACTAGAAGCTTGTCGTGAAGGAAAACGGGATCTGGCGAGCAGTGTTCCCCTCAAACGGAACAAATTAATCGACTTCTGTGTAGAACCGCGCTTTCAATGTGTTTCGATGATCATCATGGCGAGCTGATTATCCAAGCCCGTAGAAGAAGAATGCTGGCGATCGCAACGTGCAGCTCGTTCAATCGCTGATGATGATTCGTTCGCGCTGCATTCCATTGATCGTGGTGAACCGCTGCCTGCTTTTCACCTGCGATGAAAGTATGTGTTGGTGAACCGTGAACGTTGTTTGGTCATTAATAAAAAAAATATGTTCGAATTTGTTCAGCAGGAAACTCAAACAATGTCTCGAATCTGTATGGAATTCTTCGTAGTTACCTTCGAGTTTCTCCTCGTCATTGTCACGACACAAATGCAGTTCACTGTCATATTATTGGGTCAGTGTCTTGGTACACGTGGAACTAAGCTTATGTTCATATTTATCAAGACCTGTGATGTAAATTTGCTTTAAAGTGCCAGGTGACACACAGCAGACTGTCACTTACAAGAAAATAATTATTGGAAAGAGACGAGGGAGAGAAAAAATGTCCGTTAGAAAAAAGTCTGTTATCGGATAGATCCGTCATCAGCTCCATATAATATCGCAATTTTAAATTAAAGAGACTATGCAGATAATTTACCGTTAACATTTGTGTAGTATTCGATTTTTATAAATCAACTTGGTATTTCATTTATCGAAGTAATGTTATCGTTGGAATATATTCTCAAAATTACTTCAAAATTATACAGAGAGAATCATGTAATAAAAGCTTCAGAGTATAATATTCATTCCATCAAACTTTCAAGTTTTCTTAATTGTATTTTCCACATTTTTGTGCCCCATTAAAAAATTCAACAGTCTCATTTGTACTTTCTGCGCCAGTGTAAATTAATTCGTTCATTTTCTACGCGCAAATGGTATCAGGTTATTCCTCGTTCGTTCCGTCGTTTCAGTTAAAATTTCCTACGCCGTTTTAATCGCTTTTTCGACTCCGTATAAACGCATGACTTTAATCCAATTTACCATTCAGGACGTGAATATGCACCGCGGCGGTACTGAATTGGCTCACTGAGCACGAGTATTCGCCGCTGTCAGTCTTTTTCGCCTGTTCGATGTACAGCTTGGTCACCAGATCTTCGTTCGACCTGAAAAAATTCTCATGTTATACGTCGAATTTACACGCGGATCCGTACACGTCCGAACGGACACGTTCGCCAGAGGGGAAAAAAAATGCGAGCGTTTCCCCGTCGAGATTGGAATTGTCAAATGTTATACTGAATTGAAACGAATTGTTGTCTTGTCCCATCCCGATTCACCAACGTATTGGCTGGAAATATTTTAATGGACCACGACCCGATCTCCAACCAACGAGCCACGCAGTTTCAGGAAATGAGAAAACTGTTAAGCCTGTAGTTTTCAAACTTTCCAGAGCGTGTGCTCGCGCAGAACAGGGAATTTTTACGCTCGAAATTCGCAAACAATACATTTTCTTTTTATTTTAATTAGTTCGAAGTTGTTTCTCTTAACTTTCATTTGCGAAATGAAAAATATCGTTCAAAATATTGAGAAAATGAAATGTTTACATAATCACCACTCCGGCGATTAAGTAAATAAATTGGAATAATTGTAACAATTTACGAGAATTAAGTGTTTAAGGATAAAAACAATTCGTGGAATTTATTCATTTTTAATAGAATGAAATAAATGTGGAACATAAATTGTCAATTTTTATTTTACTTTTTCCGGGTCAGTGAATGGGTTGGAAGATATAATTTACATTTGTTGATTTTCCGGAGCAACCGGAGCGTAAACCATCCCAATATTTGCGAAAATTTGGGGAGAGAGTTCATTGGATTGTTAAATATTTCTTTGTAAATATCATCATTAATTTTGCTAATGCGTCGAACGAAACAGAGGTTCTATCAAATTTCAATGTATTTCTCGTTTATTTTAGATAAACAATCCGTGAGGTTTACTGTACTCCAAGCGAAATAAAAACAAGTTAGTTCGATCACTGCTCGATGCAAACGACGCAGCAATTGCAAGACATTTTCAGAATGTCAGTTAAAGTCACCGAGAATTTTGTTACAGTTCCGTTCGAGGCAGTCCACGAGGGAGCTTAGAGTTCCTAACCGAGTATTACAGAATTTAAAGCAAGACTCGAGAAGTTGGAACGCGTGAACGCTACAAACATTCCCAGGATTAAACAAAATGTATCTCGACAAGTCCCCCACGCGAGAATTTAAGTCACGGTTAAATAATCAACTTGAAAAGAAACGCATCGGGTCGTTAACCATCTTTATTAATCGCGAAGGCATTTCTGCCTGCCAAAGCGAATCGAAAAGGTCAGAACAAACGTTTCCCAGCGTCGCGACAAACGCGATTCATGGATAAACAGAAATTAAGGGACCGTTAACGCGGAGAGCTTATAAATAAAAGCAGACGGGAGCAACCGAATCGAAATAGAAACGGCAGTCGGAGGAGCGACGAGTTCCTCGTAAAATGCCTCAAGGGAGATTAAACGGTTCGCTCGTTACCCAGAAAGCGTGCAACGAACGTTACACAGACTTTCAACAGAGGAGGAACCGATGAAGCTCGCGCACCGATACGCTGACAATTCCCGTTGACTATGGCGAAACGCAAAATCGGAACATGGTACGTCTATCTCGCCCAGGCTCGGGGCTCGATACGGTGTTCTTCCGCTATATATGCTCACCCATTAATGTGATAAACGTCGACGTGATCCGGCAACGTCTCGCCATTTTTTCTCCAGACGGGATGCGGTATCCTGGAGTCGGGCCTGGATGGCCTCGCGACGCATTTCAACTCGATACCGCTTCCGGTTTTATAGTAGCGGTCTCTCAGCTCGTGCTTGGCCTCGTCCACGATCCTAATGTCCGGTGCTGCAAAACGTATGTCGATTAGGGTGGCTCCTACGACGCTAAGCTTAACTCCAGGAGGTCTTCTGGGAGGCTCGAGTAAGAATTATTCGAGGTTGGAGTACTATTTAGAGTTTTTTTAGATACGTTATTTATGTTGACTTGGGAGAATAAGATTTATCATTTTCAACAGCTACAGTAAATCCTATAAATATTCGTACCATGTATGTCTATTGGAGAAGTTTGACTAAATTAAATAATAGTTTTGATATTACCGAATGAATTTTTCATTATAACTCGTTCTCAATTTAATCGAGGGAGTTTAGTGACTGTTCTAGACTGATCGACACATTTGCGTCGTCTATGGAGATGGCTTTTCCAATGAGATGACAGTCGATAAATGGCACACGCGCTTCCTGAAGGGAATCTTGATCTTAGCGACACTTCACGGCCGGGACGATCAACGGAGTTTGATTAAGAGCGGTTGGAGAACTGTGGGAAGATTCCTCGACAGACATCTTGAGAATAGGGAGGTATGATGGGAAATGATCAGGAGACAGTTACCAATCGCTCCATTTTTACTTTTTATCGACTGTTATTAATAAACTGTGGATATTTATGCATTTATGAGTAGTATAAATATATTCAAATCCATAAACTCATAAAATATGAAAAATGACATGAACGTCACAACTTTTAGAACCGAAAACATACTTCAATGTAAGTTTCTGTTCTTTACCTCTGTATATAAAAGTACAAATTTGGGTAAGCATCCTCAGTCATTATATTATTACAGCAAACCTCATGATACCTTGCGTGAAGCTATGAAGACTAATATAGAGCTGCATTTTTCTTCAAGTGTACCGTTGAATCTTTTACAATATTTCAATTTTTTGTCCCGGTTCTTTGTTCGTTTAAATTGCTTCGGTAATTTTCAATCTCCATACAAACTGCACGTGGCTCTTCTGTGACTTCGCAATCAGAATGTTCTTTGATGTAAGAGAATAAATCTTGCATACCTTGCCCGGTGTTAGCTTAGATGATTATAAGGCAAAGGTAGGAATGAAATCATGAATAAAACATTCCGTTAATTCCTTTGCGATTGCGATAAAAGGTTTATGAATATCGAAGGTGCGGCGCATGCAAAGATGGCATTAATATGAACATAGACGTATCGGGAAAATGTGCAAATTTTATAGAGCAGCATTTCGTCGTATTCATAGCCCTATAAATGTAGGACACGTAAAAATATATAAAACTGGCCACTTTTTTAATATATTCTATAAACGTAGATAGTTAAAGTCTTTCGAAAACAAATTTCTTACGTCGAATATACAATGTAGTATACATTGAAGGGATCGTTTCATCCGTAAGAGGGTGAGACAATAGTCTTCCCCTGATTGAATCGATGAAGTTAGTAGAAGAAGGAATTAAGCCAAGTACAATTCCGTTTTCGAGCGCACCGAGCAGTCGCACTTTCCTTCAAATATTTTCACAATTATCCGATTCTCGTAATTAATGGAATCCTGCTTTAGTCTCAAGGGCGTCTGTGTACGTTACATTTCTCTGCCACATGCAGTTTTCCTTCAATTTCGTACAATAACTTTCCATCTATTGCGAGGAAAGTGGACCGTTCCCTCGGAGTAAAAATTTACCCCATTCGTGTAGAAGTAATCGTTCAACTAGTTCCATCATGTTAAAATTTCCACCAAGTCCCTTTATTTGGATACTCTGTTATATTCGCATAGAGTATATATTTCTAGATTTTTGTAGATATTCTGTCTCAAATATTCTGCAATGGTCAGAACCAATTCCATTAACAGCAGTGATCGTGTAGACTAGATAAATTTCAAATCGATATTTAAAAATATAGAAGTACGTTGAAACCCATACACAAGAGTGTAATACACTGCTGTAGTAAATAACAGTATTCTGACCAAATATACAAAAAGTGGTACAATATTTCGAAAACAGAAAAGATTTTGAAGATCCAAAAAATATCAGATGAAAGATGTACATATTTGGACCAACAATAAACATAACTTTTAAAATTACTTATAGAAAAACCAAATAAAAGCACCACATACGAAAACCTTCTGATCTATTTTCCCTTTCGAGAAGAAATTTCGTTTATGTACACCGTAAACTTTGTTGAAACACATCCACCTGTAAAATGCAAGATCACCCTATCCAGATTATTATACCAGAACCGCGAGGTGAAGCCTGCAAGGTGAATTATTTAGTGGTATCGTCCGGAAATTGCTTCACTCGATCAGTCTTATCTCTCTCTTGCTTCGGATAAAATGCTCGAGAGTTCCTCGCCTCCGTCACAATTATACGCTTCGCGAGGCCTCCCCTCCACCCCGAAACGCCCTCGCAGGGAATTTTTCTCGTTTCGTGGGAACCCACTTTCATGGGAGATGCTGTTTCGATTGTTCTCCACGGAAGCACGTTTCCCTGTTACGGGGCCAAACAGGTTCCATTCGATAATTGGGTGAGCGAGCAAACAGGGAAAAGTTTCGGCGCGGAGGCGCAACAAGGTGTCGCACTTTCCTCGCCGGAGGTGGGATGAAACAAGACGAAAAATAAAGCGGCGACGTTACGTGCTCTCGTTCGGGGACAAAGTCCTCCACCCTTTCGGCGCCCGCAAGACTCCCGCTGCGTAATTGAATCTTTCCAGGCACGGACTTTAAACTCGTTCAGGCAGCGAGAGACGCGACGGCTCGAGCGCCGACCGAACCGCAGACAAGTTCGCGCGATTCGATACGAGTACGTGGTCGCATTGGAGGAACAGTATCGCCAAAAGCGTGATCTAAAAAGAAAAAAACGGAACCTGAAGGTAGGTGAGTTTTTTGGTAGATTTTACGGGAGCGTGTATTGTGCTCAAGGGAATCTTGTCCATCAGGTTCAGACGAGGCTATTCTACTTCTTGAAGCTTCGAGCTTTAACGTTATCTCCAACGTGTCACATACGAGGGGAAATGGGAAGTAATTAAATTTCGGTTCCCTTGTCCATCGATTTGAGACTACAGTGGAATAATTGAAAATAGACTTAAAAAAGATCGAATACTCATATTTTGAATTCTTTTCATTTAATCAAGCATTACTAACTTTCATGGTTAGCTGAAGAATGGCATGGCAGGTCTAGGTTACAGTCTTGGTTATAAATTAAAATTGCAAACACGATTCCGATAACATTGTCTAAATAATTATGGATTTAAACCTGAAAAATTCACAAGGCCTCGCGCTCCGAAATTTTGAAATAAAAATAACGACCTTGCAAACTCTCCAAACTCTCCTCTTGCGAAAGACAATTGGAACAAACATTTAGGATAACCCAGGACGCACGGCGTGGCGTTTTCGACTAATAGGAAGCCATGCAAAATTTACTCGACACTCAACCTGTTAACGCTCTGGTCTCTGTCTGCCTGCGAACGCTCTTCCAGTGATTTATTCCTTTGAATTTTTCCCGCACCCCGATGCACGCGACGGAGTGCACGAATTATGATAATCAGAGTACCGCTGAATTACGACAAAGGCTCCTTTGGCGTTGTGTTTCCGCCGCGTGTCGACGGGTGTGAATTTATTTAATGGAGTTCAAGATTACGGGTAATGATCTGCTTCGTAATAATTATAATTTGCTATCCTTACAGTCTGGGCAAGTTTCGGAGCTGGACGTGATAATCTAGATAAAATGTTGCCTGCATTGAAAACATTTACCGTTTACTGAGTACACAGTGAATATTTCAAAGCTATCCATGAGTAATACTACTACTTCCAAGTTCATTCGATCACTGTTTCTACAATATTCGTTGTGTTATTTATTTGCTGGATCCTTTGTCACTCTATCGTTGATGAATTATTCAGATTAGATATTTAATATTATAAAGAGGAAAAATTGTTTGTACCAAAGAACCTACTGGATCGATTTTTAAAATGTTTTAAATAATAGAAAGCAACACGAAAACAAAATACAGTAACGAGTGTAGCCATCGGGCGCGGTGCTAGTATTCTATAAATCCTCAAATCTCTCATCTTCCAAAGCAGCAACTTCCCATCTCCACTTACTGTCCTCACCAAGACAATACATTCCATCAACGTGATCTATTAAATTCGAATCTCCCGTACGATACTCTTAATCCTCCCCCTGCGATCAGGATCATTCATCAAGCTTCTTGCAAAACAGCAAAGTAACTTCGCCAACGAAGGTGTGGACGATCCTAATTGCCTCTTCTTGTCAAAGAACAGAGCTCACGTCCTCGCGCCTAAGCTGCGAGTGTTCGAGCGGGGCGGAATACTCAACAATCCTGAGAATCAAGCTAGGATCGCAGGTAATGCGATTCCCAATGAGGAACGTCGCACTGTCTAATCTCGCCGTTTGCGGGGGTGGGGGATGGACGAGAGCTGACAACGATAAAGGCGTGCTGGGAAATCATCTTGTTGTGCCTACGTAACGTCGCCATCGATCGAGAAGCTTTACCGTGGGAGCTTCCTGAGCTGCGCCCTAATTGAACATGAGCTTCGCCCACTGCGAGGAGTGATTGATATCGTGTGCGATGTAACACCTTTCCGCTTTGCTCTCAGTCTTTCCGCGTCGCACATCGTGGCAGGAGGCTGCCAAGCATCGATCCTGTCGATTAGGATCCTGATATTTCGGGAAGGGGATGGGTTATTCGAAGTTGGACCATTTTTGCATTTCTTGATGGGTTCGATAGGCGAAGGATGCTTTTGGAGAGGAGACGACATATTTATTATATATATATTGTTGCGACGATGTAAAGTTGCGGAAACGAGTTCCTGCGCTTCCGGTTGCCAGGAAGCGGCAAACTTTTAAAATAGTAGAGAGCGATTCGAGAACTCAAAGGGAGAAGACGTTTCGTTACAAGTCTCCAAGATTATCGTTGTATTATCGTTAAATTGTTTAAAGTTATAGTTTGTTAATAAACCTTATATTTAATTTAAATGGATTCTCGTGCTTCAACCCCGCGGCGTAACAATATTATGAATGACGAGATACTTTTTTCATGAATTGCATGATGTTGAAATTATTCATAGTTGTATAGTTTAATATTGTAGGATTGTCGAGCGAAAATACCGTAAGGTTTCTAGAAGACTTTATTAATGAAAGTGGTCTCTAAGGTGTCCGAGCTAACGATCAGTTTTATTATGCAATAGTGTCGACAGAAATACTGCGACGCCTCGAAACGTTTGCAATAGTTATCTCATCTGCATCGTGGGCTTGGGAGAATTTCCGCGATTTCCGTGGCGCACTGCGTAAGCGCTCTTATTCTTAGTTAGGTGTTCGCTTTAACGAAAGGATTAAGACATACAGTTAGATTCGAGGTTAGAGTGTGTTTCTGCGTTCGGAACGCCAAACTTCTGAATCCCAATTCCCCGATCCTCTTGCATGTACTTGCGCTAGAGCGACGATTTTAAAAAGTCGCATCATGTGCAATCATGTATTGTGCAATAATGAATCTACAAATCTCGAATCTAGAGTTTTAACTTCGCGGACTACACTCTTACACTCACCCTGCCACGAGCAGTCTCATGAAAAGGTTATTCTTCGTCTAAATTGAAAGGGTTCTACGTTTGATTCCAGATATCTCTCAAACGATCGATTCAACCTAATATTTTCTTCATGGCAATAGCCTGCAATCTACGATCCTGCAAAAGTAGGTTAAAATCGATTGGGGGAGACAAGTTGCGTAGTTCCCTGGCAAGTGCCGCGGCAAAACATTCACTCGTTCCATTGGCAGCGGACGTTTCATCTACAACTTTCGATGGGATCGATCCATCAAGATTCTGTGACCGATATGCCAGGGAATAGAGTCGTTTCCGTATTTCTTCCACCAGCTTTCTTCCCTTTTTTTTTTTGTTTTGTTTCGCGAACGAACCGCGTTCTAGATAAAAGGGTTTCCTGGCATTTCGCGAGGCGCGCCCATTTTAGAGCTCCGCGCCAGCGACGAGATGAAAATCGCGAACACGACAGGAGTGCTTCCGATACCGAGCACCTTTGCATATCGTGTTTATGTTTCCCCGGGGACGATATTTTCGGTTCTCACTGCATCTCAGATCTGATGGCAACAAATCGATCGAAAATCGAACATTGGAGGGGAATCTGGGAGTTTCATTTCCCTAGTGTTTGCTTAGGTCTTCTCACCTTGGAGATGGAACAGTTTGGAGAATGTTTTAGGGAACTTTATGCAACGGTGCACTTGAATTTTCATTGAACGATTGATCATAAGAAAATGATAACAAAAAAATAAAATTTAGCATCACGATAAATCGTGACCCAACGAATAGACAAAAATGACGAGAGCTATAAAAAAAATACAATTTATGTATGTAAATGATTTTTAAAATGAAATTAAATCCCATCCCTTACCTTCAAGCCATTACTCAGCTTCAAAATTATCTCTTATAATCCCCTTCCCTTCCTTTATTATAAAACAGGTCACTTACTCATGCCTGACCGGAACAACTAAAAATAAGATCGCTGTTTGCGCACGAAAGCTACATATTCCGTTCTAGGAACATCCCTTCAATTTCTCCAGGCATACTCGAACGAAATCTGGTCCGCGTCGATGGCGCCGATAACGGCTCAGTTTTACGATTTTAATTCCGCCTAACGAGCGCGGGGAAATACATTAAATTCCCGTTCGTTCGACACAAAAGAGCCCCTGATCCAATCTATTGACCGAGGTTTCAACAAAACTCGCCGACAAACACATCGGACCACTGCGCCCCTATGAGTTCCCCAAACCACCCACCGTCCATCCCACCCATCGAACAGCTTCTCAATTAAGCTTTAGTATCCGGCTCATAAGTGACCAAATAACTTCCAATCGTCCACAGGCACGAAACGGCACGAAAGGAGCTCCACGCTACTGGAAAATGCTGGCCACGGCCATCTTCTAATTAAAGGGATACTTTCCAGCTGCCGATAGCCTCGAATGAAATAAGAAAACCGAAAGGGTAGAACAAAGGAGCCGGGAACGAACGGAGAGGGTGGATAGGGACGCTTGAACGAGAGAAGATGAAAGGAGATGTTGGCCGGACGATGAAAATACTGTGTCGGGGCTAAGATTCCGTGAGGTCCGCCGGAGCGAGGACTTTCCGACGGGAAAAGCTCGCGGGAAAGTTTTTCGTACTTTTAACTGGATTAAACGAAAGTTCCGAGTCGGTACTTCCCCGGAGCGTCGGAACGTCACGCTGGGCGACGACAGCTTCGTGGCTGAGTGTTAAAATGTGTTCGATAATGGCCATTTTCGGTTGTTACGGTGTCAATGGTTGAGGAAGGCGAAAGGTCATTCCACCAGGCCTTGGTGTATGATCGTGAGGTGAAGGGTGCCTAAGAATTTTATTTAAGAGAATTTCAATCAGTCGGGTTAGGTGTAATTCTTCTCAGTGAATTTTTAGAGGGTACGAATACTTATGGGACCGACTGTAAATGCAAATAAATATTGTAGAATACATAAATACAGATGTAGCTTTCATCTAACGGTATATAAAAATAATAAGAACGAATAGTCAAAAAATAATCGTCAGTAATGTTACAATGTTTATGTGACTGCTAAAGTGAACTTTCCACATTTCTTTTTTAAATATAGATATAATCAACCAAAATATGACAAAATATGGAGGAAAGGAGTCCCACCTAAAATGGAAAGGAAAGTGATTATGGAAATCCCTGATCCTTAATTTACTGGTGCCCATCCGATCCTAATCTAGTACTGCGCAGTAATTTGAGGATCAAGGATTTCTCGTGCTACTTTATGTAATCCCAAAATGACCACAAGCTTCCAGAACTAATTTATTAGATAATAACATATTAATCCAAGGCATGATATAACGTTCTGACGAATATACAAAATTTTAACTTTCGAGCATTTTTCTTCCAGGCGTGCGAACCTGTCGCGAAATTGTCGACGCTCATTCGGTTTGCTTTTTTTATTGTTGCGACGTGGTGTGGATTCGTTTATATGGATGTTTGGATCTTCGCTGGATTTATGGGATAATAGTTGCGCGGCGAAACGGCTGAAAGGAACGCTGATAAAAATTTATGGTGCATCGTATTTGTAGTTTATTTACGACGCATCGACGAGCTCCTGACGGAGAGGCGCGAATGTGTGTGAGAGTGTTTCGTCTAGCAGAAAGCAGAGATACGTATTTGTTATCAAATTTTGTGTTTATATTCAAAGTGCACTAAAAATAGGTTGATGTATTTTTAAACGATACGTTACTGATTCTTATCATTTACAATGATCGTCACTAACTCTATGCATCATCTGTAGAGAAAGTATAGCCAGAATATGCCAATAGCATCGAGATGTCCTTCTTCTAGTGGATAGTCCTGTACTTCGCGATCCAATGAAAAATGGAGCGTGAATTATTTGACCCCATTTTAGTTCGTAAAGTTTCGCTTAATTTTAGGCTAACGAGTTACTTTACTGGAGTTCAAAGTTGAAATTTGTTTGATTAGGATACAGTTACAATTCATAATTATAAAAACATTTCAAATAATTATATTTTTGAAATATTACTGGCAAATTACTGCAGAATTGTGCACATTAATTGGAAGACTAGTGGATTCTGGTGAAAATGGTAGTTTCGAATGAGTTTCATGCAATTTATGTTCCGTTTATGTTAGTTTCGCTGTATGACAGCAAAATTGGTCAACTTTCTCCTCATTAATACGTGTACCTGAACTTTTAAGTGGTAGTATATCAGATTCCGTGGAATACCGAACAGAATCGCCTCTATTCGTCGCATTACAGATAAACACAGGATTCCATCACTTTAAATCTGTGCTGAACATTCAGTTCTTCGACCAATGAATTAAAACATTTTCGACAAACGAAAATATTTCCAAGGTTACCGAAATTCGAAGTCTTCGAAGATCCAATCAGAACGGAAACTGATTTTCAAATGGAAATTTATTCCAAATCTCCAGTTTTTCGTTTGCGCGCAGTTTGCGAGAAAAAAGAACGAACGGGACACTTGATATTTGAAGAAAGAAGTCCTCGAGAAACATTCTTATTTCTGAGAAGAAATTTTCTATAAGAGTCACCTCTTTTGAACGCTTTAATACTGACTCGAAGCTTCAATCGTTATTATGCTCGAAACTGTATTTACAAAATCCTAATAGGAAAACTCTGGAGGTCCAATTTCCGTTATAACTAACCGCGAAACGAGCGTTTTGATATTACACACTAAAAATTTGTCTCAGTAATCACACTGTGTATTAATATCCAATTAAATTCGTAGAAAACGTTTGAACATATTTAATAAAATATAAACAACGATAACTTATTCTTTTTCGCATTTCTTTGCCTGAACATTCTCTTAGTATTAGTTATAAATATAATATCAATAAATTCGAAATCTTTCAAACTTAACCCTACAAATTAATAAACACTGTTAAAATTAAAACTCATTGGACTAATACCAATGTTATTAAAATCGAATACAAAAATACCGTCGATCGTGTTATTTCATCGTTCATCTCCTGATCCTATGGACGTTAAAAGAATTTTTCAGCCTCTAAGAAACCCTTGTGAAAGGGATGCCTGGAGCTCGTCGAGCGCTTAAGGAGAATTTCAAATGCGACGAGCACTGTCCGTGGGAACTTTAACGTCGACCAGCTCGATCTGTAAACTCACAATCGCCAAGAGAAAATAGCAATTTGAAGCAGGCAGCCGCTTCGTGTTCCGATGGGGAAGTGCCGCGCTCGAGAGTATTCGAATGCACCCTCGATACGCTCGGCGAGCGAGCGTTTTTCGATTAAAAAAAAAAAAAAAGCGAGAACGAGCCGATAATTCAGGGGACTCGGTCACAAAAGGAGGTCTTTATTAAAGGAGGATGGAAAAACGGCGTGCGTGCAATTAATCACTTTTTTTTCATCGTCGATCCCCTCTTCGATTCACCTCCGTCGTTATTCTTTAACATTATGTGTGTCTTCCAGGTAAATTGGTTGCCATCGTTCTTACAGGGTTATTTGTGCGTGGCTTTTTGTAATCCACGTTGAATATTCCCTTTTATAGAGTAATTTACGTGCATAAAAGAATTCTTTGTCAATATTTCTTTGCTGCTAATTGGCCCTTCTTATAGGTTCAGCAATTTAAAATTGAAAATAACCTCGTGTTCTTTGATACTTTTTTAATTAACAAATAGAATAAATAAAACCTGCTTTCATGAAATGTGGTACGAACTCGTGAAAAATACCATTGCGTTTGATTTCCGTATATAATTAAATGATCGTTCACGTTTTCATTTTCGAGGCGATGAGACCTACTTTCACAATGGACTCGGTACTGTAAAACAACAAGAAACGCACGTACAAACGTGTAACTTATGTGACCTCGTTTCTGAGTTATAGTTGTTTTTATGTTGCAATAACTCCTGCGAGAAGCTGAGCTTATCTCCCACAGATTTCCGTGGCAACATCGGTAAACAACGCTTCAAATATCTCCGTGTCACTTTACTGGACCATCTATAATTGTTGTAACGAATTCAACAGATATGTATATTTTTAGTCCCTTATATATAGAGCAAGAAATTTACATATTCCTCGCGTTTACCAGTGTTTCCATTCTGAAGTGATGGCAGAGTGGTTCTATGGTTCTGAAACAGTAGACCAGTAAACACATTAATATTAATGCTTGCTGAAAACATTCTCAAGACGTCACTTCTTCGTTGTGGTTCATTGTAAAATATCGTTCAATTTCATATTATATTTTATACATATTCATGACAAAATGGTAGAATACTCCTTACTTTAAAAAAAAATTCTCCCCTGAAGTATTTTATATTGAACGAAAAAGTGAATATTAATATTGGCCCATATAAAGCAGTCTGATAAGGGATGCAGTCGGAATTGGGAGCAGATTGATGTTCCTACGTCCTCGCTTTGGAAAACAATCGAACTCCAGATGAACATTTAGTTGAGGAAGTCTTATTCCATTGACAGAGGGAAATGAAGGAAGTGCGCAATCACCACGCGCTCTGGGAATTGCGAATTCTTGTATAAATACGTCTTGGCGTGCCATAAAATCAACGCGCGCCCCTCGCTGTGCTCCACATCTCCGCCTTGGGGGGAGTAACGCTCGGGGCTCAACCTTTGCGAAAATCTAAACTCCCACAACGCTGAACTTCCGGTTTAACTGTCGTTTGAAACTGCCTCCACGTGTGGGTGAACTTGATTAGCTTTGCGATAGCGACCCGCTGATAATAAATGTTTAACATTCTAACCCTCGCTAATATGCGTATGTTATCGCTGGACCGAGGATTTCATATATGTATACGACTAAACTAAACCTAGCAGAGCATTTTATTTATTTGAGGTATACACTGGTATGGAAACCGTATATAAAATGTACTTGTATTATTGTTATTAAAATAGCAATACTAATACGCGTTTTGATTTTGCTATCTGCATTAAAATGAAATTATTTTATTATTTTCTTGTGTAAGATTTTTCAAGAATTAATTAAGGACGACCTGAAAGCTTGATTTAAAATTCGATACAATGGATCTTTCGAAAAATTGTCTGCTTGAGAATTTCCATTCTAATGAATACACGTCTTATGTTACTTTTATTATATGCGAGACGAAAGCTATAGAAATTCGTTTCCTCGAAAGTGCGGCTAATTAACGAACTCGACTGCGTCAGCTACCTTGTTAGGTTATTGTTTGCTGTAGACTAGGGTAAACAGTGCTCCAAATATAATGCCAACTTATTCATTGAATTCTGCTACTTTCTGTGAATTTAATAAACAGTTGTAAACGACGAACAGACAATGGAAGACTCAAATTACGCTTGAAACAAAAAGACGAGTTTCCTTGGCCGTAATATTTCCATAATTTTCTATTAAATTCGAAATATTATATATTCCACCGTCCTGAGGTAATTTATTCTTAAATAATCAGATTAAATGCAGTACATTAAGGTATCGACCAATAATCCTTAAAAAAAAAAATAAAAATAGTCTACTACGAAGACGTAAGAAGACGGATTTAATAAGTGATACCGTAATTAATTTTCTGTCCATAGCTAGCACGGATCGTAATGTAATATTGATGTAGCTTTCAGGGCGGTTGTAATCGCTGAATAGTTTCTGTCGCAAAATCTGATCTATTATACAGCGTGAACATAAATTATGATTGATAGCGTTGATACAGTGTCCCGGGAAAATACTTGGAACTCGGACATTCTTGGTGAAGTATATCGAGGTGATTAGACGATCTCGGAGAACCACCAAGAACTAACAATTAACACTTAAACTCTTCTACCTTCTCCAATAGAAACAAACAATATTCATTTTTCATAGTTCGAGCAAGTAGTTTAACGCATTGAAGTATTAACTGTCAAGCAACAATATATAAGCTACCCAAAAGAAACGGGAACTAATCTAACTCAATTTCAGCAATCGATGCCTCGAAACTTCGATTATCGAAATTCCATTACTTCGGTTATTGGTAAAACTTGAAGTATTAAACTTGGTTGGAAAACTCAGAGGAAACAGTTTTCAGTCAATTTTTCAAATATCTTCGAATGCTATTTCAAGCCTTTCGTTGCTGCCCATTGAAAACGGTTAATTGTAATTTTTGCGATTAGATTATTATAAAATTGACGAAGACAGATGTTAGTAAGTATTTCATCTCAAATTTGAACCTTGTACTTTTCAATTTGTACAGATAGAGTAAAATTAGGTCGAGTTTCATTCGAATTTGAAACTCATCCATTAGGTAATTAAACTGACAAAATCGTAGAAGCATTTCTACTGTTTAGTTACGTAACGTGCAATCACTTTGACAAGTTTGTTTAACTTTAACTATGGTAAAACAGAAAGGAAAGTATGTATGAGTTATCATGTTAATATTTATAAGATTTCTAGGAACTAATGAAACATTTCAAGAGACGTGTGTCAAATAAAAAGGACGTAGGACAAGTGCAACTCGAAACTCACGTAATTAATTAGAAACTGATTTAAACAATTCCAGACTAGTTTACACTCGGAAGAGATGATCCTAGATAGGACTCCGTAGATATGATCTCAGCCCAATGGCACAGCTGAACACCCACTAGTTGCACTTGATACAGATGTCCCTGGAATAATTGGATTTCATGCTGATGAATCCAAACTGCCTCGCGTTGGATTTGATGGAATAGCTGGCATGGGTACAAATGACCCAAGAATGGTTGAATTTGATGTTAATAATCCCCAAGCCCACGTTCAATTCGATGCTGACAACCTCAAACTTCCTAGATCATGACCATTCAAGAACTCGTGGTTTCAACACTTCTAGCTTAGATTAGGTTTGGATTTTACGGTGGCTTCGTATATTCCACATGAGGTGCACCGACTTCGAAGCATCTCGGTTCACAGGGTGTTCCTGGTGCCGATAATTCCTGGACTTCGGGGATCTATCGATCCTTGGGATTGGTTCTGTCTCATAATTCCAGGGTTGTAGGTATTAAGTCTCACGTGTTTGCTCCAGCCTGTATTGTGCTCCATGAACCTTCACATACAGGCGATCCCCTAATCACTGGGTTTTGTCTAAACCTCTCAGTATCCTCTTACCACGATTGCAAATCCGGAGCTTCCTTCTTTCATACATTTTCTTGTCGCTTTAACCATATATCACGCGATGTATCCCTTCATGTTAATGAAAATTATGTACAGCTTGTAAAGTTCAATTTGCAGGAAAACACAGGAATATTTTGAAATTATTGATTAATTCGCAGGGTTGGACAAATTGTTCTCAACATATATAAATTCAATAAATAAACGATTCGCGAGTGCGCGTCTCGTGTTCGTCCTATTTTTATTTGTGTCTAACTACTAACATTTCCTTGATCGTCGTAGCTAGGTGTTGTATGAAAGGAAATTTGTTTTGATCGCGTTGAACGATCCTTCCTCGCGAGTAATAGCGAGCTAATGGCTGCGACCTTTTAACAAGATCTTTAGATACAAAAACTGGTGTTCTCTGCCTTTTCTTTCTCTTCAGCAAATATGTACTAATCTACAAACCGAGGAGTCGACACCTCCGGACATCCGACTCGTTACACGTTTGTAGCTTTCGGTAGAAACGCAGGATTACCTAGAACAGTGACGTTAGTGACGAGCATTCTCGGGGGGTGAGTGTTTACTTGACAGACGTATAATCCACGGTCCTCCCTTTGCACCCCTGCGATCGCCAGTCTCCAGTTGTTTGGGTATTGGAAGCTGACGCTGTACCTGGGATCGGAAATGTGAGTGGTATTACCCAGGGTTAAAAGGGATGCCCAGTCGGCGTTGCGGCGTAACCACATGACCTATAATTGTGACACAGATTCTACAGTTGCATGCGATTCTGCATAACGATGTGTGGTGTAGTTAGAATGTTTGGGAGTTAAATTAGTGTGCACCAAGAGACGCTAATTCCATTGCAACGCGTTACACATTTAGGACGCTCGCTGTCAGTTGATACGTTCCCCTCATGTTAGGGGCTCTTTTCAATTATCCGTTTCACGCGTGTCTTCCACTTTGACGGATCATTACTGCTCCTCGTTTATAATATATCGAGCGTTAACTACGTGAAACGGACTTGGAACATATCTGGTAAATAATTTTTGGTTTTTTTTTTGGGAACATGTACTTTGGAAGCATATCGCAAGATAATATTAATAGTAATTTATGTAATAATTGGTGCATTTATGTTTCCCAAAACGTTGAAATGAAATGTGTTTCCAAAGTATTCTTCTCTAATTTATCAAAAAACAAAAACTATCTTTCATGTATCACATTCAAAGAGCAAGGAAACGTATATTTTATTTATTATAGAACGTTACGGCTTCAATTGCAAAGACGATTTCAAGATTGCATTTTCGATTAAAATAACATTTGTCTGACAATATTGATCGACAAAGGTTATGCAATGTGTAAGTGCGAATAGGGTGGGGATTGTTTCAAGTACATTGCTAGAGAGTATTGGAAAATTATTTATGGACACAGGATAATTAAATCAATAAATATCAAATACAAATTATTCCTTTTTCGTTTTTAGTATTTATTTTCTTGTGTAGAATTTATTATGGTCATTATTAAACCTTGGCCGTTACAAATCTTCTACTTTTAGCAATGTACTTACTTCCGTGGATTTTATATAATACAAATCCGTCTTACCTTCTTTCCAGCTAACATTGCGACACGACAATCGAGGAGAGCCGTTGCACCGAGATGCAGTGCCACGCTTTGGGATCCGTTGATGCCCTGACCCTCTGCATTTTCGAAATAAGGGTCCCAATCTGTCACTCGATGGTGTCTCAAGCGAGGAATTCGAAGAGGAGGCAGGTTAGCGATTATTTCCTCTGTAACAAATTGGTTTATTACTTATTTTAATCAAAAACAAATGTCCTTGATATATTTACGCGTGTACTATAGAATTAAAAGAAATTCTAAAGTAAATAATAAAAAAAAAAGGTTAATGCAGTGCTACGATTTGTCATGAAAAATGCGATTCATCTTCGTCCTCGCGAAGCAATAAATCGTCTTTATTTTTCAATTAAAACAGAACACGGTTTGTCCGCATAGAATTTGTATATTCTTCGCCGTTTAATTTGAATAAAGGCGCCATAAATCTCCCTAATGAAAGGAGAATTGTATTCTCCTCCGGTACCGTGCAAAACGGAAATAAAACCGCGATTCTAATTCCTCTAAGGGCACAATTTCGCCAAGATTTTCACCCTAAGCTCCGAGCATCTGTCTTTCATGGCGGCGTTGTAATAGGATTTTCACGGATGCGTCAAGCTTGTATAGGGAAACGCTAAAAATGCGAGGAAGGCGTTCGAGTAAATTGCACTACCGTTCCATGAATCATTCCGCGATCGTTGATTTATCATGTGCAGCATCGTTTGCTAACAACACTATTTGCCACGGCGTAAATCACGGGAACGCTTTATTGTACCATTATCAAAGGAGCCGTCTCCGAACCTGCGAACGTTTTTATTAAAACAGATCAGTCAAGACAGTTTATTTTCTTTTTTTCAGCGACAAGGGAATCGCATGAAATTTTATCGCGGAGATTTATCTGGAATAACGAATTAGCTGTCTATATAAACTCGCCTTGAGGTTCTTCCTTCGTTCTCCGATGTGGGAGTATTGGTTAATGTATCAACTTTGCGCGAGGATTCTGTCTCGATATTTCAACGAGGTAAAGGAATCATTTCTACGTTTGTCTTGATGAAAAGATTTTAACGAAAACAGTGTATAATAATAAACGTCAGACCGATTTAATAAAATTTTCTTTCCTCGGAATGTGAACTTAAAATTTATTAAACTTTCTGTATATTTAATACTACAATACTTCTTCTGTTAAGATCTTGTCGGTAACTGGGACTCAAAATTGGCATTTTTATTACAGAGATTTCGAGACTGAAACCTCACTTGAATTTTCTGCTTCCTTTCGCTACGAAACGAAGATAAGATCTCGAGGCAATTTTTCTTAGACGTTCACTGAAACCTCCCTCATTAGTGAAGCATATTAAATCATAAAATTGTTAGGCAATAAAATTAGCTGGTTATTATCAGAATATTGTATATTAAACGAATCCCTTCAGCTTATCAATAAATAGTCAATATAAATTCTATTCATTCAGCGTATATAGATGATTATTCCATCCTTTATTGTCTTCTTCTCGATATTTTTGATTACTTTCAAACGAATGAATACGAGTGTTCCGATCATCAAGTGGAACCATTTTCGAGCCAATGCTCCGAGCAATACCCGTTGGAGCAGGAAATGCGGAAAAGTAAAATTCTTGGGACACTCGAGATTGTTCGTCGAAAGGTTCGATGAGATTTACTCACGGACGCGGAGAAGCATCACAGTTTGTGGTATCTGGAACGCGAAGAATTTATCGATACAGATACTAATCTCCATCGTCGATGGTGTCGGTTTCACACAGACATCTACGAAGACTTTTCGTTGAATTTATTAGACGTCAGTTCTTCATGACTCATTTTAGCGCGCCTTTAAAGAATATATCGACACTTTCAGTGTACATGTTCCGTCGTTTAAGCCCCTATAAAACCATTTATAAGTCTTTATTATCATTACTTGGCCGCGAGTTCGCTGCTAAAATAATTTTATTTGTTTCAATATTGAGAAAATTATTACTTCGACGTTTTCTCGAAGGGGGAAGCTCGCTAAAATTTTCAGAACAGACTTGGGTAAATCTTTTTATAGAAATTTGAAAAACAGGCGACTTTTATTTTAGATATATTTCTGTTATTGCATTCCTAATAAAATTCGCTTTTACTTCGTACGACATTTTCAAATTTCAATTCCGCGCGAATATTTAATAAATATCAGAACGAAAGGCGAAGAAAAATATCCAAGGATCCAATGAGCGTTTGATATCGCGATTCTCCGCTAATCGAGTGTCCGCGCGATTCAATTTAACAGGACACCGTCTCTAGGGGCGTAGTATCACGCCTGCGTGGATGCAGCCTGGATCGACTTTCTCGTTTCTTCAATCAGCAACGAGACACCTTTGTGGCCGGGATCGAATCAGCGCGTCAAACAATCGATTTGGCTGACAGGCGTTGTCACTTCAGGGAGGATTCGCTTCTTCGACTATTCAGACGCAATCGCTTTTCGCTCGACGGGGCGCAGTGTTCCGCGCTGAAACGCGACAAAGCGCAAGGAACGTCGAGAGTCTCGAAACAATCGAGGCTCAGTTTTGTTAAGATGAGAGAATACGGCGAATCCGGCAACATTTTTCTTTTGATGGAGCGAAAGTACAAAGAGACAAAGATGGGGATTCGTGAAAGAGAGAAGGAATATCAGAAGAAAGGACGAAAAAAAGGACGAAATTGAATATCGTTCACCGAGTGGCTACGCAGTTATCGAACTTGAACCGCTTTCTCTTAATTATTTAATGATATCGTAATATTCTGGAACGACGAGCGCTCCGAATTCGAACGACGGGGAAGGCACAAAGGATGGAGTGGCTGGAAAGTAACCAGAAACGGGATGCGGGGAACGAAGAAGCTCGGAGAAATCGCGGAGGCTGGTATAAGGCTTTCGCCACTTAACCTTTCGAATTTCCGAGAAGGAACCTTTGTACGGATTTAATCTCGAACAATTTTTGCGTTTCGTGTTCCGGAAAAAAACAGGAAATATAATTATGGGAACGTGAATGGGCGCAAGTGGCCGTGGGAATTAAAACGAGGAAACGTCTATCGTTCCTTGAGGAGGTGCTCCTTTATTTTAGAGGCAATTTTCGTGATTTTCCTGGAGAAGTAATTGACGTACACTTTTGAGATTTCACGTGGTCAGTTGTACATGTTTGTATGAAATTCTGTTAAATTTATTTATGATGAGTCTGACTTAAAGCGAATAAAATTATTTAAACAGCCAACTTGAGACTAAATAATGATAATAAAATGTCGAGTGCCTTTATAGCTGAAGGAATACAAAAGGTTTCACATTTTTATTCGGAATGGAGGAGTATTTCATTGAAACAGAAGTTCCTGGGAAGCCAGTCGCACAACAAACAATGTGATGTAATATCATCGGGTCGATATCTACATTTAGAAACTGGCAGATTTGCCCTAGAATCGAAGTGTAGTAATGGTGAATCATTCCATAACTAATTTGCTGCTGGAAATAATTGAAGGACCCTGTCTGAGCGAGCCGAACATCATGTTCTCCTGACTTATCGACAGAACCGGATGACGCCAACGAGGGCACCAGAGGTTCTCCCCTAGCTTTCTGCTGGTTCATGCTCTCCTGCTTGATATGGAACCTGTTTCTAGCCTGTTATTCTGCAAATACGATAAGAATACTTTGTACTGTATATAGAAACTATATTCAGGGCATAGACAAAATGAAATCTCCTACGATTAAGAGGTTAAAAATGGAGGCATGAAATAGAATGTGTAAATTAAAATAAAATGAATACTGAAAGTTCTATCTTTATTTAATATCGATATGAGATATAAGTATGTGTACATATATGAAAATATAGCATCTCCAAAAGAATAGTCACCATACCCCGACAATTCTACTTTTAATATGCATGATTTTTCATTTACTATTCATTTAATTTCCTAGTCTTTAAAAGTTACAGAATTCTTAATTAAGTCTTTAATAGAATCTCCTCTCCATTTTTTTGTCAACGTTATTAATAAATCAGTGTTGGAAGTGTGCGCCTCGAACAGACGCCTTTGTGCGTGGTACTTGGTTGCCCAGCCACACGGGGCGGCCTCCCAAGTCGCTCGTAAGGAAATTTTATTGGAACCCCGACCGAGTCAACGCGTTACTTGTCGAACTCGTAACAGGCTTCTTGCGCAGAGTCCGTCGAGGTCAATCCCTGATCTTCTCGGTCGACGGGGTCGTGATATCCAATACTTTCGTACGTACGCCTATAGAGTGAAGGAAGTCCATTTTCAACGGAGAGAAAATTGTTCAGGCTCGAGAACAACTTCGTAGCTACAAGAAGATTGAAAACCCATTCGACCTCCATGGCTTCTGTATCTGAATCATGTAGCCTTTCAATCGTGCCGCGGAAATGGAGTGTAACAAACTTTTATGTTGCGATTTCGTGTGATTAGTTGAACGATCCTCCGAGTGCTTTCTAATCCCGAATAAATTTGTTTCTCCACTAAAAAGACCCATAAAGTGAAGCGTGGCGTTAGTAAATTATTGCCTTTCTATTTAAATGATCAATAGTATTGTTTAAGTATTTCAAAGTAAAACGAAACTTTCATAACGGAAAGATGATGCTGGTAACTTGGGAGAATGTGTGACATTTTTCCGAAATTTCAAGTGGAAGGAGGATCCCATAGGAACTTTCACAAAATTACCGCATTACATTCTCTGTTTGCCATTAATTACTCTTCCTAGTTAGCTGCTAATTTCTTCAAACTTTCCGAGGAACCGAAGTCTCCCTCGTCACTCAGTGTACATAGTTAATTTTCGGTCCTTCGAGGACGGAATTCTGTATTTATACTGTAGCATAAAAGTCCTGGGGTCCCCGTTCGCTGCGTAAACTTTGAACTCTTTTTGATATCCTTTCTCGTGGGTAGTTTATTTTCCACAAAATATTTTGTTTCCGCGCGGGAAGTTCGACGACTTAAAAGTATACCGCGGAAGGTTTACTTTGAAATTCGGAAATGTAACGAAGTTGCGGAATATTTTCCAGAGCGTGTCAAACGGCTCGAGTGCAGCTTCTGACAGCTATAAGGAGAGCAAACACGGTGCTGGGTCGAAGGGTGTTTCTTTTTGCAATTAGAAGAATTTAGAGAAGGTAGTATGTTACAAACTCTCAAATTTTTAGAGTCTCTTCTCAGGTTACCGAGACTTTTTCTTATTATTTAATACGCTTCTGGAAATCATTAACATTAAATAGTATTTATTCTGTTATGAATTAATTTTCTCTTTCCTGTCTGTATTTTTTTTAAATAAAAAATAAAAGATGGATTCGTTTGCTAGAAAAGAATTCCCAAAGTAATTCTTCTTGATCCATTACCATCCACTCCAAACGGTTCACACTTCGCATTAGAAACAGCTGATTTGTTAAATCCTCAGCAATCCGACACGAACGCTTGGAAAGTTTGAGTGATGTGATCTCCCGAGCTGAAATATATATTTCTTTTTCAGAGAACATCCTCGGGGTTTGTCGGCAATAAATCGTATTTCCGTTGACTACCAGATCGCAATTACAATTATCGGCTCTTTGTCCGCGTGCATTTTTCCCCTGAGCTCGATATCCCATGAGCGGTCGGCTTTGTTCCGTCCTCTGAGGAAATTACCCATCCGTTGTTGATTCGATTGTGCCGGGGTACTCGGGGTTAACGGAGTAGAGAACTAAATGTCTTCGGCAATGGGTGCACCCTTCACCCTCACGCTATTCGCGAACCTTTCAAACCCCTGCGTGGGTACACGAACTCGGTCGTTCAACCAAAGAATACGTCGACCACTATATTTCGCGTATTTGTGCGCGAACTCGGTGCCATGTGCACACGATGACTTCAAAAGATGACCCTATTATTTCATGGATTATAGCGCTTGCTTCATGGTGTTCGCTTTTGCGTTTCTTCGCCAAGATCGATGCTCAGGGACAAGGGCTGCTCACTTTAACTCTTTGAGGGACACGATTGTAAAAGAAAAAGTAAATTCAAGCTGCAGTGAGGAATAGTGTCAACAACTTGGTTACGCATTTTCACTTGTACACATTTCTGACTTATCTTCACAGGTAAAACCTTTTCATTTCATAGGTAATATTGAATTCTATTTTATTGGAAGATAAACAAATCTAAATTGTCGATAGTTATCAATAATGATTCATTCCAGGCGAAAAGAGTTATTTCCTGTTTCCATTTAAATTCGAATCCTTTTGTGCATTTTACAACGTTACATTTCTCAAATTTTCCACGCACCGAACGAATGTGTCTGATGTCGAGCGAATGGTTACCATAAATCTAATCACGAATACCTCGTTCCGCAAACAAATCTCAATATGAAAATCCTCATATTGAGAATTATGTTTCCACGCAAGTCAAATTTTCGACAGTAAATTCGGTCGATATTACGTTTGTCTTCGTACCTTATATTATAATTACATTATTGGCAACCGTCCGTGCAAACAAACCTCGATGTGGGTTTAGGAAAGTAAATACAACCGATAATACATTTACCTTTGGAATTTCGTATCGAGATTTATTTGCAGAACGATTTCTGCTAATTTAATTATAAATGAAGTGTATTTACTAGACTCTATTCACGTCCATTCATTTTTAAAAACAAAAGTCATAACATTGAAGTTTTTCCTAAAGATTTTCTATGACACAGCAACTTTCTTATTCTACCAAATCATGCTTGCTTCACTACATTCTATTGATCGTAGAATTTCCATTGACATTCTACAATTTGATGCAAGTCCAAGTTATTTCCAGCATTTATCACATAGAGTTTGATTAAGGCTCCCAATGTTTCATACTTGAACGAACCAGAGAGAGATACATTTTTATTTAAATAATAAAATGAATAAAAGTACAGTCGATTTATTCTTGATATTCATTCCTAGGCATTAGATAGGTTATTTAGGGATTCAATATAAATACTGCTGCTTCGAAAACACGGTATTTGTCTTATAAAATAACCCTTCCAACCTGTCCAACCTTTTGCCTTCATCTATCGTTCATACAATTGTCTCTTCGCCCAGAATACCATCACTCAATGCTTCGCGAATCGATCTTGCCAGACAGATGTGTATTCATTTTTAAACGCGAGACAATCTGATCGAATTATCACGATACAACAGTGCGTCTAGGACGCTCGAGGTGCGCGATAAGCTTCTCCAGGTGCTGCAGCGTCAGTAAAACGTAATACGTTGGGAGTATAACCCTTATCCCGAATGAAGGTTGACAGCTGCGCTTATTTCGTCGTTTCGAGAGCGCTGGAGTACGTCAATGTTCTTTAATGACGTGGATAAATAACTCGGATTAAGTACAGGTGAAAGGTATATCGCGTGATAGGTGTGATCAGTTCTCATTACCTCTGATAATATCAAGGATCTATTTATGAACCTGTCTGGCTGCGATTAGATCAAATACTGGGTCGACAGTTGACAACTAAATAAAAGCTCATTAAGATTGATCGATGCAGAAGGTTTCTCTGCGAATACGGAAGTTATCTGACCAGTAATGAATAAATAAATAGAGCACTATTTAAATCCAAACAACTTTAAAATCAAGAAAAGTGATGCGCCTAAAACATTAAAAGAATACATACAAAGTTATTCTTTGGTATTACATGAAGCTGATTGAAAATTAGGTCATTGATCATTATATCTAACGATTAATAGCTGATAATGATGCGAAGTATAGAAGTGTGGTATTTGAATTAATACACCACACAATATGATTCTACATAATTTAATTCCGTAATAGAATATTCGATCAGGATGCGGTTTCAATGGTTAAAATTTAATTCTGACGCACACGGTAACGTAAACAATTTAAATCGAAATCTAATGATAATGTATCGTTTCTCAATTTTCAGCTACCCTCGCACACCCCTCGAATTGAATTCAATTATTATTTCTGAAACGTGTTATAAAACTGCTTTTAACAAAAATGCATTTATATTCTTCGAACTGTCTGCTACCTTAAAAGGTTTTACAAAATTTAATTTAAAATCTACATTGGTTTCTATTAAAAATCTTCCACGATCTTCTAATAACCGAATATTTGTATCCGGTAGCATCGATAAATTTAGACTCATAGTTTGCCAAGTTAAACTATTTCAATTCAAACGAAAGGTGAAACGAAGTTTGCTAGCTTTTAATAATTTTAACAGAAATAGAATTAAAAGTGATGAATAATGAATAAGCAATTTCAGCTGTTCCAAACTTTTAAGCTGTCTAGCTTTCAGTCTCTCTTTTAGCGTTATTTTTTTTTCAACTGGGGACTGAAAACTTTTTAACGGGTGTTTTTAATAAGATTAATACACTACTGGAAGCATTTTTTATTCCATTATACAGAATGGTTTTTCGTCTAATAGCTGATGCAACCCATAAAGACATGTTTCAGTAAATACAATTTTTGTTAATACTGTTGATTTAGTTGAAATAATTTTAATAAAAGAGACAGAAATTAAATATTTAGAATTTTAAATACAAAAATTGCAAGAGAGGGAAAACAAAATGCATGAAATAATATACGATGAATTTATTGGTAGAGTATTATATTTAAAAATTGTTTAATTAAAATATGTATCGTTGTCTTGCAGCGGAAGTAATTTAAAAAATTTTGTTTTCCAGCAACAAAGGTTCCCGCAATTTTTTAGAAAATACAGTGGACGCGCGGGATTAAGAATTATAGAACGTGTGGAAATAAAAGCAAGTTGGTTGCATTCATGGAAAAACAAGCCTGTTTAGAAATTCTAATTCCTAAAGCTATTTTAACTCACTACATGCTATTTACTTAGCATGAACCAAGTTTTTCCTGACCTTCGAGTGTCAATAGAAGTTATTACGAACAATGCTCCTTGTCCCACAATACTAAACGAGAACAATACCATAAAAATTTGTGAACGCGCATTTTCATACCAATTGAAAAAAATAATACAACGAGTTTTAATGCAATGCCAGACAAATTTTGCAAAACTGTACTTGCGAATGGGTGTAAATTCAGTTTAAATTGAATTGTCTCTCGTAAATAAATGTTAGTTATTAAGATAAGATAAAAGTTTAATCTGGCGTGGTAGATTTTAAAGCATCGCGTAACACATTCAGCTAACATCGCATCTTTGCTGGAAGTACCTCGTTTCCCGCGTCGCCATTTTCCTTCGCTATCTTACTGGTTGGATCGAAAAACGCAACTTCCATGAGGAGTTTTCCTTTTCTGCAAAGCGGAATAAACTTGGCAGGGAAATGCCCATCAATCTCTCTTACGCGACTTCAACATTCTAGCAAAGATGAAACTGGTAATTTTATTCTGCATTTTTCATTAACATCGATCAAATACAGTTCAAGAATGCTCTACCTTTGAAGGAGTTTATCACATCATCGTAAAATACGATGATTCAATTTTACAGAACATTAACTCTGAACTTCTGTTTCCTATGGTCTCGACATTTTTTATTGGAAGTTGAAACTGTTCGCAGAATTTTCGAACAACGTTGCATTTTCCAATTTTTATCGTCACGAAGATCTCAGTATTTTTTATTACAAGTGGAAAATATCCACGAAATCGGAACAACGTTCCAGGCATTTTCCAATTTTTATCGTCGCGAAGATCACGAGCTACTCGGCAAATGCGATGCTCGCGGTTCGATCGAGGCGAAACACGGATCGATAATAAAGCACTTCGTCGAAGTGCTTTAATCTCGATCTCGGCTCAAAATCGACTGGCGAAAAGGGACAGAAGGGGTTCGGAGGGAGAATTTTCCACTGCGGGTTCAGCCGCTTCCCATTAGCGCTAATGAAAGATCCGTGCAGTGACTTTCGCTTCTCTTTTTTCTCTCTATACATATGCGAGTTTTCGAATGCCTAAAGGACACGCGGAGCTTAATTAATGCCCTTTCGGATTGGGCCACCTTGCGAATTGCGCGAGGAAACCAACGATGAATATTTCGTACGTCATTGAGGCGTCACAATCGAGCGAGCTTTTTCGTCGCGGCATTCTGGTATCCCGGATACGCGTCTAACCCTTTTAGTTCCGGTCCAAGGAGTTGAACATGAGCGGGAAATGCGAGAGAAGCGAACTAATGTAGCTCGGCGAAGATGAAATGAAAATTTAGTTTTAAATGATAATTACAGTATTTAAAAAATCTGAAGATATTTCAATATTTGTTGAAAATTATATTAGTAATGTTTATGGACAGAATTTATAAATAAAGGGATGATACAAACTATAAACTACTCGTTAAATTCGACTTACTTGTAAAGTTGGAAACATTTGAAGCAGGATTTTATTCCTTAACGAAAAGAAAATGTTACAACTAAAATTTCATTTATGTAGCTCAAACAAGAAGGTTTGAAGGTTATTAGGGGTTCGAAGAATGCGTGGAACTCTGTTATCAAGGCCATTGTTTACAAAACAGTCGTGACATGAATTGGAACTGGGTGATTATTCTTGACACAGAAAAATGTTAGCCGATCAATAAGTTATCGAAAGCGCGTGATTTCAGAGATGCTTCACACCAGAGCACACGAAAGTGTTGCTCTTGATCTTCTAGCTCTCTGAACATGATATCGGAATTTCATTTCAGTCTCGAATCGATTTCATTTACGTTCAATTATTACAGATACCGAGCGAATATGGTCAACGACGAGTAATTTATGCACCTAACGCGGTTAAAAATAATTCTATTCACGGATGAGGATTCAAACCAGGAGTGACGTCGAATATTAACCTTCCACTATTACTATACAGTGTGAAATACAAAAGCGTGGGGTATTTGTTGTCGCTATAAAAGACCAGCAATTCACAATCCCCCGTGTAAACAAAAGGCTGCCGAAGAGCAGTCTTCAGAAACTCGACGGTATATTAAACCATTATTATTCATTTATTTATGTGCGACCGCCCGTCGAGATTATTTTTTATATAAAGCGTCGTCATACGTGAAAGGAGGCTGACAGATCCGAAGAATTTGTAGAGTACGATGGGAAAGAATTCTTCGGCTATATTGCAATAACATCGGCAGAAAATTATTAAAAATTTATATTGAATGAAGACATTTTGAAGAAATTGTTCTTAGTATTAGTTTATCTGGAAAGTCTATGCAGATTTTTGGTAGGTGGTACACGTCTGTTTATATTGGAATGGCTGAAAACAATTAACATGGATGCATCCCTTAAAAGGTGGAAAGATCGTGGAACAAAATGGTACTAATATAATTCAATAAACATATATCAAAATTCAAATGTGCCTTTGAATTTTTTTTAAAAATTGGCACGAACTTTCTGGACAACCCAATAACCAACAAATATTAATTCTATACATTAAAAAAGATCTCACATATTCGTATATATTTTCCATAAAATTGTCCACGGGTCTTCACCTTATTCCCTCATCCACTACTCTATAACTCGCTAGATTCAAAAACATATTTTATCCCTTCACGATAACATGGAGTCTACGTTCACCGGACAAGACCACACTTCATCCCCCTGAAAAAATAAAAACTCAAACACGTTCATCACCTTGAACCCCCCTCACGCATCGAACTTTACACGAGCTTCTCTGCGACCCTTCCAAATCTCCCGACTCGCCAAATACGAAAGCAACCCCGGTGTATCCCATATTCCTGCGTGCTCCCGCGTCTCATAATTGTCGAGCATAATGTCAGCTGCGACTTCAAAAGTGGCTCTGTCTCGGCGCACAAAAGGTTCACGGACCCATGTTTGTTACAGCGCTTTTCATGCTTTCGGGGTAGCACAATAAACCCGGGGAAATTGTGTGATACCCCTTCAGACTCACCCTGCATTAGCGACTTGGAGTTCCCTCTCTTCTCCCCTCCGCCGCGTCGCGGCGACGTTCGTTGGGAAGAAAACGCGCCGACAAGGGAACCTTTGTCCCTCGCGATTTTTTTTTTTCTTCCTTTATCCGTCCGCGCAAACGACACATCCAACGAGGTCAGCGCGCGGCTCGCAATCGGGGTCGTCGCAGACGTTCCGGTTCCGCATCGGGCCGCGTAATAAATGTACATCCGAGACATCATTTGTTTCCACGCGTTGCCTTATGGCAAGGCGCGGGAGACCGCCGCCGAAGGGACCATTCGTCTTGTCGCTCGTTTTTCATCGAGAAGTGCCAACCTGGCTGATGCCTCCTCTGGATGGAAGCTCGGACGGGGGGCCTCGAACATGCGCGCCCAGTGGCGAGGACGCGACAGGCGAGCAGGAAATACACGAAAGCTGCGGGGCAACTTGGTCCTGGCGCGGTGTCGATGTTCCCAGGTTTTTGTCGGGGCTCCAAGTGCCACTCGATACCGATTTTCGTACTCCTGAGTTGAAAAATTACGACAAAAAGTAGCTGGTCCTCGCTTGGAGGGGGGCGACGTTGAGCGGATGAGAGTGTTTCTGCACGAATTTTAATCGTTCCACTTGCGCTTGTGCAGTGGTGGCTGATGGAGGGATGTTAGCACTTGTGGCAAGGGAAAATGTTCCCTTAGGTTAATTGTCACTTGTGACAAATAAATCAAATAAAATATTATATCTCTATCGTCTTGGATTATATCGAACAGATTAATTCCCAGCTGTGATTAAGTCCTGAAGTGATCTCTGTTCTTCTTGAAAATTGTTATCTAATAATAGTTGACGAATGGAAACTCCACGTAATTTATTTACTAATTATATTCAATCAAGTAATTTCATTTTATAATCCAATTTGTAGATGCTCGCGGAACAAATATAGTAGAGTAGTCGTTCATTTCAGGTTGTGGTGTAGATTTCTTTGTTCCCCGATTCCGAACTCAAAACGTTAAGCTATAAATTGGAACCACGGTGGCCTAGACGCGCCAGTGACGGTGGGATCTCAATCTTCGAGTTCCTCGTGAACTTAACTTTGGAAAGATTCACGCCTGATAGCAGGTGAGCATACTCCGTGGGACTCTCTATCGTACAATATAGGATAGGTGGGTTTGATGTATTCCCTTGATTAAGTAACTTCCTTGCGGGAAACTGGAGGTACGAAAGTTGGTGTCGGCCGGGCGAAGATACGTAATTATATACCCAATGTACCTACTGATCTATGTCGTTCAGTCACCAACGTTGCGCGCTTTCCTTGGCGAAGATCAAAGACCAAAGCCCAATGCTAGATAATTTCCTAGCGAGGATTACCCTACAGTCGCTCTATTGTCGCGTCGTACGCCTGTAAGTACACCGAATCACCGAGTCGAAGAAATGGTGTGCATGAGTCTAGAACGTGTTTAAGAGTAAGGAGAAAGGAAATGAAGCGATTTTGAATTTGTAGACTAATTTGATTGATATACAATTAAACCTCCGATATTTCCGTGACGTTGTAAATGATCCATTTGTTTGGACATCCTGGCTCATCTACTTGCAAAATTCAGAGCATGATTATAGGAACGGATATTTGTCACTTCGAATTAGCTTTCTGCCATGAATATTTCAACAGCATCGTAAACGCGCAAGTTTGATAACAGCGAAATTTGGAAAGCTAAAACTGAAACCATGTCGTTGCAACAAATCAGTGGGCCGAAATTAGATATGAATGGCATACCGTTAACAGGTTTGTGCCATCGTTCCTTCATAATGAGTTTTCGCGCGCGAGAAAAGGTGTCTGCGGACAGGAAACACTGAGCTAATTTCAGGAAGGCGACATGTTTCTCGGTAACGACGAAACTTTGAACCTAATCCGCTCGGTAACCCTTAAACCGATGCACGATATTAAATCTCACGAGGGGTTAAACCCTCCCCCGGCATCGCTAATTTCCGCGATATACTTTCTTCTTAATTATTACAAAGTGATGTATCATTAAACGAGATCCGGGTGTTAATCAGTAATTTTCATGTTTTCGGACCGACCTGCTACTTTGTTTAGCGTTTAGCTTACGTAATACGTGCATAAGGTGGCATGTTAACTAAGTTTATGTTATATGTGGGTAGGCTAATCCTTTAAGTAGAACAGAGAATCTAATATGAACGGCGGAAAGATTTATTAATTAAACGATAGCCCTTTGTTAGCTTTGCACATTGTGAGCTGGTTAATTTCGAGAACAAAGAACTGGGAGAACAAATCCAGAGCTATTTTATTTAAAAAATGTAAATGAAAATTATTTTTCTATCGTTCAATATATGTATAAGAAATACTGTCAGGTAAATCTGGTATTGAATCAATTGTTTTCACTAAGAAAATTGTTGAATACAACTATGACTTTCCAAGATGATTTAAAGATTTCTTCTCTTAAAGAGATAAATAAAAATAAAATGTCTACGAGTTTGCTAATAAATATTTATATACGATCTAGATACAATTCCATCCTTCCCACTTAATAAACTTCAATTTGAAGCATCATTCCCGACTCCCACGGATTCCTGGAACTAAGAGGAACGAACACGCCAATCGCATTAAAATCAACGAGCTCAGCCCCCGATCGCAGCGATCCGTCGACAGACCAAAAAAAAAAAAACTCTCACGGTTTAACGTAGATTGATACAGCGTGCCGGCATTCAACGAATGTTTTGTCTGCTGGTTAGTCGTCTCTGCCCTCGTTACGAGCCGATAGTTCATCCGGTTCCCCAGCTATCCCGTGGCCGTGTCCCACTGTTGTTTGTCTTGCTTCAGCATCGGGAATCAACAACTGAGACTACCTGTTCCACGGTTTGCGATCGTGTTTCGCATAGCCGCGTCCAACGAATCGATGGTACCCGCTGTAGACATTGGGATCGCGCCGACCATCCGTCTATATCGGTCTGGATCGAATTCCGGCTTCTACGTTGACGTATCCTTTCTACTACCGATTGTTTATGGCCGCCGTAAGTCTTCCTCGGTATGTCGATGCCCCGCTTTCGCCGACAGCCCGACCGAAAGTGACCGCATTCACTCTCTGTTCGCTCGAGAACGTCCCCACCCACTGGTCTACACTGTCCGTGGTTAACGAAGTATGGCTGGGCAACCTAGAAAACATCCCTGACGGAACGGTCATTCTGCTTCTACAACCGCAGCGCGTGACGATAAGGTCGATAGGGAAACTGGAATGTAGGTATGATGGACAGACGAGTCGTATTAAACTTTTAGCCATCGTTAATGAATTACAATTTTTGTTCCACGAATGTTCCACCATATACACGAAAAATATTCATTTATTTGCCAACTAAAATGTGCTCCAGACGTCGTAATAATAGAATACACTCAATAATAGATAATATAGTTTGTAGCAAGTGTTTGATGCAGAGCACTGTGATATTTCGAAATTCGATTTCGGCGTGGTAAACACAGTAAAAATTTTAGATTATTCAGTTTCGCGCTTTTAATTGCAACCGAACAAAATTGCAGTATCGGTCGACGCGTCGAATGCAATTAAATTTTTCAGAAGGATTTCAGCGAATTCACTTAATAAGCGTTGACAAATTCCAGCGCTCGTTAACAACACGCGAGCGCGTCCAACGCAAATATTATTTCAGCCCGAGCAATTATTCGGCGGGGCGAGAAAAAAATATTTACAGAGAGAAACTGTGTGTAATCACGTTGTGACAAGGCTACGCGACGAACCCGTGGCCACGACGATCGCTATCGCCTTTGATTTAGTAGAAAAGTACACTAAGCTAATGCGCGCAAGCGCCTGACCAACGGTTGACTTTATCTACTGTTCATTTACTCCCGGTCGTGTCCACTGATGGCCCCGAGTGCGAAATCGTTTCCGACTAGGTGCGCAAGTGTGCGATTGCTTGGAAAACTGTAAGTGGAATTAATTTTTTTTCCTTCAATGATGATGATTGATTCGCGACAGGGGTAAATATCAATTATATGGCGCAGTTGATTACCAACAGGTATGGTAATTCATTCATTCAACTGTACATTATTAATTGCGTTTGGTTCGATGAATATGTAGGTTTGCTAGTAAATATTTCATGAAACCGATACGCAGGGATTGGAGTAAATTAATGAATATATAAGGAGAGAATGTTTACAGTAGAATGAATAATTGCAAGTGTGACGTATGTATTCATTGGCGAATCGGTTTCCAAAGCACCCAAACGAAATTTGTATGTCATTATCGCATTATTCTCAATGATTCGCGCAACAAATAGATGGGAGATCCTTTCTCGACTCTTCCAAAGTTCACCTATTGTTGCTACGGATCAGCGAGCGGGATTTCTGAAAAACAGAAGCTGGCGAATCGCGAACTGAATGTGCATTATTCAACGATGTTCGCAAACGCTGCGGCGAACAGACGTTGCACGGACACTTTGCAATCTAAAGAGTCTGCGATGCTATAGCCACGGGCAAGTTGCGGCTGCGACAATGACCATTGTATTGTGTCGTGGGGGGCTCTCGACGCAAAAGTACGTCTCCTTCCGCTGCAGTGCCAGTAAAAACATCCGCTTCGTGCATCGTGCATGAAAAAAAAAGAAAGAAAAAGAAAAACTTGAATTTTAATCGACTTTGATTGTCCGCCTGGCATTCAGGAACGTTCGCAGACTGAGCATAGCAGCGAGAGATTTTGTCTACTCCTAGAATTTTATGCGAAATTCCTTTGAATGCAACGGGTATAATAAAATGACACGACCTCGACTTTGTGATCTTTCGTGATTCGTAAAAGTAACTATTCTAGAAGCGGTACAAGTAAAATTTGGACACAATTTAATAAAGTCTGTTCAAAATCATCTCAAACGTAACATTTAATTATGGTATTTAATTATATTCAATTACAATGCTATCGTTCATTTCACTCAAAAAGCAATAATGGTTAAAAAAAAAATAACTCACCTCTTACTAATTCTAATTATTAATCTGTGCAATCACGAGTGTGAATTCTACCGAGCCAATTAGCGTAACAGTCCATTCTATTGACCTTCATTCGGTTAGTTTATGGTCCTGAAATTGAAGTACCGCTGAAACAGATGCATTCTATTGTGTGCCACGAGAAATATCGAATGTATCGACTTCCCAGGCCGAAACTAGCCGAATTATCAATCACTATCGCCACAGATGAAAGGTGACATTAATCCTTGAAACTGGGGAACGTGTAGCTGCGTCGTCTCCCCCAAAGGGCTTTTATATTTCTTTCGAGACTGCGTCGACATTTTCTTCCAGCGACCTCGAAGTTCTCGGTAAACGCATAACTTCTTACAAGCCTGGAGATTCGAAAGCCGATTTCCTGCCAATCGATTTGCACTTCGAACCCGCGATCTGTTCCTCCGATATCCCTGTTATGATGGAACTACTTGAAAAGTCCTATTCGCTCAAGTGTCTTTCATTGATTGAACAAACCAGCAGAGCGTTCGTTCGATTATAGTGAACGGTTCGCGAAGTGGTATTGTTCGAAATAAAAATTGATGCATCCAGATTTCGAATAGTAGGATAATGGTTTTTGTCTTGTATTATTTTACCGATAAGAAAATGTTAAAATGTTGAAGTATTCAAGCTTTGGAGTTCACGTATCATGAATATTTATTTTTATTCCTTTTCTCCTTGCTTTCTTCTTTTTATAGTGTCTTTTTATCTATCTCGTCGTAATTTCTTACGTCTTATTGAAACAACTTTCCAAACACCTGCTAACATAAATATTGAGGAATGAAATAATCGATACCCCAATTTAAAAGTTGCATCGTCAACCACGATTCTCCAGCAAATAATTCCTCGCGCTGTTTCTATTATTTGCTCTCAACTAATTGCGAATGCATTGAATGAAATGTATCAATAAAGACGAGGAAAAGTGGCGCCTTGTTTAACAAGGTTTACACGGAGACCCAAATGAATTTATTTGAGTGGAAAGTGCTTCGACTCGTTCCGCAAATATTATTTCTGAATCAACATGTTTGCGATTCATTTTATCGCGAATACCAGTGACCATTCCTCTCGACTTCTGTGACATAATTCTCATTAGATTGCGTTAATTACCACGACGCTCTAAGAACACTCCTTAACAACGCGTATGTACTTCAATTAAATGCATGGTACTTGCAGAATATTTCATTGTTACTTTTAATGCCCATTATGCTTTCGTTTCACTTACTTTACATTTTCTTTGGACGCTCTAAGCTCGTAAGTTTCGCGCTGGACTGCGATTCGTTTCATTTCGCTGAGTCCAGGTTGTTTAAAGCGAGACAGAATTCGCGGAAATTATACGTCTTCGGATTTAGGTGCTTAGAGAAAATGCTGTGTATCGGCAGAGTTATTTTTCTGCGGCTTTTGGAAAATTACGTCTCATTACTGTAAGCGGTGCTTTGAAGAAATCCTTCCAGAGTGGGTCGACACTGCACTTTCATGAGGATTTAAGGCCTTCCTTCTGGTTCCTTATCTGACAATAAAGCACTTGACGTTGGCCACGCTGTGTAACTGCGAAGAGTGGTGTCTGGTCCAGCTCCTTTGAAAAATCGATATTTCTCATTCGCATTTTCTTACATGCTTGGGATCTTGGAAACACGCTGGCCAAGTATTTTATTTACATTCGCAAAAACCATGGAGCTGGATGTGTTTTATAGCTTTATAAGACTATTTATTATGTGAAATAGTACCTATCTCGCCGAGCTCTGCAGTTCACACTTTGTCGAGAAAAGAATAAAAATTGCACGAGACGAAAATCAAGATACAAGTATGTTTGATGATTCGGAGAAAAAGATTGAAAAACTACTTATACAGAATTTAATACTAGTTTAGGTGTACTTTAAATTTTTTGGAAAGTTGTTCGAATGTATAGTAGAGAAAGGGAAACAAATACAAGAGGTACCTATGCAAATGAAAAAAATTGATAGTTACGTCAATGGAAAGCACAGGAAAGATGATAGTTACGCCTATGAATGTTGCCGAGTTCTTCCTAGAAAGAAACGCCAGACGGTTGCATCTACAGTCACCACTATTTCTTGGAATAGCGTACGCATTTCCAGGAATTTATGTAGGCCACTAGGCCAATCCTTCATTCATAATACTCGTACAATTTGGAAACTTTAGACTGTCGTATTTCGGCGTAGGATAGTCCGATTCGGTTCTAACAAAATTTAGATTAAAGGGCAGGATTTCTGCTATCTAATAAATATTTATTATCAGTGTCAAGTGTCCTTAATCATTTGTTTTCCCTAATACAACACTGCATATGATGGATTGTATATGTATATGTTATATTTAATTTCTAGAGGTTAAACTAACAATAAAAAAGGAAACGATGATGCGAATGTTGAACATATTTAGCTAAAAAGCGGGGATTTAATACGAAATTCTATAAGAACCAGTCGCCTTGATTGGCCCATTTAATGAAACAGAAGACTGAAACACTTTTGGAGAATCCAACTGAATAACGAGCCGAGTTTAATAAATGCCATGAGTTCTCATCGAAGCAACTATTTTAATAACTTCGGCGAAATTTCTACTTGCAAATGTCAATTGGACACATTAATTATCCACTCAAGTGAAAGCAAACAACAGCGTTTTATTACGTAAACAATTCTGTTTCTGTGCCTTGGATTGAATGATAAATCCTGGAACGTCAGAGGACCCTGAATAATCGCGAGTGACAATATAAATATGCATAGACCACGCGGTATCAGAGTTTATTATACACGGTAGACAAACGAGAACCGCCTGGGAGGAAAGTTTTATTTTCCAGGGGTGGTATTCCCACGCCATGGACAGTCGCTCATTCCAATGTAAAAGTGCGAAACTTTTCAAGGAGCCATAATACGCGCAACTCCGAAACAGAATCCTCCACTTTTGGCAGCGCTGCCACGGAACTTTCGACGTGCACTCGCCAAGAGGGAACTTATGATTCTGTTACGCCGGAAGAGGAGTTGATGCGTGAGACGAATGGAGGAAGAAACTGAGTGGAGAGGAGAATTATTTTTAAGTATTTAGCAGTTGGTTATGTGGACACCAATTGGTGAGATAAAAGATTACAATATTATGAAATATTAACAATATTGACAGGACTTGGGAATAATATCAAATTTTACACATAAGGTGAAAGAATTTATATATTCATTTATATTAGGTTGTCCAGAAAGTTCGTGCCAATTTTTAAGAAAACGTCAAAGGCACATTTGAATTGTAACATATATTTATTGAATTACATAGGTACACCATTTTGTTTCACAACCTTTTCACCTTTTAAGGGATGTTTAAGGGATATAAATGTTATTTGTTTTCAGCCATTTCGACATATTCAGACCTGCACCACCTATCAAAAATCGGCATGGACTTTCCGGACAACCCAATATTTTGATTTTTAATCATTTGTTATTCTTCAGTGTCCACTTCGCCCATCTTGCATTTTATCTATCCCAATTCTAGCGATGTTCCAGTGGCACTCGATGAGTCACCGAATCGCAAATGTATCACTATAGAGAAATGACTTGACCCGAAAAAAGTCACGGAGTTTTTCAGTCTAACGCCATTACGAGAGGCATTATAGCGCTTGAATTATTATCGAGCGTCGTCAAAGGATCCAACCCTCGCCACGGAGGAACGTGCTGGTAAATGGGTCCAAGCGCGAACGGCCGTAATCCTGGAATGCGTTCATAAATAGGTGGATGAGGATGCCTTTTAACGACTTTCCATAAAAAAAGAATATCGGAAAGGGGGGCATTCTCTCCCGTCCTTAAAACGTAATTTTTGCCGCGTTCTAGGACTGGCGTCTGGTTACACCGTACCGTTTTTTAATTGCTCCCATTAAAGGGGACCAGACATTTAATTATGGATTATTAAAATAGCCTCGACGAACATTGGAGATGACCTCCATAAAAGGCTTTAAAATCCTCAGTTGTTTAAAGACATGGACATTGTTTAGAACCCAGAACTTATTTAACTTTCATGGTGGTGGTATTATTATTTGCAATAAAAGTATTTGAAAAGCATTATTAAAACTTCGAAGCATTAATAATTCAACGTCTGAGAACATGAAATCGCTAATACATTTCAGCATTTCAATTCAACAGCTGCATGAATGCATACACATTGGTTCCATTACCATCAATACCCTAATACCATAATACTCTAAGATCCTAATAGCCACTTACCTTAATAAGCCAATATAGAGCTGCCTAATGTCACACTGCACTGCGTATCAATACATTAATGCAATACAATGCAGTCGAAATATTTCCATGGCTTCCTCAAAAAAAAAAAAAATTTTTCACTAGGAATCCTGAATAACTAACACACTCCTATTTTATATAATTATTCACATTTCTATCTACTCTACCGGACAACCTCACTCCAACGAGCGAACCAGCAGTTTAAATCAAATTAGTTTCGAATAGAAATGTCGCGTGGAACTCGTTTACGAAATTAAACATCGTTCTCCAGATTGAGATAAATATTAGCAGCGACAATAGTGGCGAGGCTTCAGACGATTACCGTAGGAAATTATCGTACTCGGTCGACTGACGAACGAGTTAATATCAGTGTCCTGTTTGCAGACAAAAGGGGAAATTTCAAACGTTGGCCAAAAGCGTCGCGTTTCAACCGCCACACAGGGGCCGCGATAACGAATAATACTATTTAAACAGTATTCCAGGCTCATCCACGCGGTAAAAATGTTCGTTTGTTATAGGGACAAAAGGAAGAAGTATCTCTAAAACGGTGCACGCGCCCGTTTGAAGCGATTTCCCCGTTAAATGTTGGAAACACCGCGATTCGTCTCGCATCGGGGAATTTCACTTGGTTAGCCGCAGAGACAACTTCCGGTCGACGAGGCACGCATCGTTCTGATAAATTCGGGCGTCGAAAGTGGCCCCCGCAACACCGATACGTTTCGGACGGCCACGTTTCAAATACTCTGTCGTCGACCGAATGATCTCCCAAAACAACCGTTTGTCGCGGCTCGACTCTGTATTCTCAATCATCCTGGATAGCGTCATCGGGAATCATTCAGAGCCTCGAAATTTTTGTTTACCAAGGAGAATAATTGTAGAAATAATTTTGAATTCATCTTCATTGATATTTACATATTTATGTTGTAATTTTTCAGTTGTATTCTCTTCAAAAAGGTATATAATTTAAATTAAACGTCGAATCGCGAGAGACAGGACTTGGACATTGGTCTTTGTTTTCACATCCATTGACATTTGGATTTTCATGTTGTAATTTTTGAACTGTATTCTCTTCAAAAGGTACATGATTTAAATTAAAAGTCAAAACGCGATAGACAAGGCTTTCATATTGGTCTTTGTTTTTATCTCTAATGATATTTGCATTTTACATGTTGCAATATTTGAATTGTATTCTCTTGAAAATTTATATAATTTAAATACGATTTTAATTTTAAGTCTAAGAACACAAACAGGATTTAACATATTACGACACGACAAAAAGTACCTTTTTACCTCAAATAAACGTATTAAAACACTCATACTCCCCGCAGTTCGAGAATCACCGCTGTAGGTTAATTTGCAATCGCGGTCGCCAAGGTTTATGTCTATTTAAATTCCTCTTCTCTGCCTCATGCTTGCAGTGGATAAGCAGTGCACGGTGACTCGTCTACCATAAAGTTTCAGTTCACCGAAAGTAAAGTAAGTTCTCCTTTTGTCCAGACTGTTGACCCAACGCACACACACACACACATATGCGATGTCTTACAATTAGCGCAAGTCCAAAACGTGACTGCGCAAAGATTTAACGATGCTGAGAAAAATTGCTCCTCGTTTTTGTAACTTTAGAACGTACTTTTGGTACGAAACAAGGAAATATATGTACGCGAAGCTTCAGAGAACAGTAAATCCTTTTGCGAACAGATGTTCCCTCAAGGAACAGATGTTCTCATACCGTTGGTCACTTGCGTATTCGAGGATTAACTACGTAGTACAACTTCTGAGGTTGAAGTAAAATTAAATTGTGTGTGCGGAAGTGCTTCAGTACGAAAAACATGGCGGAGTGATTAAGCTTGTTTTAGTTTAGTTCTTGTAGAGGTTTCGAAATACCTTCATCCCCCTTTCAACGTCCATATTTCTATCGAAAGAAATGCCACTTCGTTACCCTTTTTCCTAACGTCAACCAACCCCACGTGCGATCCAATTCTAGATCAGTCTACTTTATTCGTTATTCGCTAACAAAATTTTGTTGCATTCTTAGCTGCTGAAAAGTAATTCAAATTTTCAGTTCGGCCGTAACAAGGCAACCATTTGCCCTCTTTAACGTTTGTCGCGGATTTAATTACGCGCGCCCAGTTAATTGCGAACGTCCGTCGCGTTCGTGCCGACAATCTAATCGACGTTGAAACGTATCAAATCGTGACGTGATTTTCTTTCTTCGTTTCTAGGCTGGTCAATACCGAATTAATTGGAATCACCCGTCGAGTAGGTTGGCCGACATCTAGAGATCTGCAATTAAAATTTAGTCGATCGTCGCCGCTGCGTCGTCGTTCTTTTCGAAATTCTCAGTTCCTCCCCCCTTCTGCCGCGGTTATCGACCGTCTTCCAAATAATTTCGCTTTTCCTTTAACCTCCCGTTGTTTCGATAACGATCGTTAACGGCAACGAGCAGACGGTAGAGGTGTCCTCTCACCAGCTAGAAGAATCTCCTTCTCGTTAGTTGCGATCGTAAGCGGTGCAACAGGGTGCAGCCGTTGCTACGATACCGATTTATTTAGTCAGAATAATCACTCGTCCCCTAGAAGAACAATTAGAGATCATAGACGTTGAGAAATTGCTTTTTTAATTAAAACACGGCAGGAATATCAAGTGACTTGTTAATATTATTCTTATGGAGATAATAATTATTGTTAACGTGACGCCTGCTGTGCGATTTGTGTGAATATCATTTTGAATTTGGTACACTATAACAGAATAGTGATTAAACAATCTAACTATAATTTTAGACAAGAAATCTTTCGCAGGGAAAAATAAAGAATAAATTTTTGGCACTGATCTTCCGTGCAGCTTGATTTTTATTATTTTCTCGTGCCTGGAGAAATGAGAACAAAAGGGGTTTTTGTCGCAAAATTGCCAGAATTTTCTCCGTAAGAACAGCGAACGTAGATCTCGGCCGATTAGTTGAATTTCTCGAATGGAACTCGTTAAACGATACAATTTACTTTCATCGCGCGGATAAGTCGGCCAGGCTTAATCAGCTCTCGTTCCCATTCATTCGAGATTCCATCCCCAGTAGCGTTACACGGAAGTAAAGTGATTAACACCGAGTAAGGGCGATGATGCGCGTATTCAAACGAACATGGTTTCGGAATTATTCATCGCGGTATTATTTGGTGAAATTTTATTATACATATATAAAAATTGATAAACCAAAAGGTTTCCAAGTTTTGAAATAAAATGCTAGGAAAGACAACGCGTAGTAAACAATATTTTCTTTTCTTTGACTCAGTAAGAAGAAAAGATTGTTCACTGCTACTTTAAACGACTACTTTATCAGTGACGCAAAACAGTAATCAGCATTGTTATTATTACACGTTGTGAGTTATAGCCATTTAGTGGGCGTTATAAATCTCTCCGTACAAGAAAAAAATAGTGGCGTCTTTATCGCACGAGTTTACTCTCCAAGAGGACCAATTGGACAGGCGATTTTAAGCTCTGTGCATTCGTTATTTCGCGTTGTCTGTCTGGTTTTCCGTTCCGTCGACAACAACCATTAAGGCGTAGCCCGCTATGGAGCTCCACGCCAGGAGAAAAATGGTTGCTGAATTGTTCATTCAGAGAAAACTTTTCCACTTCCGAGTTCCGCGCGTTAAACCCTCGTTCCATACGGTAATTAACTTCTCCCGACGTTTATTCTGATACTATCCGAACCGGTGAGTTATTGTAACGCTTGGTTCTGAATTAAGTAATAATAGGCTATACTTATCTCCAAGGTACTAATTCCCTGCTTTGAGATTGGATTAAATCACCTATTTTAGGTGGGATCGTATTTGTAATTCGAATTTGCTTTGAATGGAGAACGCTTTAAAGAATAAGAAAATTGTGAAGCTTTCGATCAAAGTGCTTTGATTTTTTAATGTGATGAAAATTTAAACTTCGCCTTAGCAGAAATTATAGTACCGAGGAGCAATTGCTCATAAGACCATAGAAGTCACATTTCTTTTATCCTGTGAGCCCATGAGTCCTAAGAATTCAAGTTCTGAATATCAATTTTATTTCAATTTCATTTTCTCAAGGATGCTTCGTATTGCCTGGAATTCTCGGTTAACATCACACTCCTGTAGTCATAGAAAGAATCCGTAATTCGAAACGCGATTTGGAATTTGTAGGTCAGAGAAGTAAGTAAACCGCGCGAACAGGATTTCTATGGGAGGTATCTATCCGAAGAAACCAAAGAGTACGGATATGAGCACACATGCTAGTTCTCACTGGCTTTGAGGTCTGACAAAAGATGTTCTACTCCTGGAATACCCGAGGCAATGCAACCTCGATACACAACGTCACGAGAACCCAGAGGCTATATGACAAAATTCAGCCAAAAGACTTGTCGCACTTCTCGCCATTTGTATTGTGTGTCTTGAAATAGTTAGGATCGAGGATTTTGCGAATTCAGCTGTTAAAACCAATAATAAGAATGGACTATCATAAACAGGTTCGAAGCATTCGATAAAATTATATAGTGACAGTTGTCACGGGCGATTTAGTGTCATTTTTGTTCCTTATGTCGAGGAACACATACGGGGCTGTAGTTTCGCGACACATTGGACCACGGGATTTCAGGTGACGAAAGTTTTTGAAGTAGCCTACATAACGACACACGAATTTCACCGAAAATCCTGCGGTGGAGATTGAAGAAAATACCAGTTGAGCCGTTACCGGGTATAGACAGAAGCTTTGCCTTTCGGCTTCCCTGTCGCAGCGAGAGAAGCGCATAAAATGTCTTTACAATTCGTCTCGGTGCCATCCTAACATCCCCTCTTTTTCTCTGTCTCCCTGTATCTGTCTATCCACTTATCTTCAACTTTTCACGACCTAGCTTACCGATCTTATCCTGAACACCACGTGATTTCCATCGATCCCGACGTATTTTTCACATCCTCTTTACCCTGAACCAAGAATGAAACGAAGCGTTCTTCGAGCTTGCCAAATTCTTCAAGATCGATAGCAATTTATATCGAATGTCTTCCGAAAAATGTAGCCCTGGTGGAATGCGAACAGAAATTGTAGAATTATTTATAAAATTACTAGTAATTTAATAGCATTTTCAAAAAGGAGGATACCAATTGAGTATTGATAGAGCCAACTCAACTTTTTCCACAAGTCGTTTAACTCTGTAACATTTAAATTCGAATGTAAACAATTTTTCTCTAAATAATAAAATTATTTAGCTGATGTATCGACATCCGTAATTAAAACAATCATAAAAGTTACCACAACTTAGTGTGGAAGATACGATATTTCTAGGGATATTGTCGCGTGTACTTTGAACGATAGAAATTGCTACATGTTATGACAGACAGTCGGTGTAGAGGCTCGCAAATACCGCAAGAAACAAGATGCCTAATATGTGCATTGCGGAGAGGAGCAAGCTCTTGAGGCTCATGAACATACAAGATTAACTAACACAGTACACAAACCTTGCTGTGACTCTCCAGACGAGTCTATTTATAGTGCCAGAATAGCTCATTAGAGGCACGTTACAGAATTATGCGCACTTTCAGACATATCTTATGCTGAAATTTTAATTTAGTTTTTCCTGATTTGATCCACAGTGCGATGAATTAGAATATTCCTAGCCATTGTACGCTGTTTCTTTATTTAGAAATACTTGCCTCCTCTACAACCCTTAAATTCGGTATACAAAAATAATTCTAAATATTCTAAATTCGAAGTAAAAAAAATTTTCCATGAAAATTATTCTTTTGTTCTAAATTCTACACACGTTTGATCACGTTATAGCGGTCTCGACCCTAACTAATCGCAGAGCTCGCGGCGCAAAGCGTAAATTGGCACTCGGAGCAAAAATGAGTCTGAGGGTCTGAATCTTCGAACACGCTAACGATAACCGAGTTAGCTCGAGGAGCTGATCAAGTATCGTCGAGGGGTGATAAAAAAAGGGGAAAAGCTGCTATGGCCGAGATAGCGGTACGTGGGTGGGCGTATTTAGTATCATCCGTGGCGGAGGCGGTTATGTCGTAAAATTCGTCCGCGAAACGAAAGTTTTCGGTGGTCGTAGGTTCGCAGCGGGAAAGTTTAGGGTAACTTCCGCGCCAGACGAATCACCGGCACGTTCGGGTTCGGTTTCTGGGCTCAGCCGCACACACTGATCAACTCCGTGCGCGGGTAATTAAACCTGCACGGGCTCCTTACTCTTCGACTTCGAATCCCCACGTGTCGTTTATTATATTAAAACGAAATCGTAGATTTCCCGACGCGGCGCACCTAATTGCACCGAGCCGTCCCGTTATTTTACCGTAAAATACCAGCGAACTTTCCGTGAGAACACTTCCGACCCTTGCCAACCGCATTCTTCGACTTTGCGGTGAGGAACGTCGGATAAATTGACCGTGTTATGGTCTTGCTAAGAGCACGCGAATAAAGTAGACGTAGGGGAAGAGTTGGTGAATTTCGGGTACCTGAAATAAGCTTATATGATCGCATTGAATATTTTTTAACGATAGATTTACGGAGCAATTTGATCAAAAACTTTATAAGATGTTACAGAGATCATTTGCACTTTTCGTCAACCACACTGACGTTTCTATGTGTTACAGATACATGTTTCAGAATATATCTCGGTAACAACCTGTTAAGACAGTCTTAACGCGAAGATCAATTTATATTAATTGTCTAAGGCCAACGTGTAGCTCGCATAATTTATGCAGGGAACTGTTGTCGATAGTTATCGAACTATTAATTTGGTGTGCGTTGAGAAATTACGAAAGTTACATGCCAGCAGTAATTTGGGACATAATGAAATCGCATAATGTATCGGGAATACGTCTTCATTTGACGACGGAAGTGAAATTAAGATAAATTGAAGTTTGCTCCGTGACCTGCATAGACGAACAGTCGCTATTAAACGGGATACACTTACAATGCATTTTCGTACAAAACGATATCGACTGTGATGTAATAGATTGTCCTAGAAAATAATTCAAATTCTAAACTTTTATTCGTTAAATCGCCATTGCGCCAAGAAATAGTTTCGTGTAACGCAACTTGTTCCAAAAATAAAGAAAATAAAGTCCTTTCAATCTACACCGCGAAACTTTGTTTTTGGATTCTGGTTTCGAAACTCAGTATAAAACATTTAGAATCATGCCTTTCGTCGATGCATACGTGCCCTGCGGACCCGAGTTAAAAATTTTCCACTCAAATAAATTAAATTCCTGTAACTGTACCATTCCCAACTACACCGTACGTGTGCTCCTACCTGTATTTTTGTTTCCAGATTTCCATTTGTCGTATATTTATTAACGCGAGGAATCGTTCCCAAGCTCCGCCACTGCGACGAAATACATTGTCCACGGTAGAATATCGCGCGAAACTTTTCTAATTTGCGTCGATACTTCATAACGAGATCCGGCTGCGCAGTTAATTATACTTACTTTCTGTCGGCTTAGTCAGCGCAAACGGGCCAAACGCTAACGTTGCGCTCGAAACACAATTAAAAACGAAACGATGGCTTTTCTTCCTTTCGTTATTCTTCTTTCTACAGTAACAATTACGTGATTCGTCGCGATTCAAAAAGAAATTTCGCGATCTACGGAGTACAATCGCGAAGATACTCGTTATGTTGGAGCAAACGCTCGAGACTCTTATGGTTCGCGCCGATACGCTGTAACGATCGTCGAAGGGACGAAGAGCTGCGAAACGGATTTAAAGTGGGAAAAATAATTTTTGCCCGACAAGGGAAACGTCGACTTTTCGATGTAGGAGTAATTAAACATGGCCATTTCGACATCGGCTTCTCGTGCTTGTCCTTCATTACTTCGGAATGTAGCCGTTGCGGAACACAGTCAAGGCGGGGCATTAATTATACAAACGATCCTCGTGTCACGCAGATGGCCGAGCAATTTTAAGTTATAACACTGTTTGCAAAGAAACGGCGACGATTTTCGTTGGAGATTTTCCTGGTAAAAAGGTACTAACGTTTCTTAGTACTTGATAATCTGTTGGGTCCTCGTTAAACATTATATTCCATTAGGGTAAAAGGGTAACTATTTTTACATTTAATTACTTCTCTACCTTCCAATTTTAAAAATATTATTCGTTAAATAGGTTGCTGGAATATTTGAAGATTTATAAAGGGATGAAATATTTGAATTTCTGACGACGATAAAAAATGGCTGACAACTCGAGGACTCTCTGTACCTGATTCACGAGTCGCAGAGAATTAAATTAGCGCACGTTTGCGAATTTGGATTCCAAGAATATAATTTTACACGCGATGGATACTATAGGATATTTCAATATTTCTAAAGAATTAAATATCTTAATCTTCGAAGATTATAAAAATTGCCGACAACTCGACCAGATTCGCTAGTCGTATAGAATTAAATCGCGAAGTCTGGAAAATATTAATCTGCACGCCGAAAGGTTCCTGTCGTTGGGTCACACATGCTTCCCAGTAACTGCGTTATGGCGCTGTTCGAGCCATCGTTGTCACGTCGTCGTGTATCTCGAGACTGACGCGAGACAGTCTGACGGGCAAATTTCCCCGGAAGTCGTGTTGATAGATTCGCGAGCACGAGATGACAACGTACGCGTCGGTCGCAGAACGGTGTCGGCGTTATTGAAAACGACGGGACGCGATACCGTCGCTCGTTTTTCATCGCGGCTTGATCCTTTGCGCGTGCAGCCAAAAATCAACTGCTACGCCCGCGATGCCGTCTCCCCGACTCCTCGCGACCCTCCTCTGGCTAGGTCAACGGTGGTCGAAATTGCTTCTATGACAGGCGATCCCATTTTTACTCGCCGCGGATGAATCATAACCAAGAATATAAAGCATGCGTATTTTCTGCCCGCTCGAATCCGACATTTTTTTCTAGATTAGTTACCCTTCATCCCTTCGCGACTCCCGATCACTGGGCTTCAGTTTCCAATTTTTTTTTTTCACCGAGGAAAAAGAGATACGATGGAATTAAATTTGCTTTCCTGCTTTGGGGTATTATTGATTATATTAGTGCGACTGTCTATTGTTTAACTTCTTGAGATACGAATTTTAAATGGATTTCAGATACACACAAACCAAAGCATTATTTATCAGTTAAACGATTTCCACGTAGAAGTATGTTGCTTAATTTTAATACTGTATATTGTTTAATTTTAAAGGATATTGCGATCGTAAATAGTGTGATTATAAATTCCAAACCAGGAAAAACCGGAATTACACAGTGATTCGGTGTCGCGCGCAAATCCCCCATTCAAACCATTCACGATTCTGGGTGACACGGCCGCGGGAGTAACGCGGAGGAGGAAACACGACTGGCAAACATTAAATCCGACAAATCCTGGTGAACGACTGTATACCACTCACCTTGTAAGCGAGTAATGTTCCTCGTTACTTTATGGCCGTTAACGAGCTGCTCGCGTAGGTGAGTCCTCTCGCGATGATCCTGATAATTGCCGATAACGATCGTGGTCGTCACCAGCACGAGAAACAACTTCGGCCCCCAGGCCGCTCTCGTCGACATCGTCCTCCGGTTTTCGCATCCCCCGAAGCTTCTGATATTCGGCGACGTCTGTTGATTTTATCGGTCCGTCGGCGAAAACGCGCGGCACTCTCGTCCTCCTGAAATCCAAACAGGGATGAATGTCCACGGCAGTCCCTGTGTTTCTCGAACGACTCGAACGGAATCTGGAAAGAGGGCTTTCAACGCGTCACGTAGGTACACCTGCTGGACAGTTTGTATATTCTGGCCAGTCGCTGTATTTGCGCATGATTCTTCCCGAGCGATATTAGGAATTTCATGGGTTGGGATGAAGAGACTTGCAGAGAGAACGTTGGAGACTCTCGAGCTGATCTGGTGTGTTGAGGTTCGGGTTATTAAAGTTGTGGATTCCGGGGGTCGAATAAGCATTTTTTCGTTGATATCTAGGAAGTGGATATTACGTAACAAAATGTACGTATGCGTGTCATTTATGAGGATTTTAATGTAAATCATTTCATCTAATAATAAAATAAGAAAGTAATGGTACATTCTGAAACAGCCATCTTTAATCTGAAAAACATTTATTTTTATTTCATGTAGGACCTAGAGTACCTAGTTTATTGGATTGCAGTGAAACCATCAATGACAGTTCAAGTTTATTAATTTTTTTTTTTTTATGGAACAATATTTATATTCATTATAAATAGGACCTTGGGCAAAACTTGCTCGCTCCAAAATGGTAAAATATACTACACGCACATATTCTTATTAATATGTAAAAGTAGGTAGATGGCTGGAAAAAAATGTGTGGAGTTAATACCCTTTATGCACTCCCTTTCCTGTTGCACGACTCTCATTACCACGCGGTCGCACTAAAATTAATTTATCCCATTACTTTGTGCCTGTAATTTAAGTTTCTTACTTTCCAAGTTTTTATCTTTGCACCTTTTACACGCTCCCGACTACGTTATAAGCGGCTTAAACTCGGCACTTTGAACGTTTCTACAAGTCAGTAGGACAAATTATAATTAATCCACATTAGAATTGTTTTTTATATTTTCAAAGGCAACAATTTCTGTCGTCGAACTGACCAGTTCTGAAACAGACGTTGAAATAGTTTTCGATATTATTTTGTTTTATTGGTTGGAAAAATGAACCGTATACAAAAAGTTGTTAATGGTTTCGCACTCGCTTTAATATTTTTATAGGCAGTTTTTTAATCTCTAACGCATTCGACTTGTTTTTCATTCATGCTGTTACAAAAATAATTTTCCAATCGCAATACGTTAAAATTCGTTACTTGTATTTCAGCTTAGCTCTTGCTGACAATTACCAGCGGAAGAGAATGACACTGCAAATAAATTCTTAATTAACGAACCATTCTTTTGTAGCTCAACTTAGTGCTTAAATTTGCATACATCTGTTTATTCATTGCAAACTATTTATTCTTGAAGTTACTTTCGTAATCAAGCATTTACGAGTCGTTCTCAAAGTTAAAATACAGGTGTCGATGGAATTGCATCGACGGAATAAAATAATGTAACTGTTAACATGAAATTAGAATCAAACATTTGCATGGAAAATTTATTGCGAAACAATTTAGCGGAGAACAGCTTTCATCTACGCAATAATAATTTCAACCGACATTAGTTCATATCATAAAACAACTTTCGGTTCTGTTTTCACCAAGGGTATGATAAATTATTAATGAAATTGTTCAAGTGACACGGTGTTCCATTACAGTCAACGAGTGGAGAAAATCGTATTGTTTGCGACGTCGAAAACGCGATAATAACTTCGGTTGCAAACACAGCTGCGTTTGACGTGCGATTTAGTGTGCGCTGTTGGCAGTTATGGTCGAATCGTCCCTTCCAGGCAAAAATTTAAATTATCGGAGAAAAAGTCCGCGAAAACCGTGAATGGAATCCAGTCGTGAGGATGGGCTCCACTTTTACGTGACGTATCGGAATGGCTGAATATTTAATTAAAAAAATGTCTGCATGGGGAGCAGATAGGTAGTTTTACGTACGCAAACACAGACTTTATATAACCCCCGACGTTGCAGCTGTTTCAAAGCGAATAATCGATGGGGGTCGATGCGATGAATAAACACGCGCAACAGTTAACCCTTGCCTTTTTCGTTTGCAAAGATGAGATACTGATGGCCTCAAATATTTCTCGAACACGGAATTAACTTGGGAAATGGCTGGAATAGCAAAGGTTAGAAGAAAAATATACGAGGCATAATTTGCAAAGCAAATAAAATCCAAGAAATGCGATTAGGAAACGCAACTACATTATTTTACTGCTAAGCATTCTAATATTTACATAGATGGTTAAGTTCAGGAAAAAAAAAGGGTCCACCCAGAAACGACTTTTAAGTTATCGTATGTCGTTTGAAGCAAGCTTGCGACAGCAGTTTGTCAATTTTTCGCGCTCGGTGCAGTCGCTGTCAAAGTCTCGTTTAGAGGGCCGTGATAACCAGAAGCCTGGAAAGAGCCAGCAGTAGCGATAGGGAGGTATGCAGGAGAGGGGGAGAGCTATTCTAACGGAGATGTGATCAAAGTGCGAATGCGCCATTGCATGTACCCTGCAGAGATACAAGTATCTGCCGGTACACCACACAGAATATTCGGCAGCCTGGCCAAGAATGATCTATTCAAGCAACCAGGTCGTCGGCGTATCTCTTTCATACGAGCCTTCGAGTATCTCGAAAAATTGCTGAAGCTACGCGGAACTCGGTCGAAGATCGACGCGAAGCTTCCCTCGTTCGAGAAAAAAACGACTGTTTTTCTCTTCGACTGAACACACCTGTGGTTTGGTGAAAGAGAAAAAGATATGCAGAGAGCTTATCTGCGACCATTTGTTTCGGATTCTAATTAGACCGCCGCTGAGAATTTATTGTGTTTCCTTATTTAAATATCCCAAGTCGATGCATTTTCTGATGGGGTCCTTTAAGTAATAATAGAAAATTTGTTGCATTACTGCAGTAAAAATATTCGAAACATCGAACAATAAATACTTGAGTATGAATTTTTTTATTTTAATATAATAGAGCATTCGTTAAATATTGTCCAAAAATTTTCCTACTAATTCACCGTCGCTACATTTCATTTATCACCCATCCCAGTAATTATAGCGCTCTCAGAGCTTCCCTCCACCGCGCTAATCCTGGTTGTTTCGTTATCAACTCGAGAAAGAAATAAGAAGAGTGCCGTAAAGAGCACCCTTAACAGAACGAGTCGCGTTGATGGATAATTCAGTGACGCGACACCGCGGCACACGAATCCTCGAGTCCCATCTATTCAATTACACCCGCAAGCGCGGCTTCCTATCCATCACTCCTGAATGGATCAATAGAGCGAAAACTGAGCGAAGATAATGAGGCGAGCAACTGGTTAAAACCTTAACAACGCGCCTTATTTCAGGGATGACGATTGCAGGTCTGCCTAGCACCGCATGATCGATCACGTTCAAATAGCTCCGACTCCCGAGCATTTCGCCGGGAACGTCACCTCATCCCCTCTGGTCGAATGAGGCTACTTATCAAAGTAACAACCGAGGCGTTCGGAAGAGTGAATATCACGATTCTTGCGAGAAGCACCATTATCACTCTACGTTCGGTCCAGAGGACCGAACTCTGTTCACTGGTAGGAAAATCGGTGCGAAATTCGCGAGCGGATGTCTCCTTAGACGGGCTCCTTCTCACGAAGCAACAGACTGGTGTGGTTTAAGTGATTTCAGCGGTAACGAGGTAACCCTGTAACAAGACAAACCATATGTCCAAATGTCACACACGTTAGATGAATCAAATATTTAATTAAGGAAACAGTAAGAGAAATCTGAAACCTGGAATGGATGTCACCAACGAATCTACACCAAATTCGAAATTGAAGAGTGCAAGTTACACTATCAAGATTGAGAATTGGTTTAATAAATTATAATTAAATTGTAATCGTTGACGTGGTCGCTAATAACCTCGTAGTTGATGTGTCCTTAAATAAAGTAAGTAAAAAAGGAAAGGAGACAATACCGTGTTACGTCCGTGTTCGTTATTTGTAATTTAAGAAATTTGAATATCTGTTCGATGCATTCATACATCGCAAGAAGACACTGTTTCTAATTTTTCAAAGTTCATTTCACAGGGTGTTGAGAAAAATTGGTGTATACAAGAAGAATATGCTCTCTCGTTGTACAAAATAATATAAGTGCAGCTTCTAGATGCACTTTGGTACGGAGACAACGGGAGCATGGAGTAGCAGACATTTTTACGTCATTCAACTGTTTCCTGTGCCAGTCTATTCTATCGTCAACCGAATAGGAGATACGACCCGCGAGAATTGCGTGACTCGTGAAATGTACCGGGTCCCTGAAAACAACCTGACAACGCCGCAATTGAACGCTTCGATAAAGATTCTTTCAAATGTGGAAGTTTCGAGAATCCTTGCGCAACAATAACTATTCACCTGGGGCGGGGTCCAAAGCAGCTTTTCCCTCATTCTGTCTCGGTTATCATGCGAATACTAACTCGCCCGCGAATTGTATACGTGCACGAAGAGAACCCAGTACAAACACAATACGTGTAAAGGGTGACAAAAGCGCGTAAGGGTTTCTGCACCTGAATAGAAGTGATTTAGAGAGATGCTTCGTAAACGTACCTTCAGCAGGCTTCGCGCACACGATCATAAATTTCTGGGCATATTCCTGCGTGTCACTTCTATCCGCATGGCAATCACTTCTGAAAGGCAACAATATCGTCGTCGGAAAGTTTTGGAGTGTTAAAATTCGCGCGTAGTCCAATAATCACCTTGCTGGAATTAATGGCTGAAGGGAAGAAATGCACTTATCCGGGAAGTTTTAATCGGGGAGCAAAGAAGGATAGAAACCGTTGAATTTAAAACTGATAGGTAGATAGAAAACCATTCCCTTCGGGCTATCCAACTGAAATTAATTTAAAACTAAGTCCTCCCTATTATCAACAGTTTTTGAAGAGATACGGTTCTTATAGGTCAAAATATAATTAACTTTATGTTCAAGATAATATTTGTCAACTCTTTCTTAAGAGCAGTTTTTTTTTTTTCAAAGATTCACGTCGTACCTACTTTCTAGAATTTGTGAATTTTGAGTCTTCTTTATTTTTAGAATGGCATGCAAAGTATTCTACCCTTGCTCGTCCACGTTTTCGGCTCGTGGTCAATTGAGCCTACATTTTCCCGAACGATTGACCGTTGGACAATATGTGTATATCGGAACAATGCGGGGGATTATCGGAAAGAGAGTAATAGTCGGAGCATACTTTTCGCGCGAGGCTGATGCATCGGTGAATGAAATTCCCATTCGAGGAAGTTCGAGCAAACACGCTAATGATATTCTTGTTCGGCGTGGCGGTTTCGTGACGAAACGAATTACACTGGTTTCGCTGTTTGAGTGGCCACCGTTTGCGAATAAATTTCGCTCGTCCTCGAGGTAACTTAGAATCCTGTTACTATGACTAATTTCGAGCATCTCATTAATCGCTGGCGACGAGAACTTATAACGGCTTACTTTTTAAATTTGTACGTCGGTTATGCTGTCACGTGTTAGAAAAAGAAAGAATACAAAATAATTTCATTATTATTTTTCAAAACTGTCCGACACATAAAACATCCCTAGGAATTTAAGGGGATGAAGTTTCCAAGTAACTGGATATTGGGACGGTATTCCCTCGAAGCACAAACTAATGATTCGTGCTTATAGAATTTTCATTGATGAATTCCAGCATTGAACAGCTCGAATGCCAATAGCAAAGTTCTTTTCCAATATTGGCTGCTAACAATAACTTTTAATTAGCCGCAACTGCTTGTTTAACTGGGTCACGTCTCGACGTACCCCGCACGCCTTAAACAATAGCGTCAAATATGGTCCACGGCAATCAATGACGATTTATAATCGTATCTTGTTTATTAGCATTTTTCGTCCCGTTGTTCTCGGCGAAGAATATCGCGCTTTCATCAAATATTCATTTGTACCTCGTGTCGCGTCTCGTGAATAGCGATCGCTCTGGAACAGTGCTTCCCAAACTTATTTACATCGCGATTCACTTAGCAGAGGGTAATACTTATGCGGCACACAGCAGAGATTAGGTTTATCGATTAACTCCACTTTTTGACAAATTTTAAATTTAAGTGTCAAAGCACGTGGTATAGTCAACTTTTTATATTTATAATAACTTTCCTAAATAATAAAGATTAACACTATTAAACGACAACATTTTTTTGGCCATTGAATAATAAATAATTGATTTCAGAGAGCAATGTACATTATTTCGTCGCATTTCTCAACTCTTTGTTTTACGCAGTTAATCGATTTGTGCAATGAACGGATCATATTGCATGCAAATTTTATAGATCAATTTCATCGTGTCTATGAAAGCTACGTCTTTGGATCGACCTTTACATCTTGCTCGTATTCAGACGTGACCCTATCGTGGTTCTACCATTCAGGTGATCGCTGTCGCCGATACCAACAGGTCTGCGGTCCTTCTTATCACTCCCTACATTCGCGAGAATCACCATTATTCAACCCTCTGCACTGTCGAGTCGCTTCTAATGGACCTCACGTGTCCAGCTGTTGATCTCATCGAATCCGTCGCGCTTGGTATCATTCTTACCGCGTCCTAAGTTTCGTGGAGTCTCTAATCGCGCACGTTGTTCTCCCTGGAATTGTTGCTATCGGATTCCACGACCACAGGCGGTGTGGTCTATATCCCGTAGGTCTGGGGCATCTGGTTGGACTAATTCCCTGTGGTCTGTGTCGCGATCCGTGCCTGTTGTTGTCGTCCTCCACTCTGGGATCATCAGAACGTCGTTTCATGGACTTACGGCTGGAGATATCCGTCCCTTATCTCTCGTACCATCTGTCTCCTTGTCTTTACTTTGTATTTTTCGCGTTGTTAATTCGAATTCTTTGTCTAGCTCCAATTGCTTCGGAGTCAATCTTATTTTGGCTGATATTTACTCCCATATTCTTAAACTGTTTTTGCTTCGTGCTTTAGGAGTCATTAATTCGAAATCTTGAAATTGAGAAACCTCTATCTAGCTTTGCCTCGTATTTTGGGTGACATTGACTCCAATTCCTTAAACTCAGAAACCTCAATCTAGCTTCCAACCATTCCAAAGTCGTTCTTATAGAGTCCCACTCCCTACATCCACCACTTTTTGTCACTCAACAGTTTAGATACTCTTACCCCCGAGTTTGCATTGTTGAAAGATTATTCCATTAGTATTTTTAAATCAAGAACGACTGAAATCCAGTAGTATTTATATCGAGAGAAAATAAACGCGTAATCGCGTAAATTTATGGAATCAGCGTCCCACGTTAATGTGTTTCCGCCGGTTCCCGAGATCACTCGGCTGCTGCGTCAGACCAGTGTCGCTCGCGGAGTTCTGCAAACAAATTATGGACTCCTCGGCGACTTGATTCTTAATTTAAAATGTAGGACGCGTAGCGAGGAGCCGATCTGGATGTAGTTGCCCCCCTGAGGAGCGTCTTTGTGCATGCCTCTCCGAGGACAATTAGAGTGCCTGAGTGGAAAAAGGGATTACAAGCAGAAACGGAACCCGGAGACGTGACGTGGAATTTGAAACAGAGGGATACTCCAAGATGTCACGAAGGGGGAGGAAACAAGAAATGGAGACGACTCGGTTGGACGCTTTAAGCCGAAATTTGTAGACGGTTAAAGGGGGATGATAAGAGCTTTCGTAGAAGGTTAAGGTAAGAAAGGAGCGAACCATTAAGTTGAATAATGAGTTACGTTAACTCGGTGCGAGCAGGCCACACGTGTAGACATTCTAAATGACAATAGAGGAACATCTGGCTGTAATGTGCGATGGGAATCCCAAGAATTGAGATAGACACAGGAAGTGAGTGTAAAGACAAAGGAGGGATAGGGAAACCTGGTCCGGGAGTGTAAACAAAGGACGGGGAAAGATCAAAGAAAGGGAAGTGGAAGTAAAGACGAGGAGTTGAGAGGATTGAAGGTCGGAATTGGGTTACAGGATAGCCTCGATAAACGAACTTTTCAAGTTTCTATGGGATCCAGCTGCAACCGCCAGCAGTCGTAAAGCTGGAATCGCGATTTTCTCGGTCGAACAACCGACGCTGCCGTTTTCATTCTAAAATATGCGCACGGCTGGTTAGCGTCGTTTGGTAGTCGGACTATTGTGCCCGAATAATAAAGTAAACGCATTTGCAATGCAGACTTTATCGTCCTTACATAAACGATCGGTGTGTCCTTTGAACGCGTGGCAAACTTTCCATCTAGCGCGTGTTGGACGAAGTCTGCCTTTGCGCTCCAACTTTGACGTGACTTCGAAACAAAATTTCTATCTCGCGACCGTTTGAAGCGATATCTCCACTTCTATACAGGCGCTGTAATCTAGAAAGTCTTTTCGTAACTCGATTTTCAAGTCGAAGAGGAATATTTAAGAGTCGAGTCAATAACAGGTTTGGATAATTCATGCTTATGATTCACTATGGTTTACTAAAGAAGCGGAAACGTGTAAGAAATGTTAACGTTGTACGAAAAAGTTTTCTTTAAAACCTGAAATATGGAAGAAAGGGAAAATGGCTGTATTCATATGCAGTGGGACCAATGTGACATCATTTATGTTGTTAACTCACTAGTTTTGTTTCAACTAGTAAATGAAAGAAGAAATAAATATTTGGTCTCATAAACTCATAGAAATATTCAACTGACTTGTACAGATCTGAAACAATTACCTCGATAAGAAGTTATATATATATTTATCGATAAGAATGAGTGAATACTCTGTTGAATATTAAACACTTCCATGGAAGTTAAGAGAAAGGTAAGAAGTTTATGGAAATTCTTACTGTAACCTAATTTGTTGCGTCATTATTCCCGGCTTAGTGAGACGTTTTTGCACGTGGAAAGTGCTAAAACGTGCACCGAGTGTATTAATCTCCATCAGTGGTTTAATAAACAGAAAATGTCTGATATTAAGTTGAATAATGCATTCATAGCATTGAGAAATAAATTATATAGAATGATAATTTCATCGAGAAGCAATATAGGGGGATCGAGGATTTTTTGATCATTTTTGTGAATATTCTACTAGGTACTTTTAATTATATCTCTTTGTAATTATACTGGTAGAGTGTTCGTGTAATTTATTAACTTCAATGCGTGCACGTTCGAAATTCTATTAAAATTAAAAACACATTGTGCTCGAGCATTCAATTGTTCCAAAGTCAATGGACGGCCAGACTAAGAGTTCCATCGAAATTTGAGAAGTTTAATAAATGAAATAAAATTAAAAATTGCTCGTTCTCGTCAATAAAAATCAATTCTTTGGGGATTAAACCTTATTGAAAAAAAGAAATCTGACCGACAAATGAAACTGAGAATTGAAAGAAAAAATGTAGGGAAATGTATCGTATAACTTTAAACGTATAGAATTCGTAGTCTTATTTACGAACAACTATTGATCGTTTAAATCCATTATGTATAAAGTTCAAAGTAAAAGTTTAAGACTTCAAAGTTGGTTCACTTTGAAAGATAAAACCTTCGTTGACCAAAAGCTTAGGTAAATAAAAACTGTAAAATGATTGACTTTGAAACAAAAGTTTCTTTTGCCACCTAAAGTTGTGCAAATTATATCCTCGTTACACCTCGTGTCTTCGAGATAAAGTTCTTCAGGTGTTCTTCTCTAGGTGGACCATCTCGGTAGTTACGAAGCTCGTGGAATAGAAAACTGACGAAGACATTCAACGACGCATAAAAGTTAGGCCGGCTTAGTCAATTTGGCGACCCAATTACGAGAAAAGTTTAGACTCCAGCGAGTCTTGGTCAATATCAACGGAACTTCGATCTTCTGTTACGGAGTTTCTAAACGAAAGAAACTACTGTTGCGAGGTGGTCGCGGTTAGTTCGAAACTAATGGTGTTTCGACGGGGACTAGCGTCGAGCACCGGTCCAATTTCAATTTTCAAAACTACGGGGAAAATTGAAATCTTCATCCGCGAAAAAGCAGGAAATTTGAGTACCGCGGAAACCTCGAACCGACAGAAATTGAAAAACTTGTTTTAGAACGAGCCCTCCGGTCGAGAAAAATTTTTAATTTCGTGTAATGGCGAAACGCTGAAGCACGTTTATAATTTTCTCGCGGAGGCGAGACCATATCCTTCACAATTACGAGGAATCCTTTAATGCAGCGTGCGCAATGGCCACGAATACGTCGTAAAACGCTGGCTAGATGAATTATTAAGAACCAGGACGCGGAACAAATATCCTCGTAACGAGATTCGCGAACATTATCTTCGGGCGACGCTATAAATTTCGCTTTTGGGTACGCGTGCGTCTAACCGCTCCACGGAAACACGTGTAAATCTCGCAACTAAGAAAGATCAATGTTCATAATCGTTTCGTGATGGTGACAGAATTGTTTCCCGTATTTTATATGAAGGATTTCTTTTAAAAAATCAAAGATAAGATTATTCCTAACAATTGCAGTGGTTGGAACGTTAGTTTGGAAGTTGATTTTCTCAAACTTAAGACTATATCACCAAAACACAGGATACTTTTTAAACTTTCTTATAATTCGTTCGATTTTGTTTCTCGCTGTGCGCGGAAGTGTAGTTGTTGCCCGGCTGGTGATAAGAACAAAGTGCTCGGGACATCAAAAGATTTTAGTTGAAGTAACGGGTGGGTTCTCCCGGATCCACGGGCTCTGCGGCATCCCGTTTCGAGGAAACTCGTTTCGCAACGATATTTATGACGAGGCTTGCGTCCCGGCGCAAATGAAAATGGAATCGCGGGAAAAGGCGGGCTATTCTACGGCCTTGAAACGAAACGGCAAATTGGGTCGTTAATGCGACGTTACGAGTCGTGGCATACTGAGACGGGCCGAGCAGAATTAACCCCTTTGCTTTGCGATTTAATTTGTAACTGTGCGTGATGCAGTTTGGCCCTGGGCCCTTCGCGAGTCGGGACAAAGAACTGTCGGCTTAATCTCCTTTCGCTGATCGTCTACTTCGTTTTACGGCGGCAATTTTAGACACTAATTCCCGCATGAAACGCAAAGTCTTCGGAAATATGGGTACAATATACTTTGTTTTCGAATTGAAATGTATTTTCAGTTAAACTTCATAAGTGAATGGCAGGAGTGATATAATGGGAAAGGGGAGCCCTTAAAGATGGAGTTTCAGATGGTTGTGTATATTACAGTTCCCTTGGAATGTCTAAAATACTTTTTTTTTTTTAAAGGAATAGATCACTCAGAATTGTTTATTTTATTTTACGTGAAACAATTACTGAATAAACATCTCAAGTAATGTCATTCGTTAACTATTCATCGGTAGATAACAAGATTTAACCACTTCCCATTTTCCACACCTAAAGTCAAATCTATAAAAAGAATTCGTTTAAGAATCAATAATTTATTAATTTTGTCAAACTCGAAAGTATCGACACGTCCACCGAGTGAATTTCTTTTTCTCAAAGTTAGGTTTTCTTCGATATTTTGGCATCGACATGCTTGAGACTTCGGATACGCCTCGAAGGGCAGCTTGAAAATGGCAACAGTAGCCTCATTAATGGTAAGTTAGGGCAGAGATATAATCGAATGCCTCCATTCTCGTTACACGACCCACTAAAGACGCTATTATGGCGACATTTACAAGGACCAAGTAACCCGGACTTTATGGGAGTGTGTGCCTCATGGAACTACTGACTCAGGACAATTAACAATGGCTGAATCGAGACAAAGGCTCCGGAATTACGGTGACAGGAGATACTATGATACCAGGTGAACGTTACTCGTCAAAATTCCGCGCGCAAAACTGCATCTGTGTGGACCAATGGGGATCACAATGAGCGGTTGGGAATTCTGGCCGGAATTTACACCTAATCCGAAATTTCCATGCTATTATTCATTAAATGTGCACAGGGTATTATCATCGCCAACAATTGTTGGTATTAATATGAGAAATATTCAAAGACTGAATGTAGTTCCAATGCCGCAATTTAAAATGAAGCAGTCGTACGTCAAAGAGAATTAAAAGTCGATATAAAACACAAGCTCTTTCAATTTACACGAATATCACGAAAGACTATATCGATTATTGCGTGCATAAAGCCGACACAAAAGCAGGTGGCCTTCCATTCAATACAGTTTTAGATAAATCTCGCTTACCAAAGTACGTACATCATCTCCATTCGTTCATTCTAGCTTACTGTTATCTCGCATTTCTCGTGAAATATTACTTAGGCGACTTTGTTACCGCGTGCAACTCTTGCACATTTGAGCCAACCGCTATGGCTCGCACGCATACTATAACCGACATAAATTTTCACTTCAAAGAATAATTTCTAATTTTTTACCCTATTCAATCATTCAAATTCAAACTGTCTACAGCCATTGCGTTAGAAATTCTCCAAAGCTGGCTGGTTTTCGAGTAGGAAAGGTTAAGGAGAGGTAGTCATTCGATTTAATACCTTTTAAACGTTCACTATAAGCGTTCGACTCTCCTTTCCACGAGCTGGAAAATGATAAAATCCCAGAATGACTGAAATTCAAAATTGTCTACGATGACACACGAAAGAGGATTCTGAGAGGATGCTAAGAGGGGAATTTATGTTAGGAGCTCAGAGTGATCACGTGGCTCCGCTCATAAAGTCCGACGCTGTTCGCGGATGTAACTCGAGCTTTTTCTTAGTTTCCTTTCCGGGGCATCGTTAAACCGCCGCGACGACGAGGATGCGAGCTGCTCGTCGCACAAAAGAGGATCGATCGACAAAGAGATGTCTCCAGGGTGAAATTCTCGCGAGGTCTGACGACGGTCCGTTCCTCGACGAAGGACGCTCATTGAACATCCACGAAGGAGCGGAACAGGACACACGCGCGAAAAGTGAAAAAACGATTCTTCCTTTCTTTCGCGAGCGAGCCCTGACGAGCTTTGTCGATGCTTATTGAATTAGGGTTCCAATGCAGGTTTGTAGAATTAAGGCTAGAGGAAAGAACGCAGTTACTAATTGGTGTAATGTTGGGTTCGTTTGAAAATTGAACGAGTCATTACCACTTTCGAGGGAAGCTTTCGTTACAGAATCGGAGACGTAATTGTCTGGAGACAACGTCCCCTGATTAGATTAATTAATGGATCGCCGCCGACTCGAATGGCGCAAGCTATTCGCTGGTAGACGTTGCACATTCGGTGAAAACCTTAATGCATTGAACGTTAAATGCGGTGCAAACTACATTACTCGAATTAATAAACAGATACGATGGATTTGAAGCTTGTTATTGTTAACGAGGCGTAGCGATAATGCCATACTCACCCTCTTGGCGGTCCGATTACTCTGTATATCGGTGAAAATACGAGACATGATTGTAAAGTAAAGTAAAATTTGATAATAAAATAGAATAAAAGTTCTTAGATAGAGAAAATATTCAAATAAAATCTAATCATTCTTTTTTTTAATTTTACCAGAATCGAGAGACGAATGGTGAGTAAGGCTGATCAGCTCGCAAGTAATTGTCAAGCTATAAATTCTGGTACGATTTAATCGAAAGCCAATGGCGCGCAAGAATTAATAAAACAATGACACAGGCGTCGACATGCATCGATACCGAATTCATATTATTAATGCCAAAAATTATTGGGCGATCCCCGCATAACTTTTAACCCGAATTCCAGGGATCGCCATTCTCTGGAAATATTTTATTGGCCTGTCAACCTGTCTGCAATCACGTGGAACGTCACACACCCCCGTAAAGTGAAGTTTTTACCGAACGTAATTTTAATCTCGAATGAAGTATTTGCAATTTATTTCACAGGCGTTCAATTATTCATTGCCGTTACATCACCCCTGCTTTCGAAATTCTCGTGCTACGCATTCGCCGGCGCGGATAATCTAACGAACACCGATAAATATTTGTCGAAAAATATTTGCGGAAACGAACGTGATTGGACGTCTTCAATGTCCACGCAAATTTGGAATGAATATTGCACGTCACCGCAACGAGAATCGATTTCACTGGAAAACCTCATGTGTGCGTCGAATAATATTTTTTCGTTAATTAAAGTAGTCGAGTTTGGACTATTGCTTTACATTTCATATCATCATTTACATTACAGGATCTGGCTGTACGAATCGTCAAAAATTTGAATATTTTAACAGAATCGATATCGATAACGAGCTTCCACATATTAATTTCTCAATTACCACGACAAACACGATGTAATTAATTCAAACATCCACGTTTTACTTTCGTATTTAATTCAAATTTTTATCGAAACAGATTTTACCAGAATCATTTCATTTCATTACAAAATCTACCCCTAAAAATTTACGTTGAAATAATTCCCCGAGTATCGCACGAAACACAAGAAAATTGATTAAAAGTTCGCAAAACTACTTCGAATCTTAATCCATTACCGTGCACCTGCGTCGTACAGAATCAATTTAATTTCGAAACCTTTAAAACGAATTAAAACTTCAGTTCTGAATGTCGATATACGGAGCGGTCCAGTGTCACGACAATTTAATAACAAACATTGAAAAATTCATGAGTCCGATACTATTCCGAACCGAAATTCGCGAAAATGTGAGCCTGGAATATCCACGAAGGATGGAAAGACAATCGAGAAATCCGAAAGGTATACGAGACGCGCATCGAAGTCGAATTCGACGCGAGAATAGAAGTTTAGAAAGCAATCGACGAACGACAACTCGAGATAAAAGTTGGAGAACGTCTGTGCTTTTCGAAATGGGATACCATTACTGGTAGAATGTATGTTCCACTTCCGACTGACCGATGCACGAATCCAGAGGGCATGTGTGCGTGTATGCATTCAGTGAAATTGCACATTTGGAAAGGAAAGCGTCATTAGTCAAGCGTCCGTTTCTAATAGAACTCTTTCGAACCGCGTAAGCAAATGGAACTGTTTCTAATCTCGCGTGACAACGTCGACTTGTCGCAACGTCAACCGGTTGTAAATTCCTAAAGCAAATGTCACCGAGGAAAAACTAAAAAATGCACCGCCCACGCATTGTGACAGGGGACGCGGTGAAAACGGAACAATGGTTACCCTTTTTTGTCTTCCGAACGTACACGCGAGTTTTCGCGTTCGCTGGAGTAGCTTTTCTGTTGATTGAGATGCAAAGGAAATTCCAGAAGCGCAATTCCTCTTTTGAAACCGACGTTACGGGTTTTATCATCGGTGCGACGACGTTATCCGCGCTTGGAAACAAAGCTTGCCCGGCAAAAATTTTTCACCGATGAACACTCGGTGATTAAATGGGGCGAATCGCGGGAAATTAGAACAGAGAATAGGTAATGTTAAGTGCATAATAATAATAAAGTTCATCCTGAAAGGGGCCACGCAACCTCAAAGCCAGGGACGCTTGTTTATTCAAGAGTCATTCGCTATTCCGCGGTTGCTCGTTGTTTCCAAAAAAAACTCTCGCATTAGTTGAAAAATAATTAATAGTGGTATGAAACTGTAATTTTTGCGGTTAACTTCAAAAGCAGGATGTGTGCACCTCTGCTGGATGCAATTAGATGGTTTAGCACGTATACCTCTTGCGTGATAAAAATAATATCAATTTACTACTGCATTGAAATCTCGAATAATTGTAAATATTATTTGGCTTGTATAATTCCTAAAAATTAAATTACATTAATGCGAGAGAAAAAAATAATTCAGGTCTGAAAGGATTATGTGAACACTCGTCAAAAGTCAGATTGCCATTCGCAGGAGAAGGAACAGCTCGCTAAAAGATTGATATATCCTTTTTCTTCCCCAGGTCGTGAATAATTCAATTCATCCAACGAAAATCCCCCTCGAGTGGCTCCATTCTCTGCGAGAATATACGTGCAAACATATGTCGGCTTTATGCTTGATCTGCTATCGCTCGTAAAAATTCCCTTTCATCTTCCAGCTGGGACGTGTCTTCCGAGAACGCGTAAGTACATCGCGATATCGTCTCGCTTTACAGCAGTCCCGTCGAACGGGAGGTAATAAAAACGGACATATGCGATTCATTCTGGGGCCACAAACCATCGAATATGTCCGTGACGGAGGCGCGGGGCCACGTTGCTGCGATGTCGGGATGCATTTCGCGATACGTGCCCGGAGCACTGATTCTTCCGGTGACCGATCGCAGCCGTCGCTGGGCCAGAAGAGCTCTGTGATCGCTACACGTAAACGCGCAATGTACGAGCCGAGATTAAGTGTTGCCTGCGATGCCAGATGGAATTGATGAATTAAACTTCATCTCGATTCACGTAGTAATCGACTGCCAAAAAGTTATTACAGCCACACTACAGGCTGGATCATAATTGGATTACAAAATAGAATCCAAGGTACAACGAAGTGGCAATTGAACTTGAAATCATTTTAAATGTAAAGCACACCTCATCCCCGATCCGAGAATGTAATAATGTAAGGTTAACGTAACATTGAACAATTAATATGAAAATAAATGTTTTTCCGCTGAATGTCTTTCCAACGATAATTATATCAAAATTTATTCCGAACGACGTCAACTCAACCGAAGAATCCATGACGATTCAATCACGTAAAATATTTATTTGACATATATGTACCTTTGCATTTGTAATGCACTTTCATTTCGTAACCATTAATTTTATTACTGCGAAACGTTACAATACGCAGTTATATGGCTCCATGGTTATATTAATCGCGAATGTAACGTCAGGTATTATTATATCTGCAGCATCGCGTCCGTTTAGAGTAGTACGTGTGTGCATGTGTGAGGGGAATGCATGACCGAGATTCCCTGCGAAAAATATGCATCTGAGGTTTTGGGGAAACATCAAAGGGAATTTTCGGGAACTGGGTCCGCTTTGTGGCTTGTATACACGGTAATCACGGAACAATTAGACGATTTGCGTTTCCACTACTGTTATACACAAGTAAAGTTAAGGTAAATCGACGCGTGCTATGGATAACAAGGGTTATTAGTTACTTTATTATGAAATCCCAAATACGGAACACACATCACCCGGAACGGTATGCAATCGCTATAATCGGGAACGATAGGCGATGGATGAAGTTAGCAATCCTTCGTATCTACATGGTCTACAGGGTGTCCTAAAATTCTACATCAAAATTGGACCAATATAATATTGGTTTATTTTTCATAATTTCAATAATATATCATAATGGAGTTCCCATTTATAAATCATTCTTTTTCTTGTTGTTCCTCACAGGATCTACTTGGAAACGTTTGTCCTAAATGTTTCAAGACACCCTGTAGTGGCACGCACCGAAACCCGACGCAAAGTTGCGCATCCACTATTATTAATAACATTAGGCGTGAAGTACTCGTGCCTCGCGCGTCCCTTAGGTCTCTGTCGCGGAATTGAGTTTTTAATTAAACGTACACCACTCATCCATCGGTCAGCTCGCGACCTGGATTAACGAATTTATCGATAAATCGCATTACGGCGCGCCGCAAGTCGCTCGGAATTCGAATTTCCCTTAACGCGTCGGAATTAGATTTTGGAAGAATTTGCGCGAACTTGAGCGAGCCTCGACTGGTAATTCTGGAAAATATTCTATTATAAATCAGTTTTAGACATTCAAGACACTTGAAGGGGATTCAGTATTCATTTAAAATATTTAATAAGTATCGATTTCAACTAGATAATAAGTACAGGATACTTGCTAATTTGATTGCTGAAGATGGTAAAAATTATTTATGTACTATAGTTGCATGAAGATTGGACGGTAGATTAATTAAAATAATTCATTAAAGGTTAAGAGGTAGCAAGTATCCTCGTCATCACGATCCGAAGCCTCAAGCTCTCAAACTTCCAAAATATAAATCTTGGAGAGATCCCTTGGGAAAATTGTAACGCAAGTCGATAGAATCCTCGCATCATTATCCTCCCAACGCTAACTTCACCAGACTCGTTGTCGAGGTCGAGCCTGAGCCTCCGTACGCAGTTTAGAAGCCACGCGGGCGAGTTATCGCGCTCCATCGAGCTCGATTAGACGCCGCCTGAAAACCCAGGAAAGTGGCGCGGGCATAAATTGGGAACCTCGTGGAACGTGCGAGGAAACAATGCAGCGAATTAAAGGAAACTTCCGGTGAAAGCGAACGGATACGGAAGAAGTCGAAGAGAAAATTTTGCAGTCGCCGGCGGTTGTTGCCAATCGTTCAGGACCGAGCCGCGGACCTTTGTTCGAGTTTAGCTTATCGGGGGGTTACTTTGAAAGGTCGGCCCCACTCGATCCGGGTATCATTTACGAGAAGACAAAGTGTACCTCGGCCCGTATTCCCAGAAAGCGGCTTTTCGAAGGTGGCCAACGAAACCTCGCGCCAACGTTCACAGGCACGTACCAGTTCGTAATCCAGCGAATTTATAGGAGGGATCACTGGCTACACAGCCACAATGCTCTGGCCATTTTTACCTGGCGGGGAACGAAAAAGCGCGAAATGCCCGGATCACGAAGGGTGTCATTTTACAAATGTTGCCTCGACGGATTCGTCGTCGAAAGGTTCGTGTAAAATTGAAATTCATCGACGCAATTAACGAAATTTTTGGTGTTTATTTTCAGCAGATATAACGAAAGATTTTTCTTTACATTCTCAACAGATACTTGTAGAGAAATTATTAGTTTAAAGCTTTTGAAGTTTTTAAATTATAATGGTACCATTTACTTTACATCTCAAGCAGCTGTTCTTGATATTAACGAAAGGTTAGGCGATTAGATGACTATTACCTGCGTCGAGTAATCATTCGTTGTAGAGTGCTTTCTGATGATGGCAATTTCCACATCGTCAGCGATCGATAATGAATAATAGCGCTCGATTTTAGAGTTGAATCATACACATCGATATATTCTACCTTTATTCTTCTGTAATATTATTCTTCGCGTGGAACGTTGTTCTCTTTTGACAACAATACACGACGCTCCGGCACTACGGATCATTAATATTCCGTCCATGTAACGTTCTCATTCTATCGGTTCGTTAAGGGAGTATTCAAGTCCGCCATTTTGGGAAAAATCGATTTTTTTGCATTTTGAAAAGCCAACGGACACTTTGAAATTTATTCAAAGGAATGTAGACGAACCAAGTTGCAAGACATTTATTAAGTTATTTATTTTGCCATAAATTATGAGTGACTACTTCGTACAAAATGTGTATGGTATTACCAAACTCGTAAAAGCTGATTTGTACATGGCTTCTCTACTTTAGCGAGACTTTTCATGTAACTCGTCTGTATACGAAATCTCTATGCGTATTCCTGTGACTTCAACCCTTTCGCGAGAAACAAAAATGTGGAGGTGTAAGCTAAGCTACATTAATAGAGTCTGCAAAGGGTTGGATTTTAATTATCCATGCGAACGTTTTACGACAAAACGAAATAAAAGATTTTTGAGAACCTTCGTACACTAAATAAAGTAAAGTACAACAAATCCGTGTTAATCCCAGTAACGTTATTATTAATTCAAAAGCTGTCAGTTTTAATTCAAACGCCGCCACTTTGTCAGACTTCAATTTTCGTATTGCGGTCTTTTGTCATCGCTGCTTAGGAGACTCCATTGATGGCGCCAATATGCCTCGCGTAATGGTGAAGTCCAGAAAAATTCTCTCGTTTCTAAGCGTCGTATATCTTCACGCTTTAGTTAATATCTATGCAAGTGCGGCACATGTGTTAGCCAAGAAATATGACGCAAGTTTAACGAGGAAATTTTTCTTAAACGTTGTGAACTACTTCCTGGTACGTGGATTTATGCACGCAGCGTAAGGAGGAGCTATCTTGAATGTAAGGAGTATATGACAAACACAATGCTCGAGTGAGTTGAGAGTATCGAACAGAGGTAATAGCATTTATTTTAAGGATGCAGTTTTCGTTTAAGGAAATAACGAAAGTCGTGGTTAATCATGAATCTAACCTTAGATATTAAATTTAATAATGAGATCTCTAAGATTTCTTCAGAATTATAATAGTTTCGTTGTCCTTCTATTCTTCATACCGCGCGACTCTATTAATGATGCCAATCAACAGTGGTTGGTATAATATCAAAACTTTCGTAGTCTTAAGCAAATCTTAATTATTAGTGGGGGTACACCAGAAGTTGAGACATCGCTGTGTGGCCAAACGAGCGTCTGTTCATTGTATAATTTTCATATCGCCAAGTGCCGTCGAAGTTTACGGATTGTTCCTCGCTCCGAACAGTGAAACTTCGTGGACATGATCACGTCAACACGGTAACAGAAACTTGTAGCTAAGCGCATTAATGTAAATTACTTGGAAGAGTCTAACGTCCCCCATCTCGCGAGAGATCGATATTTTGTTACATGGCTCGCTATAAAAATAGGATGTAAAGTAAACGTGAATTGTTTATCGAGTTGAGTCTCGACGTGAAAGTGAGATATATAACTCTATCTTAAAAAATGGAATTTCTGAGATGCTAATTAACTAAAAAAATAATATAATTTGTATTTGCTCTAAATTTTCTTCTGTGTGAAATGTTTGTTTAGCCAGTAGTTCGTCTGATTTTATTCAGTCTATTTTATGAAATTTGTTTACATGTTTCTTCCCTTTAAAATATCATGTTACACACACATGATATTTCTTACTCCATCGGAATTTATTTATGTTCCCTGCGTCTCGGAGGAGAATAAAGAGAGATAATGGTGCTCCTTGTATCAATAACTTTGAATTTTCATGAGAACGATTTCCCATTGTGTATTGCATATCAATTACGCTGGAATCGAAGGTAAACAACATTTTCAAGCACCGTAGTTCCACGCCTCGGTGCGGTTATATTTCTTTTGACCTCCCCACGTCTCCCGTTTCGACATTGGATGTAATTCCGAGCGATACTATTGGCTCCGCCGAAAGCCTATTTATTTTTTAATCTGACACGTACGCTGGCCCACTCGGGCAATCTTGACGAGTGTGCAGTTTTCATTTCGTGGGACTCCAGCTCGTTGTTTGCCTGACGATGCCTTTCAATTTTATATCACTGATAACGCAGTTTTTATACCTACTGTTAGTTCTGAAAATATTAATGCAATTCATGTGCCCCAATATTATTACCAATTCGAGAATGTCAATAAAACTCTTATTAAATTATCTGTCCACAGTGGAAATATATTTAAACGCCAGAAATCGATGATATCGCAATTAATTCTGATGAATATTTCACGTTATTTATGTCAATGAATCCGTAGAATTAAATTATTATTTTTCCTTTAAATGGTGACAGAATTGGAACCCCTTTATTGATCTGCTGTAACAGGTCGATTGAAAATTTTAATTTCATTTTAAAAGATACAATGAATATATATTGATTTTAATGTAAAATATGACACGTTTCAAAATCAGAATATTATTTTAATAGCAGCATAATGTTACTTATGGTTTGTAATATTAATGTCACATTATTTGTTTTGCTTTTGAATGGTTGTTGGATCGAAATATGAGCGAAATTAAAAGAGCAGGAATTCGTTTAAATCCCCAGGGAAACAGCGCGAACGTTCAGAAGCGTTCATTCGAAAGGAAACATCCGAAAACAGGACGATTTACTAAAAAAGAGCACTGCCCGTTTTTCGAAGCAACAATTTAAAACAGACGAACGCGCTAGTTAAATCGACAGCTGTCAACAAGTTTCCATGTCACTTGGTCCTCTTACAGCGAACAATTTTGGAGTCACTGATGTTTTATCCTTCACGCAGATGCCAGTGACACGTTCCCGATACCAAACTATTTATCGTTCCGGATCCGCGGTCTTTTTCGAAATGAAATTATCAAAAATACAACCTCGCCTCCACCATTTCGACGTTTTAGGTTTGTTTCAGAGTAGGTGAAGAATCCTGGGCAGAACGTCAAATTTTCATTTTGTAATAAAACGGTTGAAAACCACTGATGAATGATTTTTTAAAAAAAATGTGAATATTAATGTGAAACGGTGGTTCACCCCTTTTCTTAAAATATCTTTGAATCGAATCCGAGCTATATATAGGAAAAGACGAAAACATGTATTCCGTGCTTCACAAGTAGAATGTGTACGCCACTGGTCAGACAAGTCTAAGCGCAACTTACTAGCAATCCAATTAAATAATCATTAATATGGATACGTCTAACCCCTCGCACAAATATCACACCATTAACAAAGGAAATAAAAAGTCGAGTGCTAACCCAAACCTACCCAAGCAACACGCAAATATCCTCGCAACCCCCGAAACGAGAAATCCAACCACGGATAACTAATACACCGTGTTTCGTAGCTCTAGTACCAGACACTTCATCGATCTAATTTCCTTTGACCGAACGTCGCCAAAGTTGCTGCTAATTCGAGCCTTTCGATTGCACGCGAAACAGTATGCTAATTACCCCGTCATGCTCTTTCATTCCCACCAACCGGAGAGGGTTGCAGTTGACAACTGTGGCCAGCGGGCCGACCCCGGTGCGTGTTACCTTTTCGACCCGGAATAGGTGTAGTATTTAACGTTTGTTGTTTTCAATTAGATCGTCTGTCTGCCCCCGCCCTCCCACACTCGTTTAACGACAGATTATACAGGAAATACGTCGTTACGCCTACGATTAACGAGTACGAACGGACTCGATTGAGTTTCGCCCGCAATTTCCACGCCCCCGGCCTGTGATTACGCTAGCATTCTTTCGCGTTGACATTTTTAAGCGAGCACCGAGCAAACGTCGCGCTGATTGCGGCCGGAATTTATGCAGGACATTATATATCGCCCAAGTGTGTACGTTTTTATAGAGAAGCGGATGATTAAAAGTTGGGCGAGTCCGGGTTCTCACGTGTCTGCTAATGCAATCGCGTCTCGACCGGCTTTGGAGCGTCTGTTTCGCTTTCGAGCGAGATTTTCTTGCACTCTAATTCGCATTCACGTTCTTTTCAACGGTTTTTCGCTTCATTCGACGCGGCTGTCGAAACCACGCGGATGCGTCACGCAATTTGGGTCGTAACTTTTGTTAGCCGTTGGAAGAACAGGATAGAGAAGTAAGTTAAATAGTATAACGAGCTCTGCTTTCTTTGCGATCTCACGTTATTTTTTATAGATACAAAAACCACCCTATGACCTTTCCCAAGAGCGCAGAAACACGTTCGCAGACTGCAACTTCAATTTTTTACTTGCCTAATTGTTTTTATTTTGAATGTCTGGCTAAACGAGCTATTAAACAGATTGCGGATTTTATACAAAACGCGCGGAGAATAAACGCAGTTGTATTAAAAGAAGTATTCATGTATTTGTATCAAATCATGGAATGTATTCTGCTTATCATCAGGCTCTATTGGCATAAATGCAATTAAATTCGCAGTCGAGTTAATAATAACCTTTTTATTCGAGTCGCGTGGTTTTCGTTATATACGATAACGTAGTAATCTCGTGTAATACGATAATTGAAATGTCACTTCGAATTACGTTATTTTAAATGTGCTCCGGTCTGTATCGAGATTATACAGTAAACAACTGATGGACGTGTTTTTCACTTTTTTATACCAAAGCTTCGTTAAATATTCACGAGTACAAGAACCTGATAATCCAACTGTTTCTATTATTCTAACTGCTATAATTATCACTTCCGATAGTGGATGTCCTTTTGAATTATCTGCGACCTGTGCGATTCAAATTTCCAATTCTAAACATAGCAAACTATAGGTTAGGAGTTATTTCTGATGGAGCATCTTGTTCGCGGAGGCATTGATTCCGTTAGTACCAAAGACACATTCTATTTTCTCTCATATTTAGAATAGTCTAGAGGACAGTCGACTAAATGCGACAAATATGATTTCTGAAGATACGCGAAACAATACCCTTTCAGTATGTATCGCGGATACCATATGTTATCATTGATTTTCATTTGGCTCGAGCCATTCAAAAGCTACCTACTGGCGTCTGCCGGGAACTTTCCAGACAAGCCAATATTTCACCGTTCATTGAATTAAGCGTTCGACTTTGATTAATTTCGAAAACATATCGGTTCCCAAAAAGGTGTTGATTCATCCTCCATTTCCAGTATATTCGTTTAAAAAAAATATTAAATTCAATAATATATTGCTGCGAAAAAAGTGCCAAATTTTTGTTTGAAACATAAACGCTGAGAACCACTGATGACTGCATAGTAAGTGTAAGTGACGAAGTAATGATATAATTTAAACCTTTCCTTCAAAATTTCATTTATGGAAAATTGGAATCAGGACCAATAAGTAGAATAACTCTTAGTCTGTGTGTCTCAAGTAGAATGTACACCTCACTGGCCAGACAAGCTCCAGTGTAACCTACATAGTCATTAATATAGATACGTAGCAACACTCAAGCACTGCGTTGGGCTATCAAATAGATACGAAGTTTATATTTCCCCCGCGAATCCATTTGTTTTTGTTCGAACACTAAGAACACGTTCTTTTCGAATAGCCTAAGGCGTATTATCCGCCGCAGACATTTTCAGCGCGGCTTTTGCCCATAGCGACTGTATCAGAAACGCTAGATAAATCCAGGATGCATCGATCTAACCTCTATGCCTGGCACTAACCAAGAAATAAATTGTTCACCTCTTTGATTTCCCCCACGTAATAAAAGATGCACCGAATCTCTTCTTGCGCGCGCGCACTGGAAAGTTTTAACCGGTGGCTTCTATGTTCCGCAAGCAATATTGCTTCCGTTGAATTTCTAGAAATCTGAATACCCCGTGGAATTGCTGTTCGGATCGCGTGCATTATATAAAACGTCGAGTTAGTATTTCATCGAATAAACACCGCAAATAAATTGCTATGTAATTGTGTTTCTGATAATTGAATTATCAGTGACGTTCGACCATCTCTGAATTCGAAATGATTTTAATAATTCATTGTTGACAATTTTATGGGCAGAATTTTTCTAACGCGACGTTCTTTCACGTCGTTATTTTTAAACGACATCAATGTATTTTAGCGTTAATGTAGCACGCGAAGATAATCTTATCGGAGGGTAGAGATAGTTTATTGGCCGATCGACTTCCCATGGACGATGAAAAGCTGGTTGAAAGTATTGCATGAGTATGAAAAAAAAAAAAAAAAAAAACGGGAAATGGGAAGAAACGGATCTAGCAATATATTTCCCGGTATCGATGGGAATATGTTAAAATTTCATGCAATTTCGTGGCCGGAAATAATATTTCATTCGCATTCCTATTCCCAAGGCGCATTATTTTCTATCCTCCTCGCATACTATTTTTGGAAGCGAATGCAAATTGCCAATATATCTCCCGACAGATATGCTCAAGTTTTCGTTTTGCACGTGTCACGATATACATATTAAGTTCTAGAGAGGACGATGAGATGGAAACACTCGCGAAAGTAGTAATTATTTGCTGTTCTTTAATTACATTCATGCAACAAAAGTTTGGACGAATTTGGGTCATAAAATTTTCCGAGATGTTAGCACATAGTGCACTTAGGTTTTGACTTATTTTAAATAGTGTAATACGAAAATAACCACTGAAAAATAAGTACGATTAAATTTCCCAGTGATATAGCTCGGGACATAGTCAGACATTGGATAAATCAACCGTTTTGATGTGCGACCGATTAAAAATCACTGTTACATGCAATTTAATTAAAATTCCGCACATCAAAGGGGTGAATTTTCAATAAATTCTTCTTTATTGTTTCAGAATATTTTAATTGCTGTGACTATCTCTCAGTATTGGACCCATCGGCGTTCATAATTGGTTATGCAGTTATCAAAATACAGCCTACGGCATTTAGCTATTGTGAAATTGACGTTAAAGCAGGTTGGCTGTTCATCAATAAACAGTATCAAAAGCGTTCATTATACGACCCCTCGCGACAGATCAGTATCGGTTGATGTATGCATACAGGCCACCGATAGATTAGGAGATGAGCAAGGTAACGCTAGTCAAAGCCCGTACGATATATCGTTCGCATTTCGAAGTAAGTAACCCAACATGGTTAGTCCGAATTGATTGACTTCGATCGCTTTGATCAACACTAAAGTGGATGGATCCTCATTATCTTATCGATAAATGCGTAATTTTGGCAGTGCTATTTACCATTCCAACAGACGATATACGATTATAATTACAAGCCTAAGTTACGAACCTGGTTCTGGATATTTTGGATAAAAGTAATTCTGCAAAATAAATATCAGCTATGACATATATAAATATACGATAAATGGAAAAGTGCAAAACAGTGTATATTCGGTTAAAGCAAGCAAAAAAAATTCTTTCTAAAAAGGAAGCGAAGGCGCGAAATCTGTTATTGTCAAAAGTTCTCGACAGATAAATCTCGTGAAAGTTTAACTACCGATTTATAAAATTAGAAGTAATCTACGTCAAAAGAAATGAATGACACAGTTACGAAAAAGTTCAGCTACACAAAGTTCAGCTTCAGTTGCATCGTTCCACCTACGCAAAGAAAAGGTCATGGTAAATTTTATCCTACGACGAAATGTAACTTCTCTATCTCTATCTATTAAATAAACAGTAGCGGGCAACGGTAATAAAACATTCAGCGGTTAAGAACCATTGAGGTACCATGCAATAAAATCAAAGAAATTAATATATAAAGTAGCTTAACTCTTTTAGTGATCACCATTTCAGTTCAACGTTCTTGGGTGCATACACTTATTTTAATTACCGTGTAATTACCATGACACGATCTGAATATGTACCAAATGTTACATATTCAGCTTATCGAGCTAAATTAAACACGCATTCATACGACACGCTAGCTGCCCGCGAAACAGTTTCCAGATACCGATTAATACGTTTCACTTGTACGGTGCATCAACACACGTGACAACGTTAATATTGCTGCAATTATATGCAACATATTGTATTATTATATATTATATTCACTCGATTGGACGCTTCGATTTTTAGTGGACTTGGTACCGAATCTATTTGAAACCATTTCGCTACCACACGCCTAATCTATCGCTGTAGGTTCTGCATTAAACAGATAACACCATTGTAGTATTTGTAATAAATATGCAAATAATTCGAGTTCTATCGTCTCCCCATCAGAAAATATTCACTTAAACTAACACGATTGTAAGTGTATTGCAATTCAAGTAAATTATTTTAATTGCCTTATTTCGCGTTTATATTAACTTCGAAGCTGATACAGTGCTAAAATTTTAATTCTATCCAGCTCGAGCTCTACCTTCCTTCAAAATCGTGTGTTCCTCAAAGAGTTGAACACATTGTTTACCACCGAAATGTGTAATCAGCTCTGTGCGATAATAGCTTCATCGATAAAGTAACGTACCCAACGATTGAATTCCGCATCCGTATCGATTGCCATTGTTCGAGCATCGGTTCCCTGTACGTCAGACGAAATCGTCAGCATAGATTGTGCCATTGACGTTGACACGTTTGTCAAGCCCGACTCCATTCCTGGCGGTATACAGCTTCGATGGAAATTGAACGGACGGCTTACGAGCTTCGTCCGATGTACTGAATCGTTTACATGCAAGTCTTAAATAAGATGGATCGCCGCCCGTGTAAACCATTATTCGACATGGCGCGCGCCGGAATCGATTAGCGAAATAACGCGTGTTCACTGTTCACTACAACCTGTACCAACCGGGCCATCGTGACTCTTTTGCGTATCAATGATCTAGGAGGTCCAGTGACGTCAGACGGGGCAACTCCTAACGTTGTCTTCGAGGAACAGTGTCAGAAGTCAGTGTCGGATTCTATGGAATCCTGAGGATCCTTGTTTCGGGCTGACTCCTTTAAATTGGAATATATTATATTTACGAAACTCATGAATTTTTATTTGTGTAGTGTGAGGTTGAAGTTGCAAGTTTCGGTGAAGGAAACAGTAGAATTTCAAGCTAAATAGTTAAGAATTATATATTCAATAACGTGTTCATTTTAAGTAGAGGTTTTTGAAAATAGAAGACTTTGTCTTTAAGCATCTATTACATTATTTTCCAATTGTATATTACGATTGAATTATTTCGTGTACCATACGTCCTAAAAAAGATCTCTGTGCATTTTTTCTTGACCTCTATAGCGGTTCAACCCCTTAAACTATCGTCTGTCACTCACCGCGGTTGGTAGCTCTTTGAATCGGCTTTGCCTTGAAGTCTAAGCGGACGCTCTAACCTCGCGTGTCCGAGGTTCGACCAGTTCATCGTGCGACCATTTTTCAGGACGTGACATTAAATTTGTCGACTTCCTTAGAAAGGATGCGATGGAAAATAGGTGAAACAGTAATTACTGAAATGTGCTGGAGCGGAGCAAAAAAGTCTCGATCGATCTCTCGTCACGAAATTTTTATGGAAAATAAGCGAAACATTTCAAGTTTCGATGCTCTAAATCTAACAAATTCTAATAAATTACATATCTTAGCATTTAAACTAACGTGAGACTAGACAATTTTATAACAAGAACACTGAATTTGATGAGAAGAAAACTGGGGAACTTTCTAGCCAAGAAAAGTGAATAACAATGATTCCTCGAGACTGCATTACGTATTAAGATTGTCGTGGTTGAATGCACGCATAGAGGGGAATAAGAAGCGTAGACCTATTCTCAGGGCGGTAACCTCGAGCGGACAACGAGGCGTACAGGTTCCGCGCGAGCGTTCAGCCTTTGTTAAAGGGACAATTAGCATTCTGCATACTGCAAAGCTGGCGAAGGCGTAGTGCTGCGCTCGAGAACATTAGGAAAATGTCGAAAGGTCCGCGGTTGATTACGCTCGGTCTACGATTTACCTGCTCGGAAAGCAGCGTCACTGTCGATCTATCGTCACCTGTTTCTAGCTACGAGTCACTCTTCATACCAATTTATTAATTATAGTCACGATCAATTATTCAAGATATTAGCTACGATGTTATACCAGTGTCAACAACTAAAACATTTATTTGTATGTATCATTGATTGAGGTGTTGATAAATTATTCAAAATATTCAATACAATTTAGATATTAATAACTCACTCTCTATTAACTGCCAGACTAATAATTTCGAAAATTTCTACTCTGATTGAACTTTGTTTACAGACTATCGGAACCTACGTAACCAAACATTTATTGCGATATTTATGTTTGTAATTTCATTGAGATTCAAGTATTTCATTTAAATTCATTTTCTTCGACACTTGACTTTCAAAATGAATATTTTCAGTTCTTCAGTGACAAGCACTGTCACCCACATATGGTGGATCAACGTGATAAGCCACGAGTCAGATAATACTAGCCCCCTTTGACAGCGGAATTCAAATTATTCAAGGTGCTACTCTGTGATGATGTTGATAATATAATCAAGATATTAATAACTCAGCCCCTATCATGCCCACGAGTTATATAACACTACCCCCCCCCCCCTTCGACAGCGGAATTCAAACACTTCTCGACGCGAATTTCGGTGATTACGATGAACCTAATTACTGCGCCCATCCAGAGTTTCTAAAGCCCTGATGGATCTCAACTTTTGGCGTAGGAATTCGCGCGGATAATCAGAATATCCGGATTCAATACCACCTGTGTGAAACGCTGCATCGATTATCGAACAGACTGGGGCTGGAGCTTACAATGGACTTTTATGGACCGTCGATAGACCAGCCACTCATAACAACATGTTCGTGTCCCGCAGTGACTTCCTTTTGCTCGCTTTCCGAATGCTAATACAAAGAGCTTATTACCGTGTTGTACCTTTTATTGTTCTGCCTTCATTAGTTGCGAAAGGACGTCGGGGCAGACTCCTTTCTAATATTATTTCGTTATTTTGCTATCTGAAACGCATTAAAAATATACAACAAAGCTGCCAAGTTTCTCGATTCAATTTTTTAACTGCATTTCATGCTAAGAGTATTAAAATTGTATGCACTGATTAATATTAAATGCTGATTCAAAATGCTTCGGTTATTCGTTAAAAGAAGTAATGTCATAACGAAGAAAATGTGTTGTAGAAACACATTTGATAATACGCGTATTGAAATGGAATTATTTTGAACCTAATATGAAATGGTTACTTACAGGAGGTCTTTGAAGAAGGAGATATAGAGCTGAAATGGATGTAGGACGTTGAAAGAGCACAAATCAGAAATGGATAGAGTAAGGGATCACGGTTAATTGATTTTGCAAAGAATATCTGTTGAGTTTTATAATAGTATTTGATTTAGTGTGTCGAGAAGTAAAAATTCTTGAAAGTACAATTTACAGCAGTAGAGGCAGTAGAGGCAGTAGAGGGTTGAAACTAGCAGCCTCCGAATTAATTCATTCCCTCATCGAGACCATCTGTAGATAGTTTTGCGAGTTGGACGACCAACATTTTCTTATTGCAGCCAAACGTTATCGTAAAGTTTCGCACGTAATAATTGGAATTCGATCCATTTTCAAATATTCAATTAAACGATTCACTGCTGTTCTGCCAATTACTGCGAATATTATTTAAAGTTATGCAGTCGGGGAAGCCTTGAAAACTCCTGATAGATTTGAAGTTCTGCGATATTTTAAGTAGTACCAACACGAAATCAAATATTCCAATCATGAACGATACAGACTATGTGAAGTTATCAAGGTATCCACGAAAATGGAGTGACTGTACTATTGATTCACCTTTAATGAGAGCATTAAACGTCGATGTCTAAAGTCTTTACCATCAAAAGAAGTACCATGGTATTTCAGAGGAATGCAATTGCTTTCAGAACGATCGCCGAAGATCATAAAACATCACGCTTGGGATCCCGAATTGCTATGGTTATTACATAATAAATTGAGATTTTGAAATGCCCACCGTCATCTGGAACGCTATAATATTTACAGTTATTTTTCTCTGGATTTGTATCAGAAGTAATTTCAATATGAAATTCAGAAATTTATATGTATATTAACATCGAATTTATTTTAAGACATTTCAAGAGCTCGAATCACTATAAATTTCTCTTCTTAATCATTGAACAACTTCAACTCTTACCAAACCTCAAAGACGTGACAGTATCTTCGACAACAAGAAACAAAGTTACCGTACCATGAAAGGCCTCCTGGTAGCCAAATGATGGCATTTAGGGTCCTCAGCCCAAAGAAGGCCAGTTTTGCATTCCAGCACTCGTGGAAATCAAGAAATAAGGCTTGCTTCCCCACTTGAACGAGCGCGAAACCCGTTTATACAAGGCCCCATTGTCCTTTTGTTTGGATATTGAACTACTTACGTTGGAAAAGTAGGATTGAATCTAGAAGCAGCGAGCATTGAACGTTCTCCACTCTTTGACAAGACGACGGTGGTCTGACTGGGCCGGTCGTTAAGGCGGTTTTTTCGTGGTTTTATTTAAGTTGGCGCGTGCTCACGTACCGTATCAACGTCCGCGCGTCGCATCCTTCCAGCCGCTTTCTGAATGCATCGCGCCACCACATACGTCATAATTATCACAAGTTAAGATGTCCCGAGCATTTTTCCCCAGACGCCGTTCAGGAAACTAATTAGCTACCGCATAACGAGCGTCGCGCGAACAAAAAGAAGCCTCGTAATTAGTCGACGCTCGCGACTCAACCCCGTATCGATCTCCCACCGAAAGGTGCATGGTCACACGCGAATATTATGAAAAATCGGGTGTAAACGACAGGTCCAACGAGGTGCCACGAATGTCGCGGATTAAATACTTCGGGGTACCTTCTCGAATACGACGCGAGCACTTCAGGTTCGAGCGTTCGAAAATTGTTGCTCGAGCGATCGGAAAGTAGTAATTGAGGGATGAAAGGACACTATTGGCGAGCCAAGAGTGTGAATATTGGTGGTTTCGATGATTTTCTTGAGTGAAATTTCGCGGTTGCTATACCCACGAAATCGATTCTATTTTTTGTAACTTTCTTGTAATTTATTTTTGTAGGGGCAGGTGGCTTAGAAATTGTCCTATCATTTGTTTAATCGTTAAAGCTTTTACTGATAGTTACATTTATACGGATCAAAAATAATTACGATCTAATTTATTTTGAATATCTGGAACAAGAGTTACATATGTCAAATGTGAAGGCAAACACCGTTTATTTTTGCTCGCCTCGTGACGTAACGATGTATAACGCTAGAATCAATCTTTTATTCGGCACATAATGCAAACGATAAATATTCTAAACAAAATATCAAATGTTATTCAATGTTTGAAACATCGAATTTCCCTTCGTCTTGAACCTACTATTTAATTTAATTTAAAAGGACATACCTTGATAAAATTCAAATTTTCGGCTAGATTTCGCTATTGGTTTTTATATCACCCGAATAATGATTAATGACATTCCTAGTATGAAAGTGGAATATATGGGTGAAAAGATGGATTTCTTTTACACCATGAACATCACTCATTGTCAGAGGCATTCTTTATAGAATCACGCGGTACAATAGTTTACGTTGCATCTCCGTCTGAAGAGGATTCGAATCTACCACAATTTTCATGAAACTGTTAGTAATAATAATTTGATTGTAATATTGGCAGTAATACCAACTGTGTTATTCGATACTCGATGTTATTGGATTTGTTAGACCACCATCAGGAACGAGCAAAATTTTCAATTAAATACAAACATAAAATAGTGAATAAATAATTAGCACATATGTATTCATCACTCATTAATACAAAATGTGAACAATAAAATGTTTCACAATAAACAAAATTATTTTTTAATTAATCTGTTCAATCGAATGAACTTTGCATCTGTTGTTTGAATAAAATCGCATCCATTCTTAGCCACGAACCGGTATTTCGGATTTTCGCGATTTAAGTAGTTGGAATTAATACCGTTTGAGGTTTACGGGAACAAACACTGTCCTTTTGATCGGTTGACCAATTGAAATTCCGTTGCCAATGACCAATGATCCGTGACGCAATCATGCGTAGCCTAAATAGATGATAACCGCACGGCACAAATTGGTATCGGTACGTTATTAAACACCTGCTGCAAATGCAATGTTGGTGAAACGTTCAAACACTGTTTTACGCATGAAAGCCTCGATCATTATTCAACTGAGCACTCCACTTTTCAAACGATAAATATTTGGGTCTATCGATCAGGCTAGACAGTTACAGAAGTAATATTCTATGACGTGAACAAATCTTAGAATAATTAACTTTTTAATTTTAATTCAAAAAGGATGAAAGAATATTTCTAAATTCTAATTGATTTAAAACACAAAAAATGCAGAATAATATCGAAAATATAATTATTATCAATACATAAAATATTTCTTTACTACTACTTTATAAAATACTCTTCTCAATGGTGACTGATTTAAATGCTTCACTACTTGGAAATCCGTATTTAAAATAATATACACGGAAGAGTTTACGCCAGATTGGTTTACATAATCGTATCATCGCGCTAACAAAACCACCAAATCCGTTAATCTCTCAACACCGCCGCTGTTGAAACTTTCTAAATAAAAGCGACAAGGTATCCTCCATCATTAAAATCTCTGAACCATTCCCGCCCAAGCAACCGTCTCTAAAACTTCGAAAATTCCCAAGAAACTTACGGAGTAATATTCACCTTGTAAACCCGTGTAAATGCATGACGAGGAGCGTTTGCAAACTACATGACAAGCGCAAACGTCCTTATTGTACATAAACGAGGTGAGAAAAAAAAATTGTAATAAATATCATTATTCGCGAAAGGTATTCGAGGTTCATTTTAAAAACAATTTTCAAACGTTTCTTTCTTTTACACAATGTTGATTGAAACGATACTATTTATTTGAATAATAGGTTTAATTATAGAAGATCAATACTTAGTTTTTGTCTGTCAAATATTTTATTACGCGATTCAGGTTTTAATTTTGCTTGAAAAAGTGACAGACTCTTATTCTAATCGCTAGCCTAAATTTCCACCTACACAAGAATTTGGCTCATCTCTGTCTCTTGACACACTTTTGCAAACCTGTCAACCACTTCGGGCCAGCACTTAGATGCAGTGATTACTTTTCTTTTAATGCACACCAATTTCGTCGCAAGTGATAAAGTGTACGAAGAAAAAAATAATTCGAAACTTAATTTCAATTACTAAATCACGATTGCTATTCTATCATTGCATTGCAAAAAGAAACATAGCTGATACTCCAATAACAATATCTACTATCTTAGACTGGTTTGCATCAAAGTTCCCAAGAACGATCAATGAATTAACGAAGAAAAAGTAAAGTAATTTCAGACTTACCAATGAAAATCCAACGTTCCCTTTATCAGTCCTCGTTATCAGCGTCGTCGAGGTGGATCTGGCTCAGGTAACACGATAACATAACGCACGACTCGTGCAGCACGGTCGGCTGGCAACTGACTGCTCGCAGTTTGAAAGCTCGCGAGTCTTCGGGGGCGACCTCTGCCACCACCACGTGCTTCCGATGGATCCGCCACCCGGCAGCGCCCTCCACGGTGATCCTACGAAACGTCCATTGTCCTCGAAAATCTTCGTAAGCTCGGCTTTCCGTGTTGCAACACTCGATCCGCCGGCGATATCGCGGCGATGATCAACGCACGCGTGGAAACTGTAAATAAAAGGGAGCTTTGTCGTTTCGTTCGCGGGTAATCCGTTTGCAGTTGCAAGTTGCATTCATTGCGCGGGGCTCTTATGGGAATTTACCGCCCGTGGCGTGCGTGTGACTGCTTTTTCAGTTTGCCATCTTTTTGCTTCGTTGAAATTTATGCCCACCGCGCCGCGATACATCGAACCTTTTCCGCCCGTAACGAGCGTCGGCTCGCTTCACGCTGGGCTGCGACAGAACTGGAATTCGAAATTTGGGAAATGATTTCAGACCGCGTTTAGACGTAATTATTATTGAAAATTATATGAAGATAGTCGAAGAATAGGTATTTGAACGTATAGGAGCATCATCGGCGCTTGTAAATGGGAAAACAAGTAGAATCAGCCAGTAATGGTCAGACAAGTTTGAAAATTATTTCAGAGCTCTTTTAGACGTATTTCTTATTGCATATTATATTAAGATAGTCGAAGAATAAATATTTGAACTTACAGGAGCATATGGTTACGAATGGAAAAACAAGTAGAATCAGCGATTAATGGTCAGACACTTGAACCTAAGAACTGGATATCGCGCGTGGTCCATGAATTTTTGGAATTTCTAGAATCAAAACCGATATGGAAATACTCTATTTTCAATTTATTGTTTTATACATGCCATACTCTTTTTATGACAAATTTGATTACTCCTAAATGGCTAATGAACGTCTGAAAGAATAATAAATTTGATGAAACCACATCGTATTCTAAAACAGCATATCACGGGAAGCCACAATAAAGAAAACTTGAAACATCGCCACCGAAAGGTCCATTTTGTTCCACTTTTATTCAAACGACAGCGTATAGCGGTTGTAAATGGACGAGACAAGACACGAAGCGCTGGGTGTCCGCCACAAATTCCACGCAACGTTTTCTTTGGTCTCCCACGGTATTTCCGGAACACAAATTAACGAACGAGTGTCCGGATTGACGAAGATTGATCGCCGGCCGATAAATAAATTGTATCGTAACCGGTATTATTCATTGGAGCCACCGGGTCGTGTCCTTTCGAGCAGGGAAAATAGTCTTTATTGTCGTAGGACGAGCATTCTCTGTGAAAAACAAAAGCGAGATGACTTGTGCGGGCCGCACGTGCTCGTAAATCTCCAGCCCGTGACACGGCAGCGACCTTCCAATTACATTCGATGGATTAATCTCACGATCGAATCGTCGGTCGACGGTTTTCGAGGGCGTCGACCTACAACAAGAGCCTCCCGTTCGATCGTTTGTTTTATTCTTTCCGCCTCTTTTCCAGACCAGGCCTGGTCTTTCTAATCATCCCTGGTACGCGCCCTATCCACTTGCAGCTGTTGAGCATGTCCATTCGTTTAAAAACTCGTTTAAAAATCCCTCGCTCGATCCACGAATTTCGAAGTTCGTACCCTCCCTTGCGATGGAATAACCTGTCGCGATTTTCACTCCCGATTTTTACTCGCGTCGGATTCGTTTCGGATTGGATTTTTATTTATAACAAAAATCGCGTCGCGTCGCTTCATCCCGTCGATATTAGGCGGAACGCTCGATCGGTTCGCCGGAAATTGAAATAATACCGCGGCCTGATCGATTTATCGCGTGGTGAAAAGGGGAACGAAAAATTGGCGATTTGCGAGGCACGTGAGCTGGCGAAGTGAAAATGACCGATTTGAATCGTGGAAAATCAGGAGAGTTGTTTATTTTGAAACTAGCTTTCTATTTCTTAAACTGCTGCAGGTTATCGAAACGAGAAACTAACATACATCCTCAGGTTTTCTATTTGATGTCATACAAGCATTACTGTTTTATTATTACTACTTACTATTACTTAATAACAAATCATATAAACTTGAGTTTGGGTACTCCATACTGCTAAGGACTTGGAGAACCCTACGATGTCTGCATGCAGACCGAAAACTGTTCTCATCTATTCCTGCGAGTCGAGTCCAAGCAAAGTTTCCGATCTTACAAAGTGGACTGCGAAACTTATCGATAGGATCTCCTTAATCGGTTTATCTTCATATCTGGATGGCGGACTCGGTATCGATCTTCGACAGTTCTCTCGTTTATCTTCCTTATGGTTGCGTCTGCTTATCGCGACCGCTCGATATACCATTCATATACAACTTAATATACCTGCTTGGTATCGTAGCAACTGTAGAGTTCTCCAAATAAGACAGAATTCACAATTTCGGTAGTTTCACAGGAGGTACGAGTATTTCTGGGGCTGACTGTACATACCAGTATACCCACGGTTATTGAGTGGCGAGTCAGTTTTTGAGTGTCCAAAAGTTTAGCGAGGGTTGAAAGGGGTATATAGAGTCAGTTTTCAGGGAGATTTATACATGGAGAATTTTCGTGTCATACAGGAAAACAGAGACTTTCAGCGAGAGGCTTTAAAGAGGAACTGTTTTATTTTATTATTAATGATCCATGTTAAATGTATGTATATATTATTCAAACCATACTGTTCCATGAAAGGGAAGCACTTATTAGTCAATAATTACACTGGATCCTGCCCCTGCAAGTACACTGGAGGAATATTTAAAGAATTTATAACAAATCTTATAGCACATCTCAACAGGGTTCGTGTTCCATGATGGATATCATGAAAATGACATTTTTCCAACCAAGCTGACATTCCCTTCCTTCTTTGTGACATTTCATTTAACTCACACGCATGTCACGGCGATGCAATTCTACACACAGTATCATATGCTCGAATGCATTATGCGAGTTGCAACGACAAAGATTTATGTTATCATTTCTTCTCCATCTTTTTCCATCTCGGTTCGAGGCGCGTAAAAAGCGACAAAAACTTCTATGAGAATCATGATTAATGATTATCCCCGCCTTAAGCTGCACGCAGAACCCACGCATCCATGCACCTAAAGTCGATCCTTGGATTATCGGGAACGATTTGCCTTTCCTCGACGCTGCCCGTCGATGCTGAGATAATGGATTTTGAATAATAGGAGAAGTGCGTTTTAAGTCGAGCCCATCGAGCAGAAGTTTATCGTTGGGATAACCGTAAATCAAGTCGACTGTAACGACGCTTTCCTTATTTTAATGGGAGGAGGTCGATATTTCTCAGACCTCTGATTCGAAAGCCTTTGCGAAGTTGCAGGGTCTTACTAAGTACCTACAAAGTATTTTTAATAAACCAAAGTACTCGCGTTCGAATATAACGACACGACGTTCTACACAGTAAGCAGTGATACAGGTCAGGCTGTCTCCGTGCCCGATTCTGGGATCATTAGCAGAGTAAACGTCTTCATTGAGCAATTAAGAAGACCGCCACGTGAGCCAACGTTCGGTGATCAAAGGGTGTTTGCCGATTAAAACGGCGCAATTTTTGTTACGCTAATTACTCGCGTTCCGGGCGGCGAGTCGACCAGTAATCGCGCAAAGCACGCCCACCGGAGCGTTTATCGAAGATGCGAAATTAAAGCAGCGACGTGACGTGCCCCGTAACTAATAACTCATGCTTGACCCTGCCGGGCTTTCATTTGTCAACCGTGCTCAACGTGTCACCGTTGCATTTCCATTGCCGCCGGTGCGCGAAAAACTCGCCATGATGTCAGATGACAAGGAAGCAAAACCTTTGACCCGATCATACATTCAGGCGGGTCATGTTCGGTCTTGCTTGAATGTCAATTTACCAAACGTGGAACGCGGAACCTTGGAGGAGGAAATTTTTGAAAAATTAGTCGAAGGAGTTGGCTTCTAACGAAGAAAATCAAATGGGGATGAAACGATCAAATACCCCTCTGGAAACATCGAGAGACTCAATAAGACACAATTAATATCTGTTAACTGAATTTCGAAAACGTTACGCACGATACAACCGGTTTCCTTACTCTTGCGAATAAGATAAGGTTGATCTTTCTACTTTATTTGAAAAAATTGCAAAGTAGAGCGAGGAACAATAATATTTTTAAATTCTTAGAAGAAGACTGTAATGACGTCGTCGACGGTCCATATTTTTCGAAGACCTCAAAAGTGACTTTAAGTATTTACGTAGTGTTTCGGTGGGTTTATCGCGAAAACTTCCAAGATGCACTCGGAAATTCGGCGTAATTTCAACGTGACTTTGTGATGCGATCCCTGACCGGGAAATTGCATAAGTCCCAGAACCAAGAATTCGCTGTGCATCCCTATCTGCTGAACGTGCTGGAACTTTGAAACGACCAGCAACGACGGGAAGCTGGAATCTCTTCAAAATTTCATACTTAAGTCACGCGAGAATCCCAATAAAGAAGTACACGTACATAGACAGAATAAGCCTTTCGACGGATATTTTTCCTTCGACCGTCTCGTCGAAAAGAGAAGCTGCAGACAAATATGATGTTAGAGCAGTCATTCACAGTTTGTTGATATTGTGTTAGTAAAATTTTTGCAGTTTGTAGATTTGACACTTCCAATTTCAATTTGTTAATATTACAATGTTACCTTCGGAAGTTTGACAGATTTGGATTTAGATTGGGAATTTTGTCATTGTTTTCATCTCTGGGAGAACTGCTACACGTGAACGCAGAAGAGATTCAAAGAAAAGCAAAAACTCCGAATGACGTCAGGATTTAAGTACTCTTCCCATGATCAACGAATGTTCGCTACGTAAAGTAAATATTGTATGTTTCATACCAGTCTAATTCGCGAACACGAGCTTTACTTTGGGAATTTTCTCCACCCACGAGGATAGAGGGTGTTCCTAAAAAATCAACAGGAATTTCGAGCGATTTTCGCAACTGCGAATGAAACCCTTTGGGTCCATGCTGGAGGACACTTCATCGTTTCCCCTATTTTTTTTACACTTCTGTCGAGTGATTCGTATAATTCAGTTCCACTTCTTTAACTTATTAAGTGATATTCTACAAATCAGACTAAAAAATGAGTTTAAAAATAACTCGAGTAATGTTTGCATTGACGAAGAACAAGTATAGTGAAAGAGAAAATAATCTATTCCTAGTAGAGCCTACTGGCGGTTTATAGTCACCTTTCGAGTTCAAAAGGTTACCATTGTCTACTTTGAGCACATATTTCAGCCTAGGGCCGTCCCTTTTGAATGAAACAAATTTCAGACTGGATTAATAGAAGTTATACGACTGCTGATCCAATCATCATAAATTGCACGGTAGTAGCTTTACGACTGTTATTATAGTCGAAGTTAAGTTCGCGTACATTCCTCATTCCCCGATTTCCTTGTTAACCCTTTTACTGGCCCATGAATTTCCATCTGTCGCGTTAATCTAAATGAATCTGAATTTTCGACGATGCTTGATATTTCATACTGCTGTGTACATTTCCACGGCTTAACCAGAGTGTATCAGAGAATGTTAAAAAGAGGATTTAGTATTTATACGGAGACGATCTCTCCGCTTTTCATCGTAACCGAGGATTTATATTTATTCTGACCAAGTTCACGAAGAGAGGTAAATGTAAACGAGATGCACCTTGGACTTTCAGCGAACATATAATATCATGTAATAGAAATGTACTAAAATTAGTTGTTTGCAAGATTCGAATTGTATTTAAATTACTGCCTTCGCAGCTTTTATGTTTAAATGAGTTTCTCATATAATTACAACATTTTTTAAGCACAGGGAACGATCGTTCTGCTGATGTGTTCGCAATAGGGCCGTTCCACGTCGAATCGATCACGTTTTACGGTCGATGTCAGGGATTTTGTTGAAATTGAAATATGATGTAGTCCACGTAAAATTATGAAGGAAGGGAAGGCATGTCATCATTCTCCTGCTTCTGAACATGTTTAAGAAATACGTGACGTTGAATTTTGCAATTTCTGCCAGATAATTCCATTTTTCTTAACGTTCGTCGAGAAAAAGCTCTCCTTTATTACCAAGTTATTACAAGACTTTTATCATTCATATTGTATCAAGCTCTTGTTTAACTGAAACTTCCGTTATGATTGTATTATGTTTTTCTCATGTTGGTACCACGAATGCAAATAGCCTCCAACCTGAAAGATTTTTCATGTTTTCTTTCAAAATATTAATATTTTTATTTTCTTTTTGTCGTTTTTACAATGATGATAGTATTTTAAGATTTTACTGTTACTCACTGTCAACCTTCACATTTTAAAAGTATGCTGTAAAGGGAGATTAACTAACTCATTTTTGCACTCGGTGAAATATCGTTTTTCGTACCCTGTCGAATGTTGGATAGGACGTTTTTGGACTCGATGGTGGCCCGTAGGACGATCTAATTTTGCCGGGTGCACGACTCCTAGTACTAGGCATTGTTTGCGGTCGATAGTTTCCCACCCGACTGACGTATACACCGGGACATGGCAGTTGACAGTTTTTGCTTGATTAATTGTAACGCGCGTCATCAGCCCACGGGAATAGTTTAGTCCTCGGTGACTGAGCTCGATGTCGTCCCCGTTGCGGCTTTTGACTTTGTTCATTAAATTAAGCGCGACGAAGAAAAACGTTTGTCTCGATACCTTCTGGACATTCGTATTCAACGTCGCTGCTATATTCCGTCAGCAGTTCTTATTTATGCGGTTTGCCTTCGTCGTTGAAATATTTAGTCACGGTTAATCATAGATCAGCAGGAAATTTTAAAACATTTTTCAGTTCCTTGGTCCAAAGCTCCAGGATACAAACGATGTATCTTCTCGATCTGGAAATGAAAAGAAAAACTGTGTTAGATATTTATAAGTTTGTTTCGTCGAACACTTTGTTACGATTTTCTATATTTCATGATAGAAAGTTGGAAAATATTTTCAGTTTCATAGTGGAAATCATTTCCGGAGTATCACTTGCATAAACATTCTCACTTTAGTTGGCACGATTAAATGTTTTCATACCACAATTGTTCATGAAGAGGAAAAATGTTATTGCTAGAAACCTGTTCCTTATTAATATAAATATTTTTGATATGCACAGACATGTTTATATATAAAGACTAAAATTTTTGCCATGAGGTTTAGAATGACTGGATTCTGACGACATCACTCACAAGCCATTCGCCTTCCGAGGGGAACGCGACGAATTGATCCGCCGAAATGGAGGTTCTGTGTCGCGCTCTACTTCCTAACGAATTTATAAAAATGAAAAATAATAGCATTTCGGCTAGCATAATAGCATAGCGATCGCTACCAAGCATGCGGCAGACTTATTGCCTGCATTAGACACGCGTACGCATGAACGTCACATGCACGCCTACTCGTCACGCAAAAATTGAAGCAAATCACATTTTGGACTTTCAACGAACCTCCCTTTACTCGTTATTTTTGCGACTGGAGCGCGTCAAGTTGAAAATAGTGTGCTCTGGATATCTATTTTATGCGATTCTAACGCAACAAATTGATTTTGGAGAATTTTACACAAAGAGTAAGTAAAATTAATGAAAATTCTGTGATATTTATTTTGCCGTTGAATAGTTATGAATAGTACTACATAAATGAGCGAGTACTACACCTAACGATAAGAGTTCGAAAAAGTATCCAGACAACCACACCGTGTTATATAGGGTGAAAAGAGGAAATTGTGAGTTACGTTCCCAAAACATTTGTCAATATTCAACCGTTTCCTGTGCACCATACATTCCCATTCGCTCCATGCGTTGGCCTAACGTTTGAACGCGTCGCGAGAGATTGATTCAACCGCATCTTCCTGGTCAGCTTCCTGGTAAATGAAAAATTAGTTCACCGTTTCCCCTTTCACTGTCGCGGAATATTGTTTGTTTCGCAACGGCCATAAGGACGCATGTGCCGGGCTCGCGTGTCCGTACGTCCGTTGGTTATGGCTACCACACACATCCACGTAGACTAGGGGTGTACGGTCCATATGGGACGCTGCGACTGACAAGGAAATACTGCTGGTGCTAACTACTGCCTTTTGCTCTAAGTTATAGCGCATGGATCCGCGCTATGACACAGCCGGGCGCGTCTGTGTGTTGGTTAATTTTTTCACCATCCCTCTTTGCATCCGTTGCGTGATTTCTCCATTGGGAAACTCCCGCGCCTATGATCGATGCCACGGGTATAGATATGACGCGTAGGTAACGGAGTTTCGGGAAATCTCTTGTGATGAATTGAAATTCTGATGTATTTGATCGAGGAACTGTTTCTACACTCGGTTCTCTTCGAAACGTAGATACATTTGTTTGGAAGTTAGTTAAAAGTTCCAAGATTGTTAGTCTAAGATTGTAACGAGATTGCGGATTTGTAGGGCGATCAAAAATAAGTTTGTGTGCGTTTCATAGCCGAGGTAACTCAAGTTTAAGGGATGAAACTTCTCTGTGGAGTTTCACCAGTAGCATATCATCCTGAAAACTAATAGAATTGCAGGAAGATCCTCGGACACGCGTCCTGTAAAGTTTAATGGACATCTTCTTCTCAGCTTTATTACTTTTCTGACTGTACGTACCTTTTATTAATCACCATCTATGAAATTTAATAAATGCTATTGCCAAGAGTAACATACATTAAACTATAAATAATCGTCACGAGTAAATTAGGAATAGCTCAAGTTGACAGTAGAAATAAATTGAACCCGTCAGACCTAAGCGTCATCATTCCACTTGTCTGGTCATAAACGAATCTATTCTACTCGTTTGACAAGAGGCTACCACACTCCACTGATCCAAGTCCATCACACTCTATTTCCTTGTATCGTAGAACCATATTGTCCTTGTCGAGCATCGGGTGGCCATATTCGCGTTGGCTGCTCACAGACGCTCACATTCCACTTGTCTGACCACAAACATTCCTGTTCTACCTGTTTACCCACAAACAGCCCTGCTCGACTTGTCCGCCTGCAAATGATCCAGCTGTACTTATCAGCTTGGCAATATCCCTATTTCACTTCTTGTGTGCAAAATGTCCTATTTTACTTGTCTATATAAACCATACACACCATTTGCTTGGACACGAACAATCACAAACATAATTCGTAAAAATAAGACGTTACCCTTGAATGTAAAATTAATGAGGATATCTTTGATATCTTGTTGGAATATTAACTGCACTAATGCACGATACAGAAGTCAAGAATTTCTTGTTGCAGATGTGAAGTATTGTCGACGCAACGATGAAATTAAAATCCTTGCTCATAAACTAGGAAACAGATGACGTGGGCGCTGAGAATGTATATACCGCATTTAACACATTTATCAAAAAATGTTCTCAGGGAAATTCGTTCAATGTAGTAATAGCCCGAAGCAATTTCGCGAGATGAATGAATGGCCTGCATCTGCCACAACTATTCTGATGACGACGAAAAACAATTTTCGAATACAAAAGACTTCACCGACCTCATATACGCGAGAGTAGGATAAAAGTGAAATTTCGATGACGGATTTCGTCGCAAAAATACTCGAGTATACTCGATAGAATTATTCTAACCGGTCGGTTGAGTACTGAAAAATTGTTTTCATTTTATACTCATCAAGTAATTAGTGGATCGGTCGATTAGTGGTTTAATAGTTGAATGCTTCTATAGAATTTTCACATTGTTTAATTTCTATTCTTTTTTTAGCATATTTTTTCCAAAAATTATATTTGAGGATGAAAAATGCCTCACATACAGTGCTGGACGTCTCGGAAGGTGAACAACAGTATTAATTAATACGCGGTAGATCGATTCTCATCGAAATTTAATAAATTAATTTGGAATGCACGATCGGATTTTGTAAGTTACATATTAAATTCCATTGCCTCGATTTCGAGTAAATTCCATCCGCTGTTTAATACCGTACCAAATAATGAATGATAACGGAGCTAACGTAGGTCCAACGAAAATTATTACCTAACTTGAAATAATATTAGTACTATTATTCCGACGACAGCAATCGTTTTGAAGCTTTCGTAAAAGTAGTCAGTTTAGCAAAATTTATGAAAGACACCTCGTAGTTAGTTCACATTGCAAGATCAAAGAACGAATAACTGCGTTTATTGTAACTGGTCTGACACAAACGAAAATAATCGCAGCTAGCCATAGTTTATTTCTGCTACAGCCGTTGGAAGAACTGAAAATCGGCAGCGTCGTCAGTCAACGTCGTTGATGAAAACGTCAAATGCCTCTCTCATCGAACCATTCAACGATAAACCCTCGACGGATGCGGAGGACAAAATGGTCGGATAGACGCGACACGATAATTTATCCACCGGTCGTATTTCCCTCGAAAAAACAATCTGCGTAATAAACGAGTTTCCCGTCGCTGAAATATACAGACAAAGCTGGGGAAAAAACGCGAGTTCATTTCGACTTCAAAATGGCTGAAAGCGATCACGATACCACTTCAATTCCGAAGTTGGTTTATGAAACCTTTTTCTCTAACCTTCCACTGCAATTTTATCTTTCACATTTTTAGCTATATGGTTCATGCAGAAGAATTCATAAGGTCAGAAAAAGGGACACAGAGTCTTCTTCAAGACACAGGACCTTTCAGCAAAAGATGGTGAACACAGTCAACGTCATCGAAAGGGGGAGAGGGACACTCTTTCTTTAAGAATCAAATAAAAATATTAAATTTCTAGAGAATGTTTGCTTTTTACAGAAAAAAAAATGTTTTAAACTCTCTAAAAGGAACTCGAGACCGAGAACCATCCTTGTCCCTTATTTCTATTCATTGGGCCAGCGAAGGGCGCGAAAGCCAGCCGAATAAATACGCGTCGTTTGTAACACAGCCGCCTCGAATTATCAAGGCAAATGATGTTTTCAGGGAGGTTCTTGCATCTAATTAATCGGACGGCGGGTCGTCGCCCGCTGAGCAAACTGTCGCAGTCCAATTGCATTGCTGGATCTGCGGTTCTGGCGGTGCTAGACCGCGCGTAAACCAGCGAGCGTGCTCTGAAGAGCTGCAAGATAATGCCTTTAAAACATAATTAGGCTGCGATTCATTGCAGCCGTCGAATGGTATCGCGTCCACCCCGTGTTTTCACTTTCAATGGGGGTTGTCCGCGAATTGCCTTCAATTCGCACGTGTTAAAAAAAAAAATTAACAAAGGGTGCCGGATTGACAAAGCATTATTGTTTGAATTTTTATGTGAGGTTATTTTGTACTGTACTGATTATATGTGGAATTTGGAGTCGTATTGAAGATTGTTGGAGACAAAAAGTGATCGGATTCAAGGAGGAAAAGAAGTGGTGGTAATTATTTTTTGCTGGGTGGAGGAGGTTCCGAGATAACAAAGTCACCTTCGTTTTATAAAATGAAACGCATCATTTTTTCTTCGAATTCTAGGTCAGAAAAAGCATAATCTTGGTAAGAAAGAACAAATGTATTGGTCAAAATAAAGGTAATTCATTTTACTGTAACTTTCAACAAACAAACTGCAACTATTTCGATGGCAAATTTAATGCTATTGATTCAGGGTAGAGTAACAGGGTCAGAAATGTTTTACCACGGATGATGTACAAGATGAGGTACATAATTGTTTGAGGTACATGAATCGAGAGATACACGTCGAATACCCTGTCCATTCGATGGTAGCTTACATCTGGTGGAGACGAACAGGTACAGATCATGTTTTACCATAGAAGAGGTACAAGATTGACTGAGATACATTAGAATCGACAGGTAAGTGCAGATAGGATACCCTGACCATTCGCTGACAGTTTGTGAACTGAAATATCGACTTGGAATAGACTCAACAACTCCCACTGGATATTCGATCTACCCCCAGTACAACTGCACCCTTACTTACCGAGGGTAGGTTCCCGATAGATGGTACAGCACACGTCCTTCTCTCATTCTTAAATTTCCATGCGTTGATAATATTTTTTTACATAGAATTTCTTGCTTATCTGCTTACGATACATCTCTGAAAATTGAAGCTCTTCATTTTTCCTGGGGTTACCTTCCTGAGTGCTGTGCGGAGCTTTATAAAATCGCTATCCTTGACAATCAAAAGTATACACACACCAGGCCCGGAAATATATATACATATACGTACAAGAAAATTAAACAAGGAAATAACAAATTTGCACTCCTACCTACACTATTCAATATGATAATATCGAGTTTCCCCCAATTCAGGAGTTAACAAATTAAAGAATTTTTTTCTACATTCCTGTCTTGTGTATTCGCCTTAAGAATGGCGAAGGTGGATATTCCATCGATTGATTGGTAGCCTCATTAATCTTTCCGATACCGAGCGTTGTTATATCTTCGTCAACGCGTCAGCAGTCGGCGTTAGCGAAAAATCTCGAAGTGGATTTATTGTTGGAAGGTTTAATATACTCGACAGAGGATTAAAATATGGAAGAGGGACGCAATGACAGAAATCTCGATGTCGCATTACGAATATTTCCAGGGCGACGACGTCATTCAAAGTCGCGCAGCGTCAGATCTGGGAATATCATCTCATCAACGATGAGTCGAAGCGATCGATCAACTCGCGACGGAGGTGTGACGTATCTTTCACCCATTTGGACAGACTTTTGGGCCTTTGGTAGTAGAAGATATTCCGATACTTATGAGACTTATAGAAAATTTACTATAAGCTAAAAGTGTCAGTGGTGAACTTTTGTTTAAATTTAAATGGGAGCAATTAATAAAATAGTCATAAAAATATGAAATCACACCAGCAACTATCTAAAGTATGTTTCTAACGAACGCTCTAATTATTTCTTTGCTCGAATTATCAACAAACTATAATTATTTCTTGGGCAATCGCTAGGTCTGAATTTATATTAATTGCACCATGATAGTTTAATTTATGGGATTCTTTCTGGAAAGGAAACGAGTCTTCAATTTGATCGGAAGAATTTAAGAGTAATAATAAATGCTCGTGAGCGATTCAACACGAGAGATTTAGTCGGAACCAGTGTCTTTTATCGGAAATATGGCGCTTAACTAGTTTCGAAGGCGATCGGTTAAACCCCGCGACGCAGAACGTTTAATTGGGTTTTACCGGTTGTCCTCGTCGTTTCTTTCTTTGACCCACTTTTTGTTCGGCCACTGTAAGCTATCGTTTCATGGTTCCCTCATAATACCTTTAGAGGAAGCGCATTTTCTGTAACTGAAAAGTTCTGCGATTTCATACTCTCAATTGGAATTACTTTTCATATTACTGCATCACTCGCGACGGAGGAAAACAAAAATAAATCTCCTCTCCTCCATTTAAAAATCACGCTACCGTCTTCATACCAGATGAGTCTAGATTTCAATAACAAAATAAAACTGTATACAAATAAACATGATTCTCACGCTCGCCTCGTACCCGTATCGAAAATTTGCTTAATTCCATTCAAACCGATCGTTTATTGAGACTTCAAACATCCAACGACAACACGATATAAATCCAAATACACAGTAAATTTGTTGGGATCCGGTCAACGTTGGAAATGTAATCCACGATTATGATTATCGAGGTAATAAAGCAATAGTCATGATCAATAGTTAATGAATAATCGAGTAGCTTCGAAATGTTGCGAATTATAAATTCACGACTGCGATTTACGAAATGATAATTACGCTTAATGATCCGTCAATCGTCGGGGCGACGATTGCAAAAGGAATAGGGAAGCAATCACAGCCGGACTCTGAAGCATTCGTTCGAATCGGTCACGCGAAATTCGGTTGACGTGGGACTGTGATCAGAGCGAATCTGTTGTCGGCGTACAGCTGAAGCCAAAGAACGATTCAGTCCACGCGTCGACCCAGTTGTACTCGGTCCAGACGAGAGCGAACAATTTGTGGTGTTTTTAACAAAATCAATGCGGCCGAATCTTCGAAGGCTGGACAAGAGCCAGATTCTGATGTCGCCCCCCGAAAAGTACGGTGAACGTCGGTTCGACTCCTCACTGTACAAATTTACCAGGCATTTTACACGTTCTTTGGGAAAAAGCACAGGAATCCGGCCAAACAGATCAGCAACGATCCTCGAATGGAAAAACAATGGTACAAACGAGGGAGACGCCCAAGCAGCGAACCGTGCCGGAGGATTTTTATCGATGCATCGGTTGGCAAACAACTCAGTTCTTGCCCCGTGGTGCGATCGCATCTCGGAGATTAAGATTTCGCTTGTCTGGCGAGGCGTTATTTTCCAAGGAAAGTTGTTGCGGAGCTTCAAAATTTTTACTTTGTTTACAACGACTCTAAAGTTCTCTGGATAAAATTAACGATGTTATTCGAAAGAAAGCATACTCGTTACTTTTTAATCTTTCAGAATTCAAATATTTACTTTCCCCTTTTCATTTTTCTAAAGATTCCTTTCTTCAGCCCTTTGACTAATAAAATATTGTCCGGCGAGGCGTTATTTTCCAGCGAAAGTTGTTACAATGCTTCAAAACTTTTACTTTCTTTAGAGCGGAAGTCCTCTCGGGTTCCCTGGATAAAATTGATGATGGTGTTACTTTTTATACTTCACAATTCAAATATTAATGTTCCTGTTTTCATTTCTCTAGAAATTCTTTCATCAGCCATTCGACTAATAGTATCTATTCCATAAACGCTCTCTATAAATGTATTCTGTGAATACATGGAACAGATCTCACTAAATCCATAGAAATGTCAATTTCGCCAGAAGAAAGCACCCAAACAACCGTCGTTTTAATGACACGGAATTTTTCGCCGTAATTTGAGAGCATATGCGTATAAATAGTGAGGCAATAACAGCTGCGCGTGCTACGGGACGAGGGGAGCGTTGAAGCAAACAGAGGCTCAGAATTGCATGGAAAACGAGTCGTTGCTACGTCACAGAGGAAGTCACGGTTTTCCCGATTACCCTTCCGTCAAACGTTCGTTTGAACGATATTTCGTGTTATTCGTAGTTGAGAATGGGTGGCTGTTAAACAGACAAAATCAACACGAACTGTCGCTTAGGTATATAAATGCGGACTAGCTACCAAAACGTTTACAATTAACTTGCGCGGAAGACAAACAAACATTCGTCAATGATCGTCATTTAAGCTGCGACTATAATATTACCCTACAATGTTTATTCCCGTGAAAATTGTTCGGGCTCCATTTACACAGGGTGGGTCATAGAGTATGGGAGCAACCTCCATTACTCTCTTTAGAATAATAACAATTCATACGACGAAGAATAAACAAATATGTGTTGAACAGTAATGTATAATTAGTAAGTGGATAGTTTATTATTCAGATTATCATCGGTATTCCTTATCGGTGGATACAAAATTAATAGAAGAGGATTACAAGAGGATTCCAGGACCCATTGCAATAATATATATCTAAAAAAATTTCGCCTATAGTGAAACCCTCCTAGGTTCAACGAATGCTATTGTTTTCAATTCCTTTACTTCCAAAGACTATTCTCGCAAGTTGGAAATCAGCGGCCACTGTCTTATCATCTCTTGCTATCAGCTGCAAGCCCAGAAAGATTACATTCGAAAGCAGTGTGCGTTCCTCAATCTCAATATCGGCTAAGGATAACCAAGGGAATCTAATCATTGGCCATTTTCCTACTGGACCAGTCCAGCAAAGGCGCACCGCGTTATCGTGGAGGATGCCTCCTCTCTTTTGACGACAATCGCATTCGTACGTTCAGCCTCGAATCCAGTTTTCGATGATTCCGCGACGAAGAAACAAAGAATGCGATCGTATCTGTCGTGAGAGCGAAATGACGGAGAAAAAAAAGCCACGGAGAAAGAATTGATAAGAAGCCCTACGGATGTGGAACGATGCGAAAGAGAGAGAGACTACGTTGGTACAGCGCGATATCGGGAACGAGATATCGAGTGCGGTTGCTCGTAGACCTTCGAAGCTCGAAGCGATATACAGAGATATCAACGCAACCTCAGGGGACGCAGAGGAGGCCAGCGTAGCTAATGGGTATGTCATTTCGCGAATCTACGAGCGCATAAAACCGGGAACTCTTTCGGTTGTATTCCAATTCCCGCGACGTCCCATTTGACCCGCTATCCTTATCAAACGACTCTCTTTAGACCTTAGGACCGAGTTTTCGAAGTCTAGCGAACTTCTCGGTGCATTCGGACCTTCTTACAGACTCGCGGCTCTATCCGCTAACTTGCCATGATAATGTCCAGGACCTTAACTGTTGATCCAATTAACAAATTCTTTTGCGAGGATCCTACTTTTTACCATAAAGAACACACCCCATCATCCCGATCCTGGCGCGTTGTCTCGTATGCGATAATCTCGGCGTGTGTTCGTCCAAGTTGAAACACTCTTCGCATTTTCAAGGTTCTCCGCGCAGACCGCGGTGCGGCGGGTCGAGCTGTAATTCAACCAAAGTTCCCTAATTAATCAGGCTCCCAATTAGTCGAAGTAACGAAGGTCTGATGGTTATAGCGTTCGCCGCGAAGACGGGGGAAAGAGCGAGCGCTCGCGAGGGAAACCGAAATGAAAGGAGAAGAAAGGGCAAGAACGGGGGCGGCGAGAGAAAAGGGAGAAACGGAAACCGTAGGAAATTGGAGAGTGGTACAGCGAGTCACGTCGAAGCCGATCGACAAACGGGTTGCCCGATTTCCCTCGAAATTACGTTTTGCGTCCCAATTCGACGCGCAGCGGCACGAAAGGGTTGAAGTGGGAGGAAAGGCAATGGAGGCAGTCGGTTTCTTCGCATCGACGGATTCCCTCAGTTCCTGAGCATCAATGGATTCCCTTTAATGCGCGAAAAAAATCCCCGATGCCGCGTTTTTGTCGATCGTTCTGTTTCGATCGACGTCTCGATCGGCCAACAAAGCCGTAGTCGCTGCGTATGGATCGGTTTCGTTCAATGGTTCGTTCGCGCGAGCGCCGTTTCACGAAGTACAGAAATATCGACGATTATTTGCGTGGTTAGCGAATCGTGGCTTGGGATTGGCAAAGTGCCTTTATTAAGCTCTTCTGTTCACCTGTTGTAGAAATTTTCTTCTAGTGGTTTGAATTCTCGATAATAATGGAGGCTTATCGAAGGCGAGAGAAGAATTTATCATTTTTAGTAAAATTTGATTTGAAATAGATATACAGTTAGTTCCACGAGTATTCGTACCTTTATGGCTAAGGGTTGCATTTATGGCAAGTGGAGATATAGAGAAATTTATGAGAATATGCACAAGTACAAAAATATATGAAATATCAAGAATAAAATACATGTTACACAGATTAGAACAGAAGATATACTTTCATTTTAACTCCATTTCTATTATCTATTATATGTATAAAGTTTACGAATACTCATGGGGCATACTGTATATGAGTGTAAGAGAAATACAAATTAAATAATAACTCCAGGTATGTAACAGTATAATTTTAAGGGTCGTTTTAAAGAGATCGCCTTAATGAGATAAGTATGATAAGATTAGTTTCAGGTACTCGACGCAGACTCCCCGAGATTAGAAACTTTAAAGCGTCTTCTTAAAGTTTCCTGAAAGTTTGAAATTTGTCAGGAAGTTATAAAAGTTGTTCATCAACTCGTTTCCTTTTTATTCTTCCTCGCTGCTGCATTGTATGTACTCCGAGCTTGATGTTAAACGCAAATACTAATATGTACTTCGCCCATGTTCTCCTGCCATGTATAAACAACGACGCTGATTCGTGCTATTTCAAGATGCGAGCGCATTCTAACATGAAACATGTATTTTTCTTTGTAGAATTGTGTGCTTAGTGTACATAAAACACTTGAATGAAAATGGGAATACATCTACGAATGGAACTGTAGCTGTTTTCGGTTGTTGATCTTATGAAAAGCATAGTGAAAAGAACAGAGCTCAAGTATTATTAGTTGTCACAATATCACGAAAATATTTATATAAATTCTGCGTTATAAGAGACGTGTAATACATTTACATCACTTGATATCCATATTCTTCGATATGTATTCCGCGCAAGACTCTCGGAATGTCATTACTGTTCATGTCATCCGGTGCTGGAGCACAGAAATCACTGACGAACATATCGTGAGAATATCGTGCAATTTTTATGTTCTATCGCATTGAAAAATAAGTCAGGATTACTTATAGTCTGTAAGTAGCAATATAATACAAGCCTTGAATTCAACAAACAAGCAGTCTGCCACTTACTTTTCCTCGAAATCGCGCGATTGAAAAAAAACGATCGGAAGTTCAGCTTCCGTTTGGGAACGATCAAGCCAAGGTTTCTGCATTCAATGCTTATCGGCCATCATTTTTATTACGTATCGAGTTATCTGCTTCTCTGCGGATCGGACCGCGAGCCGCATACCAACTTGCGTTTCGTTTCGCGACGTCGGCAACGTCCGCCAGGAGAAAAATTTTCTATCCGATAACGATTTACTTTGTGGATACCCGGAAGACAGAGCACGTATGGGGAAAACGGGGTTTCCGTGGTCTCAGCGCGTTTCATGAAACACGAAAAATGGGTAGCGTATCGGTGATTGGGCAGACTCGATCAGGGCTAACCAGTTGGGATCCGTTCATGGTTGTTTCGTCGGTGGACGGGACGATTCCTTAGCAGGGAATACAATTTCGAGGAGAGTAGGTTTATTTGTTACATGCTTCAAGTCAAATGTTGCTAGGTTTACAAAGACGATTGGGCAAAATTGGGGATAAGGTATGGAGTAGATCTGGAATGCGATAGAAGTATTGCACAGCACATTATTAATTACAATCTTGGTGTGTTTAGGATTGAAGGAAACAGCTTCTGAAATTGTCTTATATGTATTATATTCTATGAGCTTCGGTAAACAGTCTTGCAATAAGTTGGAGTTTGATAGATGTGAGAGAAGCCTGAAACGATCCACCATTAAAATGATAACATTTGCTTATAACCTGCGATTTCTTTAGACTGTTCGAGTGATCACGAATTCATTCGTTCTACAGGGAATTTTCTTTTCGATTTACTCGTTTCAGCTACGGATGGTCCGCATTTATTGCGCTAACCTTCTGTGCAGATTAAACCTGCAGATTCATTATCCCAGCCTCTAACGTTCTACTTTCTTCGAACAGAGGAAACAATTTTCCATGGGGCAAGAACTTTTCCTTTAAGAATCTATTACCAACCTATCAAAAGTTTTTCTCCCATTTAAGCTGTTCGAAACACCACGCCGCGTCGTGGTAAGAACGTATCCAGTCGATAATTGAGGAAGCTTACGGGATGTCGGAATTCTACCATGGTGTATTTTTATTTGACCTCCGATGGGAACGGTTGGCCACCTTCTACAGTGATCGTAATTACGTTTCTACTTGGGGAAACGCACGTTCTCCGTTTTCTTCCTCCTGGAGCATCAGTCCCACGGGAACAGGTATAACAACAAATATAACACCTTTCAAAACCGAGTCCAAGATTCATTTATTAAAATTTAAATTGTAAACATTAAAGCATCACGTTTAGGGATGCATATGAAACGCGATTCTTAACTTAGAAGAATTAATTATAGTAAGACTTCTGATTCATTTTCTTCAACATCTCATCTTCAGAATTAATTTATTTAATTTCTTAGTGAAAAAACAAAGAAGACCAGACTTGCTAAAAATGCTATTAAATTCCAGTATTCGCGATATCATAATTTTTAATTCCCTAGCGAACGCGAGGGTGGCAGCCGCCGAGGATTATATAGCAATTTGAAAATGTCGCGTATTTTACACGCAAAGCAGATTAATTCAAACGTATATCGACGTGCATATCCAGCGTTTATCAAATTTAAAACTACAAAATAGCTTTAAAAAAAAAAAAAGAGTTTATTTGTCTCGGGTTTTCCGAGCTCGAGTCGCCCGATTAATTCCTGAAAATCTCCGCGTTAGTTTAAACGTTATAATAAGCCACGGTATATCATTTCTGCAAGGCTCCCCCTTTATAGCCATGAATTTTAAAACCGGAATTGTCCGGACACGGATTGAAAATTGATACGGCACTTTTCGCATCGGTGGTAATAATTTCGTTCTCGTTTATCGCTAAACAAAATTTCTGTTTCGCACGACTCGTACGTCTATTGAATTCTCTCGCCAGTGCAACGAGATTTTCCAAGTGAATTCTATAATCGTGTACGCGTACGAAGTAGAAGGTGTACTGTATTTAAAACCACTCAGTCAAGTGTACCCTGTTGATCCATTACCCGCGCTGCCATTATTGAACCGTATTTGCACGTCGTTCAAAAATAATTAATTCCTCTTTTAAAATGCAAATTCTTTGTCACGTACCGCATGCCGACGTATGCGGAGCGAGTCACCAGAAACGGAATACCTGAATACCTCTCTCGAATTTCAAAGTACAGAAAAACGCGCGAAGCAGAATTTAGAGTAGAACGTACACGTACCTCTCATCATTTGCATATCGTAGTCGACACCGAAGTGCGTTTAACCGTACATTGTAATGTTACACGGGACTTAACATTTACACTCGAATTACAAACGCTGTTTGGAGGGGTTACTTGCGATTGAACTTTCTGAAACAGTACTGAAATCAGAAAATCTGGACTGAAAAGGGTTAAACGTGTGATTAGGTTAAAATATAAAATAACGAAGAAATTAAGAAAAGAATGTCCGTTTATGTACCTGAATATTTCTCGTTAGAATTCATTTGTTCTCGCCTGGAAAGATAAAATATGCCTTTCCGGTCGATGAGAATTGTCAAACGTGATTGAACCGACAACGTTCAAGAGCACACAGCTATCAAAGCCTTCACACGACTCGCCAACTTCCACGCCGGCCATATTTGAAAAATTCCGTTCCCTGGCTGGTCCATCTGTCGAAAACGACAGAATTAATTTACATTTTAATCCTTTAATATCGCGAGAGCGCTGACGGGTACAATATCACCCCTTTCTGTTACGGGCACGTATTCGCTAAAAATGTCGCACTAATCCACGGACGCGTCGTTTCCTCTACACCTTTTAAACAGTGGCGCCGTAGAATGCGTCATACTCGTCAGCCGTGACAGTAATGGTCGACTCGTTCGTAATTTATCTACGACAATAAACAATTTGTCAATCTGAGCTCAACATGCACAGACAGCTCGGGTGCCTTAACATCTATTTCAATTGTAATATTTTTAAGACACCATAGGTGAGATCCGCTGACAGCAACAACTCTATTTAAACTTTTGTTACAAATATTATTTTTATTTTTATAGGGCAGAACTCTCTGAGCATTTGTTTTTCCACTTTTCTTCTCATAATCCATTCACTTACACTTTTCATTTTAAATCTACGCGATCGATCCCCAAGATTACGTATACGCAGAGAAAGAAAGAAAATATCGCCATTCTGATCCGCGATTACCAGACTGCCCCCCTTAATGCAAATTCATACAGGTATTGAGACAGCTTGTCTCGTAACGAGCGATCCCTTTTGTGCGAGAAATCCCAAACCGTCTCTTCATCCCTTATTCACCTGCGGTCGAGTGTAGCTTTCCATAGCCGAGAGGGTTGGCCTTTCGAAAATCCCTGCTGGAGGTTCGTGGACTCTGAAGCGAAACGTATGCTTATTACGTGCGCTGAAAACAAACAAAGTGCCACTATTTTAAACCCCCGTTCCCCGATTCCGAGGAGATAATAGGTGTAACAACCGTAGCCACAAAGGAGCTGCTGAATTATCGTGAAATTTCGCGCATGGTAGTCCCAAGGTATTGGTACAAGAAAAATGATATTAATGGCGCTATCTTGTACAACTATAAATTACCTAATGGGGGTGTTTCCACTGCGCGAGATCGATACTGTTTTCATAGATCGGGAACAATTTAATAGGGACTCAGCAGTTTGATATTGAAGTTAAGGGTTGTTCTAGGTGATCAGTTTTTTAATTAAGTTAGACAAATTTCTTTAATACACATAAGTGGACTACGAATGTTTAAATGCAACCCTATACAAAAGGAAATCTACAGTAGAAGCACAATCACGAAATATAATTTTTTCTTTTCAAAAGTAACACGAATACTTTTTAAATTATTCCGTTGCAGAAGTTAATTCGCGAGTTGACACCAAATTCTGAAAAGTTACATGGAAAAATATATCCCGGCGTACATGTAGACAGCCAGAGTTCTCAACTGTTAGGTTTTTATACCTCGTATTCCTTTTCCTTGCCTTTCCACGTCCATAGCGTATGCACACACAAACCTATGCATCTTTTTCTACCGGTGAGCTGTTTTCATACCTTTTTCTCGTCCCTTAATTCTCCCTTAATCGTGTGCCTCAAAGGGTTGTAAGCTCAGAGTCGGTATAGAGAAACGTTGACCAAGATACGAGCATTCTAGAAAATAAGATGAGGATGTCAGAGGGTATCTTCATTGATAACAGGATTTTCCTTTGCTTTTCTCGGAAAAGAACCCAAAGCACATTCGTTTAAAACACGTGGAACGCTCGTAAACAACAAGAATCCACGTTTCTTCGTTCGTAATTCGCGGCCAGCAAAAAGTTCAGATAAGAACAACGAACCGAGGAATTATACAGCAGAGGAAACAAAATTGTAGCTCGCTCGAAAATGCACTTGGAGTTAAATGAAGCGAGACATATTTGCAAATTTAACGACGCGGAATTCGTGGAATTCTCGACGATGTACACTCAGCGTTTAGCGGACTCTTTGGTTTCGCTGTAACTGAGATTCGACTCTTATTTAAATACCCATATTCGTCATTTTCGGTTCGTCGATTTTTTATACACGAATAAATTGCGAACCCGCGCGTCGAGCGCACATTGAACACGCGCGAGTTAAACAGCGAACGACCAATATTGCCGCGTGTAATATTTATCGGTTCATACGTTCTAATAAAAAAAACTGTAAATAGCTGCGTTATTACGGCGGGAGGGCGAACCGAAAAAATCTCGTGAACGCCCGTTACACGAATTCCGATAATTTAATGCTTTTAGTCCAGACATGAAATCGGATTACAGCGAGCCGCGTTTCGCTTATCGTTCGTTCAATTACTAATCTTCGGATATATGTCCAATTTTAAATAGATATTATATTCTTCGATGTTCAAGGTTCGCTGAATGAAATTTATTTTGTGCCGAGTGAGCGAAGCGATGCGCTACTTTATTATTCCGTGTCCGAGGAAACGGACAGGAAAGTTAAGGGATTTAGGACTTTTTTTTGTGTTAAAAAAGTAGTTTTGTCATGGCTTCGCTTTGCTTTTAATTTTCTTTCATTTTCTGTAATTTTCTTTCAATTTACCTAATATTTATTTATTTTATTTAAGACACTAGTCCCTCATTTGATGATAAAATGACAGTTTGAACTAGGAAATGTTGCTCATGTCTGTCACAGGCGTAACTCGCAGGCTCACAGGTTGGCACGCCAGTTTCTGCGACAGAATTTTTAAGATGTGAAAATTGCGGTTGGAAATACGTATCTCTGCCCTCTGGCAGGAAGCGAACGCTTGCGGACGCGATGGAAAACAGGTGAATTTGAAATCAGATCACGTACAACAACGAGGACACCTCACACGAATCGACCGTATCACTATCTTTATGACTTCTCGAATTCTCAGCAAAAACAATCCCACCTTCGAGCACCGAGCACACCCGGTTCCCTATCCTTCCGTTCTCTCGATGTCATTCCTATTCCAGGCGTCGCGACGTCGACTGATTTATGCCAGTTTTGTGGATTGAGATTCAGTTTTCGCGAGGATTAGATATTTCGCTTTTGTGGTCTTTGAAATGCCTGAATAATTGAATGAAAATTATTTAAGACTATACGAAGACTAGCCTTCTGTGGACATAAATAATTGATTTGTTAACACCGTACTCACAAATTAATCCAATATTCTGTAGGTTTTCATTCAATAATCACTTTTTGTAATATCACCTTCTTCCAGTATAGAATTTTCATTTTCATTTCAATGGCTTCTCGGATATCCAGATGTTACCGACAGTTGTTTACCGTATGAACTACCGTATGAATGATTAAATAAAATAAAACTGGATCAAAGTATACTATTATCTTCTCATTTTAAGTATTGTAACGTTTACAAATTAGTAAAGATAATAAATTCATGCAATGTATCTCTAGCGCAATTCTTTACAAATCGTTGTCCCTTACAAATGGACTGTTCCAACAATGGAAATAATTATATCGAATAAATGTAGTAGAACGCGAAGCGAAAAACAAATTTATCTTCCTCCGTTTCCAGTTGTGCGTAGATATTACACCGGAAAATTTAAGCCTTGAATATAATATCGCGTAGGATTTAAACGTGAATGGAGAAGTTTAATGCTCGGTAGCTAATTGTGAAGCGACGTGAACGTTTTAAACTTTTGCTGGCTCCACCGTTAAAATGGCTGGATTTGTTCGTCGACGTTCTAATTCTACTCGTAATGTGATGTATTAACTAGAATGCAAATGACGCCTGCTACCGGGTATTAAATTCCGTGCTTGACAAACTGCTTGTAACAATGAGATTATGGGGCACGTTTTCGTCGTCACGATCACTGCTTAATATTGCTGTTATAAATTAGGAGCGAAATAATTTCTCTCATTCTACGTAAAAAAAGCTAAATTGAGAATTATACGATTCAGAGACATGACTACTAGTATGACCACATTATACATGAAATGGTGAGAATTTTCGTAAGTCTACAATTTTAACAGCCTACGTGATTTCCATTCATAAATTGTAAGACGTCTTTTCTTCAATTCTTTCAACTTAACGTCACGAATTTATTTTTTATTCTATCACTTCGGTACTTTCGAAACAACCACATCAATTTCTTCGTTGAGTCATCGGATTATTGCATCGAAAATTAAAATCACGATTTCGAAGTTGAACACGCGAAACTTGGATTCCAAAGAGTGGATGGTGGCCCTAAAGACCCCCGTGCTTAATTCCGCTATTATTCTTGTCCGAAAGTTCAAAACGTTGTTCCCATCCAATTCCGACGCGTTCCAGTTTTCATTTAGCACGCGAATTAAATTTCGCGCTTCGTCTTAATAACAACTTTCCAAATTTCTTAGCTTTAGTCGTTCCATTAAGGGAGAACTCCAATGCAAATTCTTTATTAGAATTTAGACGTTGCGCAAGCAACCTCATTGGGATATTAAGGGAAGATATTTTTGTAGGCCAAGAGAATAATAAAGGGAATACTTAATCAATTAGGGAACGTCCTTTAATTACATTATTCAAAACATGAATATATGGAAATAATATTAATTTAGTAACTCTTACACTTCTTTAGAATATTTTTCAACGCAAAACAAAAGTTTTAATTTGCATGAATTTTTGTATTTAATAACTGTCTTTGTCATTCGAAATAAAGAATAACAGTCGACGTAAGATTATAAGAAAATCCTGGTTTTCGTTTGAATAAATACATTTGTTTCTGATTCTCATTGCCTTAGTACCCTCGATCGACGACTCAGGTATACCCCACGTGTTAGGATATACGCCGTATAATTAACATGACCTGAACATTGAAATATACTTTGCCATGGAAATGTCCAATCAATAAACCAACCAGTGCGTTGCACCATTCTGACCAAATGCAGTAACGCATACCACTAAAACCAACTCTGTGCAGAAACAAAAGACTTCAATGGTACAACCGTCGCGGTTAAATAATGTAAATTATATTCTGAATTTTTATCTGACGTTTAATTAAACGAATTTCATTCTTGAATGTAACCACATTTCTAGGCAATGGAATATATGTAGAGACATTTTCCAGAAATAGAGGCATTTTATCTAGCAAATTTTATTGCTCGTGGGAGGTACTCAGAGAGAGTGGTATAGTAATCTAATGGAGAAGTGTCTACAAATTTTTATCGATAATCATTCCTCTCGATTCCATTTTGTTCAACTTTCACTCGATGCTTTGAAATTTAATATCATGTGTTGTGTGAATTGTTATTAGCGCAAGAAATATAACAATGAAGGTTGTCATTCTGAAACTGAACTTTAGACATTTTCATACTAAGCTCGTTTAAATGGGAAAATAATTAATATACGTGCATTGAAATAATAATATTGTTTATGGGATACCATGTATAGATAGCAAAGAATATCAAATTATTTTCTCGAGTGAAACTATACCGTAAAAGCCAGCAGCACGTGTTTATCCCTCTCCGTCGATATCTCCCATAATATGTTGACAGTCTTTAGTAGTAACGGAAACAGCGAATAGATTCGCTATTGGTTTCCCGTGCAGAGTTCCTATATTCCGGCGATAGCGCGAAGAAACAACAGCAAACGAGCGAGAGGGAAGAGACAGAGAGAGGATGAGAGCCGCGTTATCCAGCTGCAGCCTGAGAAAAATGGCCCGTCTCGTAGTTTCTCCCTCTCGTGCCGAAAAATCCACGCCGGACGATAAATCAGATCGCGTCGCGTCTAAAACCGATGGTGCAACTTTTGTCCAATAACGTGATACGTAAACGTCCGTATACACGGGCTGGCTAAACTCGGCCCGAGTCGATATATTTGCGCGATACTTCCAAACGTCTGCTCTCTCTCTTTCCGTCCTCTGCCGCTCGTTTATTTCCATCCTGTTCTCTTGATGGGATTCTCCTCGCGTGACTGTTCCGTGACCGAGTCTCCCGCACAAACGCGTCCCGCTGTTCTTTCGCGGATCAACGATCGCAGAGTTTCGCGGAAAAGGACCGCGCAAGGAAGCGTTCGAACGTCTTCGAACGAAAGATCCGACTTGGTTTATTCCTGCGATGATATAGACACAGGGTAAGTAAGCTTGGGAATTTTTCACGGTTACGTCGACCAAATGATTCGCGCAAACGAATTCAAACGCGTATTTGAATAATTTGTCCTGCATGAATGTTTTTCTCTGTTGAAATTTGTTTCCTTGACATGTGCTTATCCTCCACTACACCCAAGTGTGCAGCGAAAGTCCAACCATTCGCCATCCAGAATTTAACCCTAAGTAATGCACGGGTTTATTCGAAGAGGGAAACTCGAGCTTCACGATATCGCAGCACGAGCACCGACTAAAGTGGTAATCAATATTGTAGGTTCACTCTCAAGGTCCTTATCTGGAATCAAGTATATCCTGGTTATTATGGTGGATTATTTTATGAAGTGGCCAGGAAACATTACGTTGATCAATCACCAGGAGACGACGATGGTAGCTACGAAGCATGGCATCAGTGGACATTGTGTTCCCTTGGAAATTCATTCTGAACAAGAAGCATCGGGTCTACCGTCTTCAAAGAGCTGATACTGTTATTGAGAATCAAGAAAGCATATGCAGATCCTTCAAATGAACAGACGAATGGCCTCACTGAGGGATTGGCCCTTTTATGCAATAACAAGCGATCTATTACATGTCGCAAAACATGGATTCTCTTGTTTCCCTTGAATTGTTCCTCGATACGAGATGCAACTGTCTTAACATGAATTTACATTAATTTCGTTGCATGAGCTTTGAGCTATCTTGGTGTTTAGTTCAAATGATTGATGGAGGATGGAGTGTCATAACAAACATTTACACCTTCATATTTTCCAAGACTGAGGTTGACTGAGGCTGAGGTAACAAACACTTTGAGGTTAATGCCCCTGGTCTTCCGCTAAAGTCAAGTGTTCGTAAGCTGATAGAAACTAAATGCCGCGATTAGCCAATCCGTGGGTCGGGGAAAGAAAAAGTTGCCGACGGTATATAGGTTGGCCCCGTCCCTTCGAACAATATGTATTTGGCAGAACTAATGGATTACCCTAGAACTTCCGAGTTTAGCGGAGGTCGAGCGGCTTCCAAGGAATTATATGAGATCAAATTGTATGGAATTCGATTTAATATTGGAGGAATTCAATTTAAATATTTCTGGACGTCGAGACTTTAGTTAGGACACGTTTTGAAACCTCTCCTTTAGGAGGGCTTAGAAATGTTGATCATTCGGAAAAGAGTGTTAAATTCTTCGAAGTCACTTTCTTTCGACAAAAGATGCTACCTTGTACACCTTGTAAAAATAGAGTAAATATGGACCAACGTATTATTAACGAACTCAATCTCAAAAATGGGTTTCATAATTTTTAATTTTATATACTACGATCCAATTTCCATGAATCGAGTATCCGTGCCCCACGTAGTATCAATCATTGATAAAAACGTGGGGGGATCGTCGATGGCGAAGATTATCGTTGGAGGAATCAAACCTGTAGCCCTCGGGAGACCGACTCGGACGGAGGAATTCGTATAACGCGGGACGACCCAGCTTTTTTCCCCCCGATCGTACCACGTCGCATGACGTTTTGGAAGGGAAAATGATATAGGTTAAAAATACGTGAGCGAAATCCTTCAGGAGAGGTACCGGTGCCCACCGGAAATACAAAGTCGACATCGTGTCCCTGAACGACTCCGCGTGATACCGGATGAGAAAGCCAATCCTTAAGACGTCTTCGCGAAAGTTTTATTCTGAAAAGAAAATGCAATTGCACGTGCTGAAATCCTGTCCACTGAACTTTGTTCAAAATATATTTTGCGAAATTCAGTTCATAGCGAAGAATAGTGATAAATTCTGATAGTTGACATTTTTTTTCCTTTATATTTATAGTAGAAAATTGCAATTTTTTTAAGTACGAATTTCACGATAGATTAAAGTTCGAAATGGATTAAAGTTTAGGGTTGTAAGTGGAAACGACGTTAAGAAGTCCAGAAGACGATGATTAATGTTGGTATCCCTTTGAGAGAGATACGCGGGAAACACTTCCATGGGAATACCGACGACGGGAGAGCTCGAATGTCAAAATTCTCATAAATTACGGTACGTGAACCGCATTTTCATCGTCGTACTCCATTTTTATTAGGATCCTAATCTAAAAAAGAGAATCGTCGAAATAAAAATATAACAATAACGAAAACTTCAGTCATCCATTAAATTATTTTCTCTAGACATTAACGAAGCACATATTCTCTAGAATTGCAGTGTAAATCGCTTAAAAAAGGATCGTCCATTACGATATTTACACTTAAACATTACAGAAACTATTTTTTTTTACGAAAGTAAAATAGAAATATCTGCGTTAACAACAATCATCGTCGCCATTTTGATCCCTAGGTTCGCGACACTTGACGCCCGCGAGGAGAAAGGAACTCTTTCCTCGAGATGCTATCTTATATCGACTCTACCGAGGCAAAATAAATCCGTTTACCCTCTTTTCGCGTAAATTACAGAACAAGTATAGCCTGTAAGGTGAGCAGAGCCACGCCTTCGTCGCTCTACCTGCGTCATACGACACGAGGTCAACGCGCGAGCAGAATTTCATTATTTCACCCTGGGTCCAGGGGTGAAAATACGTTTCGAGTATTTGAGCATAAGAGGATTTTCTGAACAATCGGTGTGCTGATAGTTGCCAAGAACTTTCCCCGTTATTTAATTACCGAAGTCATTTCGACGCGACGTTTGCCATCGTAACGTGTGCACGTCGTTTAAGATTATTACCGCTAATTCCCCGTAAGCTACGTTTATAAACCAGGGACAAACTAGACAGAGAATGCGTTCAACCCTGCTGCAACAAGCTGAGCAAAATACGTGGGAGAGACAGGGTGGCCTCGAGTGTTACAAGCTGTTTCCTCTGGAATTACTAAAGATGTTGACTTCATTTTTTTCTGTCAAGTGTTCAGTGGTCAATTTTGTAATGTGCAATAAATTTACTGTTATCGTTTTTAATGAAGGTGGAATTAATTTTGTATTATTTCTGACTATTTATCTACCTAAATATATCGTCAGTCCCATAAATATTTCTACCGTCTATGTCCATTAAAGAGATGTGTCTAAATCAAATGATAGGTTTGATATTTTCAAATGAATGAAGGTACGAAAATTTATGGGACTGATTGTATATTTATCTTTTTGTGTAGCTCCATGGACGCAGAAATGCCTACGTATCGAGTCGCATAACTTCGAGGTGACTGTGCATCTTATTGCGCTAATCTAAACGAGACTTGGTGCACTTCGACCCTTTTGAGTGTAAGCATATAAACTATTCCTACGCGGAAGTTCCAGGACAGAGTCATCAGAGGTGGAGTTCGAAGTTTGTGCGAGCATCAGCGAGAGTTTAATCGACGACTCGGTTAATTGGCTGCGAGGGTTTTATAATTAAATTGCGTGTACCTCTTTAATGCTACAAATTGCCACGAAATTTTAACGCATTATCGACTCGATCCTTTATGCAACGACGAATCACGAAGCATTCGTTTAAACGTGATAAATTTCATCGATAAATATAGAAGGTACGACTACTTATGGGACTGACTGTATATCCCAATTTTATCGAGGCGGATAAGGAGATGGCCTACGAATAGGGAAAGCTTCCAAGAGCGTGTTGCAGCAAACGAAAGAAAATACAGAAACAATGAAGAAACATGGTTCGATGGCGGCAAAGAAAGACCTACAGGGGTAAGGGGAGCGGTGGTTGAAAGCAAGAACTACAGACTTCTCGGTTGACTAGTCCCGGCCGTGCGAAACTCGCGAAGAAAGATGGAATCGTAACAACGCGAAGAAGGAACCTGGAGGAGGTATAAAAACGTGAGCCATACTTTTACGAGTCTTCCCTACTTTCACGAGTAATGTGCCAGGCATATGGTACTGTGACGGCTGTTACCCCTTTACGGGCTTCCATGGCTACCCTTTTCTAACCGTGTCCTTGATATTCTCGCCACGCGTCCCGAAATCACCGGCTGCTAAAAACGTGCATGCGAGACGAGAATGGCCGTGCCTTAAACGACGTTGCGATATCCCCTGGCCCTGAAACGCCTGTATTAAACAAGTGTTCCCGAGTCCTAGGCGTTCCTATCCGATATTGGCAACGGCGAGCGCTAAATGCGAGCGTTCGATGATGCCGTAACGCGGGGAGTTAGCATAATTCGATGCGCAGCCCGACGCGGTGCCAGTTTTTGGGAATATCGGGCCGCGGTGATTCATTTTAATGCGTGACAACGCTCGCCCCGACGAGCTGTTATCTTTATCGGTGGAAGGAAACGTAAATGGGGAAGCGAAACTGATTGAAAATTCCCGCCGTGGTATTCGGTAACCGTTGCTCTGGTCATTTCGAAAGTTCCGGAGAAGTTTTCTTGCTATTACCAACCGAGCGTGTGGGCCGTCTTCGAGAATGGTTCTCGGTTACTACGCGCAACGTATGTTTTGCTATTGAAACGGTTCGCTGTTAGAGAGTTCGGGGGAGTGTCGTTTTCGACCTATGGCGATGTTTGAGGATAGTTCGTCGGGACTCTTTTGCATTAACGCGTGGATATCTCTACGAGGTTAAAATTTTGTCTCGAGACGATTGAAAAATAGATAATCTAACGCTTTCCGTAGTATTTAAGTATTTAGTGTACAATTAAGGACACAAAATTTAAAAATTACCGACACTATCGTTTAGGATCTATTAAGACTTTTTTTGATTTTATCCACACTAATTTTAGTCCAAGTTAACACTAAAAATTAAATTACATTCGTACGAGGAGAAAAAATAATTCAGATCTGCAAGGGTTAATTTTTCAAAAAGTCTTATCACCCATTTCTAGATGAAATGGTAATAGAATTTTCATAGTGCTTTTCAAGTGGAATACAGATAAGTTTCTTTATGTAGCTGGGCTATGGTTTCAGTCAATGAAATACTCATCGAATAGATACATTCTCATCTACTAATGAAATACTTCTGTCAATATCAATCATACTGCAAACCCCAGTTAGAAATCAATTATCAACGTTCATTAACAATTTTCGGCGTTTACCGACAGTTATTGACAGTAATCGAGAGATACAGAGAGTCGTGTGTATTTATCGATAACTACCACTATATATTGAGATATCGGAGCATCGGGATATTACTGGATTAGTAATTTAACGATGAGCTGTATTAGTGTATTAGCGATTTTGTGTATTGACGTATCGCTGATTCAATTACTCTGTATATATAGTGGGCGTGTTTGTTATACACTCAGGTAAATAATTTTGCTATGTACGATATATACAATAATCTTTGGCAATACATTCAATCTATAATTTACAATCATTAAATATAATACAAGGTATACTGTACACTTTCAACTGATTAAAATTTGTTTTGAATAAAATATCCATCGAAAACTATGGCTGTCCAAAAATATTGAGAAACAAGGGATTACTTTGTTCCTGAATGTTTCACGGATTAATTTCGAAACGGTGTGCCCAACTAATTTCAGAAAGTTTCAAGAGTTGCAATCAACGGAAAAACATTACCGCACCCCCCGAGAAGATCGAGGCGCAAAACGTCTTCCCAGCCGTGGGGAACGCTCTAACCGATACGAGGAGCATCGTCTCGACTGTTCTCTTTTTCCGTTGTATCTCATAGACACTTTACTCGGTGCACCCAACTAATTGCATCAGAGCGATTGTCTCTGGGAGTTGTTTATTACTTACAGCACGTGCGAGTTTACGTACTTACTCAACTTTTGTCGCGGATACCACCAGTCAGCCTCGACAACGCTATCACTTGTGTTGTCGAGTATTAAATTCTGTAGAAGAGATTATTTTTTTTTTATATTCATTTGTTTCTCGAGAATAGTGCAAATAATAAAAAGTTAAAGTTGCTGTGGGACTGTCTCAATATTTTTAAATAACAAATGTTTGATAAGGGATGTGAAAAATTAGCACTCGTGGATTTATTAAAGAGAATACGATGACAGAATCTATTACAGTTATCCTCGATTTAGACCAAGACAGATAACCAGTCTCCATGAAATAAACATTGCTGTGGCTGCGAATAAATTTTTATTTGATGTACAATTATCTCCACTTCGTGGAAGTTGATTTCACTGGTCGGGGAAGACGTTAGTCTAGATCCTGTCGCTCCTGCGCGTTGCAGTCGTCGTCGAAGTGGTGAATCTTTTGACTTTCGCCAGGTTCGGCAGCCAATCGGTTCGCCAGTGATATTTTCGAGGCGTTTTCCACGCAATCCCGTACCCAAAGGAAACACGATCCGGCGATATTCTGGAAGTACGGTAGAATGAATCTTTCCCTGAAGCATCGTTTGTACCATTCGAGCGCTTCCCTCTTTGAAGCCTTCTGCTCGAGCAATTCGTCGAATTCGATCGATTTTCGTGGCTGCATCGCCCTCGGTGCCTTCCACTGCTTTTCAAAGCCGCTTCTGTACGTTGCGACGTCGATCGTCTTTTTGATGCCTAGCGCCAAATCGTGTAAGTCGACCTCCAAGTATTCGTGCCGTGTCTTGATCTCGACTTGCGTGTCCTCTCCCTTCTCGTTCGCTGTGATGCACCCTTCAGCTGCACCCCCGACCAACTGGAACGCGATGAAAAATTTTAGCTGGGTCAGAACTCGGGTTAAAAGAAGCAAACTATTTCAGTGTTGATAGCTCGTTAACGCGGTTAAAAACTGGACGCAGAGTGCATAAAAAATTTCAGTTGAATTATTTTTAAATTGTCCAAGCTCCGCGAATCAGTAATTCTGAAACAGTGTATATAAAGCGGTGGATATTTTTAAGTAGTCGGTTTTCCTCTGAATAATTTTACCCGGTTTCATTACTAACCACACGTCGACCCTCGTTTCGATTTCAAAAAGAAAGCGTCGCGACGCGAAGGTAACGTTTAACTGAGTTATTTAAACGACGCAAACAGCGATAAATTTGCATAATGACCCAGTAATTTAATTGGAACATCTGGCAGGAGTTTGGTAAAAAGAGCATTAATTCACTAACCGACATCCAATAGCGTCCGAGTGCTCTTTGGATATCGATCACTGCGTTTCCTTCTGGTTCCTTGAAGCCGTATAAAACGCGTACATTCAATAATTTGGGTACGGTCAATTCGATACCAGTCGTCAAAGGAAGATCGTGGGTACTTTCCCAAATTCCATCGCCGTTTTTCCCGAACGGAAATAGCCAGTCGTACGGAATCGAGTAGGTACTGCGTATCAAGTCTCTTCTATCGAAATTTGTCGGCCTCAGTTTTTGCTCCTAATAAATTAATAATGAAAGAACACTTAGTCACTAAAAGAGAGAAATTGAATTAAAGATGCCTAATTATTAAAGTTATCAAAATGTATAATGAAAGTTTTACAGAAGAAAGGAGTTCTTATTTTACTTCGATGAATAGACAGTCTATTTTGAGTAGAAGATTGATGAACGATTTTCAGTCCTAACTGTTGTCTAGTAGAACCTAGATTCCCTTGCATAGAAACTTTCTCTGTCGCATTGTATCGACAAGTGGAAAAAATGGTCAATTAGCAACAAGTGTCGTCTGCTGTATTTAAAAAGAATTGGCCATAGTTTTGGGGAACATATTGTATCAAACTCCTCCTTCAATCGAGTACCTCTATAATTGCACGTACGTCGATAGTTTCGAGAACCTTCAGCTCCGTTCTCCATCAACTATTGCGATCGTATTGGATTCTAAAAAGCTTTGATCGCTACAAATCTTAAACCTTCGTTGCTTGTATTTAATTTAATTTTTATAAGTGAAAACCTACAAGAATCGATTTCATAGTTATCCTAATCCAGAGTTAAATTAGAACAGACCCGCGTCATTTAAAGTACTCTTATGTCAACGGGATACGCGAGGCTTTACGGCTTGGATTCTTATAGTCCATACACTTTGAAGCTTCTGGACGCGAGCCGTGTCCTTTGGGAGAAGCGTCCCGGCGCTTTGCCTGCGTTCGAGCTACCTTCATCATAATGATTATCATCAGTGTGTCATTTGCGTCGCTGGGAAGGCTAGCTGCAACGCCGGCGGAACATGGAAATACATTTGCAAAGGGTAAGTCTAATACCCAGAAAGCTTAAAGAGAATCTGCTGCTTGAACATCTGTGATTCGATTTGAACCAAAGGCAGGTGCTCTGAAGAGATTTAGGTAAAGCTTGCGACGGGTTAATGGCATGTGGTTAAGATAAACGTGCGTGCGAAGATAAGAGACGTAGGAAGACGATTTGTTTGAGTCTAATTTACTATATATAACGATGAATGAAAGAATTCATGTACAGTCAGTCCTGTAAATATTCGTACACTCTATGCCTATTGAAGAAATTTGTTTAAATAAAATGCTAGGTTTTATTAGATTTCTTCAATCCCGCTACCCAAATGACTCGCAATATCGAGAAAGCAGTCAACCCACGCGAGTTTGTCGTTGGCCTGAATTCAAAGAGTTGGTCGAAGTAAGCATTCGAGGTAAAGGTTCTACTTAATGAGCATCGCCGGCCACGGCCGTTCCGATTATCTAACCCGAAATGATAGCAAGGCCTTTGATCGTGACTCAGGTTTCGCAGTCTCAAATGTAATCAGGCGACGAAGTTCCGGTCGACGTGAAGTTGGATACAAGATCACGCTCGTCTCGTTATCGAAGGCTGCTGCCAGCTCCGTCTGGTTCCACGCGGATCGATGAAGGTACTCGTAAGCCGTCAGATCTCGATTCATCGAAAACAGTCTGTACCGACCACCGGCCCTCGTCTCGAACCGTAGCCTCTCGTGATCGCAGCCCCGCTCGCCGGAGCCATCCTCGAACCCTTCCTCCTGTGCACCCTCGTAACTTTCTTCCTCTTTATTTGATTCGCGAACGTCTGCAGAGGCGAACCCCCGTCGTCCAGACGGCTGCCCTTTGCGACGATAACGCGTCGTACCGTCGTCCACGATATCGAAGATATTTCCGCAGACGTCGATCGCGGTGAACACGACGGCAGGCGACTCGAACGGAAAGAAGTTGTAGGTGGACGTTGACTGGCTGCCACAAGTGGTGCACGCGTTCCCCTCGAACGACAGACCATGCTCCTCGATCTAATAAAAATTCGTGAGATATGAAACACTGACTCGGCTCGGTTTATTGCGTATTCATAACGCGAATTGGGTTTTAACGGGGTTAATTCTATTTTAAAAAGTGGATGTCCCTTGGCTGTCGAACATTTCAGATGGAGATGGGAATATTCAGAGGACAAATTTTAAGGTACGCGCACAAACTGTGAGAGTGGTATACAATAGTATTCAATTCGATTGAATTAGGTTTTCGGTTTTAAAATCCATATATATTTATTTAGAAACGAGGGAAGTATTACGACAAGGGTTAGGTCAACAGAGGTATAGACGCGAACATCGATGAATTTCAGTTTCCTTTAAATAGGACAGCCAATAATTAATTTAGGGGATTCCGCGAAAATTTCCAACGCGAATATTTATTTTATCAGGGTGGAAACGATCTGTTTACGTTTTATAGACCGAATTAGCCTTCTACGGTAGTCTCTTTGGCTTTCAAAGGTCTTTGCAGCAGAGCAAGGTTTAGAAAATTACGTTTCGGAGCATGAATGGAATTCGGTGACGCAAGGGCTAGGGCGATGCAAGCTTCGCATGATTCGAAGAGAGTTTGAAGTTACCGTGGGAATGTTTGCGTTAAGAAGGAACACCAAATTTGAAGTAAGACTAACAATTCAGTCGGTTCATGTTCGTTTGGGATCTTGAATAATGCAAACTAATTAGTGCATTATATGTTATCTAAGAAAACTTTAATATTAAGTAAAAAGGAACTATTATAGGTAAAAATCTGGAATAAAACCAACAATAAAAGAAGCTGTATTCTTTTCTAACGACGCCACCCTTATGAAACTCCAAGCTTCTTTGCTCCCAATTTTCGAGCTCACTTTGACGTTTGTAACAGTCTGGAACACCCTGTACATTAGGAAAGAAAAGGACCCGGAGCCCTCATTTATCATACTCTGAAAGAACTTGCTCAACAAGCCTCTGGTACGTCTCGCCAATCAAAAGCAAATCGACGCCCCAGCTACTTTAACGAAAACTTTATCGGTAGAACGTCGCTTTAACTGAAGTTTCTTACGTAGATTCCCGGAAATTACGATTTAAAGTATGTTTCAGTATTCGAAACGCTCGGGAATCCTCGGTATTAGATATCCGGTTCGTGGGAGGGGGCGAATCTCATCTCGGTGGTTTCGATTACCTTCAGATTAACTCCGTCCGCCATCGAAACTTTGTAATGACCTCGTCTCGATATGCTGACTCGAAGATCGTCGGGCATCGATAGAGTGCAACTAACTGCTGACTGATCATAGAACACCGTGGCGTAGTTCTTGTGCTCCGCGCGACATGTCAACAGGACGGAGACAAAGCTGTCCGCGATCAATATCTCGACGATATCGTCGTATTCCGCGAACAGTCTCGAGGAACCCTCCTCGTGGAATTTAAGATTCGCTGGCGATCCGCGATCGTGCCCCTCCTCCTCTCCCTTTGTTCCATCGAATGCAAAGTATCGTCGAATCTCGTCCTCGGTCCAGTCACACATCGCTGGTTCCTCCTCTATCGTGTAACCGGTCGTGATACGTGTGCCATCTATAATAAAATGGATTATCGAATTACACAGTAGCAGGCTTTTCCCATTACAAATTAAATATTACGATATTTTTATTTCGCAACGAGACCGCAAGTGGAAGCGAAAGCTATGTAACCCTTAGGGGAACGTTAAAATAAATACATACAGATGCAGGGTAGCCAAAGTGTACAATCTACCTAATCTTGGATTGTGTGTTCAAAACGATGATAATGGGGTTGCAATTTTAACAAACAAGTGGAGTAGTGAATTTTATAGTTGGAAAAAAGTATATATATTGTTTGGACTTCGAGATAAATATACACTTTTTTAATTTCAAGAGCCGATGTGTTGGATATTCTGTTTCTCTTGATGTTTCCGGGAAAATTTGGTTAGGCGACCACGCGTGTATATTAATGAAAGAATTCCTACTGAAATTACGTTACACATTCTTGAACTAATACGCACTTGTGGTCGCATAACCACGACACCAAAGGAGGACCTGAAATAGGGTAGAAACGTCCAGTGAATCGGAAAATGGAACTTTGGCTCTTAAAAATTGTAGAAAGGACTAAAAAGAAATTTATTTTCGCGGTAGATAGTGAATATTATACTTGACGAAGTCTGGCCAGTACGATTTTTCAACTGAAATTAATAGTCCGTAAGCTTCCAATAACTTCAATTGGAATTAATATTCGAGCCATATAAACGTTGATGAATAAAACGTTTCCATTGGGCTTCCTTTCATGAAAATAAAAGTATTCCGTGGAACTTTATACGGGTTTTCTCTGCCGTTTAAAAGGAATATACGTTACAAGCTACCACATAACCGCTCCCCGAGAAGTTGCCCGGCTAGTTCAAGAGGTAATGAATTTAAAAGCACTTAAAGGTTCTCGCAGTTATATTAAAACCGACATTATCGAAAATGGTAACTTTTGTGACGAAGAAAGCGAACAAACTTTGCCTGACTCGCAATGAAATGGGAAAAATGTTTGTGTTCGCATACAGAAATGTTGGAAAATAAAATATCCATTTTATCGGAGTCTCGTTTCTTGCGCAATCATCATTCGAAACATTTTTTAAATTGTTTACGTCCTACAGAAAAGGTAATCCCATATAAAAGAAAAAAAAAAATAAACTTTCACGTTCTTTTTCATCCGTCTCTTTTAATCTCCTTTCTCTTTGCCCGTTTCCTCGAGTTTTACCGTCATAATTACAAAATCGTTTCAGCAACGATGGATTTGCATTAAAGTCGCGAGCACGCTGGAAATTCCAAGAAAAAGAATCATTACGATGAGCACAATCGACGAGCTTCCGCCTCGCGCGAGTTTCTCGAATGTTTGCAGAAACTGTTTCAACGAGCAAACAAAATACGCCCGAGATGAGGAAAGTTGGGGATGAAAGTTTATGAACTTGGATTTCGCATATGTTACGCGAAAACAGTTTACGGAGACGCAGGCGTGAATCGTTGCATAATTTTGCCATACCGCGGAGAATAAATATTTACTGTCGAAAGACTTGGTAACATCGATAAAATGATTGACGTTGATTCACACCCCACTAAACTGCAGAAAATTTGTACTTGAATTTGTTAAGTTTGTCTCACGAATATATTTAAATTTGAAAGCAACTAATTAATCCGTCAACAATGTAATAATTGTTTGTCCACTAGTCTGTCATCGAATGTAGGAGCGTAAAAGTCAGAATTTACTGAAATAGGAGCCATAAACGCCGCGACTTACCAGGGAACTCGACGACCAGCTCTCCATTGGAATTCAGCAACATGTCGGTGCCGTCAGCCCGACGCGTGAACTTCTCGTCGACCTCGTAGTCCGACGCTGTCCTCACGAGTAATCGATGGTGTTCACTTACGACCAAGTCGTCGTACACCTCGTACTGTCTGCCATCGTGATTCAGTACCGTGTATCGTGACACTTTGACCGCGGAGTCCGTCATCGACACCCCGTTCCCATAATTCTAGAAACGAGACATGTGAATGTGCGTTACGAAACGATGCGAGAAATATTTGTTTTTACAATGAGACAGTGTGTAATAGGCCTCTAATATAATTTATAAACTATGGAATGAATTTCGATTTATTTCAGTGGTTCTCCACGTTCGAAGTTTTGAAGGGCAAGCAAGACAAAAAGGAACCTAAAGATCGTAATTTTCAAGAAGATGATTAGTCGACTCTGTGGTAGATCGAAAACGAGCAAATGCGTTATTGAAGACCTGAATTCTTTACTTATCGGTATCAGATCATTCTGGTGCCTCGGTCAAAACGAAATTTAACGGTCACTTGATTCACCGTCGTTGAATCCTGCAGTGCGAGCGCAGGATCTTGCTCGACCACTCCGGCCAATTGAGACTTCGAGGACCTCGCCGGTTTCTTTTTACTTTTAGATGAAAGTTTCAACCCTCTGCTTGGTCTGTCGCCTTTGAAAACGGAACATACACACTTTCTGTGAGCGTTTAACGAGCTCCCTTTAATCTAAAAATATTTCTGGTTTATGTAACGCTGCCTCCATATTTTTGGGGTCAACGAAAGCACCTCTCGAAAGCAACTCGTGTGCTTCTACAGTGAATAACGCTTTTTATGATGTAATTCGGACTACTTATATCTTTGAAAATGTTAGAATATTTTTTTATATACCTATCAGTGACAAGCTAGATAATATATAATATAGATAATATAGATTTCTAATTAATTATACCTTTCGCAAAGTTGGTTTCCTTATTGGAGTTTTCATCTTCGTTCAATTGAAACTTCTCGAAACCAATGCAAGTCACGATGTCACCGTTAGGTCGGAGAACAACAATCTTGCCGTCGTCCAAGTACTTCAAAATCGTTCCGTTTCTCAAAAACTTTCGGCAAACTTCGTCGTTAGACTTTTTGCGGATGTACGATTGACGAATGTAAAACGGATTCTCCTCGCTGTCGCCGCTGATCGGTTCTACGAGTAGTCCAGTCGGCCATGATGCTCGAAAATCGAGACTCCAGTCTGGCCAAGATTTCTTGAAGGGGTTCTCCGTTGCATCTGGACAGACACGTGTTAATAAATTTCAATACTATTTATTTATGAGCCTCATATGGCAAATGTAACTCAAATACGTGAATGCTGGTATTTATAAAAGTATCCAATCTAGTGCAAAAGAAATATTAAATTTCCATTAAATCGAAAGAGTGCTGGGTTTTGTATGCACTCTGTAAAGATCAAGATTAAATTCTTCGACCTAATTACTGCCCTCTGCGAATTTCCTCCCTCCCACATCAACAGTAAAAATTTTATGAACCTGAGAAGCCTTACGTTCAGGCTCGAGCAGTTTCTGGAAAGCAAGGATGATTCCCATTGGACTTGTTAAATGAAACACTTTGGAATGCTCGGGATCGTTGATTCGATGGAACAATCGTAAACTGTAGCCTCGAAGGGTAACCGTGATACGTAAGTCCTTATTCTTGTACAGCCAGTCGTCCACTTCAACCCTCACCAGAGTGCCATCCTCCGAGAAGAAGGTTTTTCTGCGATTGGTCACATGCACTCGTAATCTGCCCAGGTCGTAGCCTATGAACTCATAAGTCGTCTCCTTTTCAGTGTCATGAGGCGACGTGCTTCTTTCCATGGTCAAAGTGGGTCCGTCGTCAACAACTGACTTTTTCTCCTTTTGTCTCCTTTTTTTCGCGGCCTTTCTTTTTTCCCTTTTACCTTTCTTTGAACGCTCCGTTGTCCCTCCAGCGCTGGAAGAGACTTGTGTATCTAAGGGTGAAAAACGAGAGCTTTATTTTGGTTAAATTATTTATTTTTATTCTTTATTTCATTCCTTCTTGCTGAGAATGCGAATAAGTGAATTTTCTTTTCCTTTTATAATCGCGTGCCTCAAAAAGTTAAAACACACAATTTATCCCATTCACAACTAAAAGATTATTTACCACATTAAACCTAATCATGATCCCCTCACCTTCGTCGAATCTCCTTTCAGTAGCACCCTCGCTTTTATCAAGATCCCTGGCCTTGAGAGACCAAGGCAGAATGAAATCCTCGTCGCGAAACAGCAGCGTCTCGTCGCTCACCTCCGCAGCCCTCTTCATCAATCTTCCCATCGACTCGCTCGTCTGCAATCTATAGATCTGATCCTCCCGCCGTATCCAATCGTCCTCCTCGGCCACGACGTACTCGCAGAAGTCACGAAACCGGACAGGCGTCCGAATGCTGGAGATTCCTTCCACCTCGTTCACCCCATTAACTTTCCATTCGTCGTCGAAGTACAGCAACACCGAGTCCGTCGGCTCGAAATACAGGACCCTGCGACTGTCGTACGAGAGGAGGCACTCGTGAAGAGACTGTAGGAAAATCGATTTTGTCAACAGTTCGACGTCGTCGAATTCTTCGAGGTTCGGTTCTGTTTTGGATCGTACGTCGAAGACATTCTCTTTCAGGTAACCCGGGACTAGCAATTCTCTGGGATCTATCAAGTCGAACAAGGGAGCACAATCGACAAGCTTCAGCGGAACGTTGCCATAATCGATGTTACCGTCGCTGCGGAAGTGGATTTCCAAGCTCGCTTTGGAAGTCAAGCTGGGAGCTGATTTGCTGCGATTCATCGAGGCCAACGAACGTTGCAAATTCATCGAGCGTCTCTCTGTTTCGTTCGTGGCCCTCGACGCTCCGTTTTCACTCCCGGACTTCCCGGATATCATCCTGTCGAACATCAGGATGTGTAAATAGTGTCCGACTTCCTCGTGGCTCGTCTCGACGTCCAAGTACCGTCGAGTTTTATCGATATGACGGGAGTACTCTTCGAGCTTCTTCGCCGGGACCTCGTGTTGCGAGTGTAGACTCGTGATATTTGGATGCCAAAAGGCGGGCAGGATGTTGTCGATCAAGTCGGATCTGCTCGGGACGTGGAAGTTTGCAGAGTCATCGAGAAGACGGATGGTTTCGTTCAGAATATCTTCGCCGAGAATTAATTCGATGTCGGTTACAGTTTGTTCCGTGTCGTTGGCATTATGCTCTTCGTTGAGATCGAATTTCGCGTTAAGAGCCGCAATTTTTTGCTCGACGAACGAAACAGGCGATGGACTCGTGTTGTCATGTTGGTATTCGCTAGTCTGATAAGAATTGGGAAAATTTTCGTTTAGGAAATTCATTTTTCGTAAAACTTTACTAATAAGACGATTATTTAATTCCTTAGTAAATAGTAGTCCAACGTTCTGCAGTTTATACAGGCACGTAAAGACAGGAATATACATTTCTTAAATATCGATACTTGTATGGTACAAAACAGCTATAGTAATTCTTAAGTGTTTGCATCAAGTGATCTATGAAAATAAATTCTTCCTACTCATAAAAATGCCAAAACAAACAACTCACCCTCTCAACAATGCCTGCATCGCCTCTTTCGTCTACAGCCTCCTCCATCAAGGCCCTCTCATTACTTTCGATCTGCAGCAACATTGCGACCAATATCATCGGAACAGAAGCACATTCCCCAGGTAGAGCATCCAACAAAGTCTCATACACCTGCGTATCACACCTTTCCTCGCTATTATCACTAATACGCTCTTCCACTTTCATAACCTTCAAGTAATTAGAATGCTGTCTATAAAGGTCGAAGAGATCGTACACGAAATACGACACCCTGTCGTACATATTCTTCTTCAAACGCTCGTATTCATCCTCATCGTAGATTTTTGGCAATCTTGGAGGTCGAAATGTGACAAACGCGACGTCACAGAGTATCGGATAAGTTTCTGGTTCTACGACTCGCGTTTCGATTGTTTCCCAGAATTTAAACAGATCCTGACCACTGCTCTCGTAGCTTTCGAAATGGAGCATACTTCTGGTTTGTAAAGGCGTTCTCTGGATCGTCTCGTACTCCGCTAGGCGTTCGAACTCTTTATTCGACCGTTTGATCCGAAGTATGAACGACAATGGCACCCCTGCGCTTAATAAGTGCTCTGGTAGATCCGGATCGTGAAAACCCGAGAGAATAATGAAGAGATTCGGCCCGTTCGAGGGCGCGTCGTCCACGTAGATAGCGTCGCGCCAATCCTCGTTGCATTTTCGCAGTCTTGTGTTCGCTTTGTTATTGAATTTCTCCGCGTCGAAGCCCTTCGATCCTGGTTGCCCTGTCGAATGGATAGCAAATGATTAGAGACTATAAATATAGTCACACTTTGGTTACACTTTACAAGTGCTTACAGTGCAAATAAATACGTGTATATTTGTCGTTGTATATTGGCAAAGAATTGTAAAATGTTGCGAAGTCCTAGCACCTATCTAATCGTCGTTACACATAATAAGCACCAACCCCAATCGACGACGGTCTGCATGATGCGATACTCTTCGTCGATATCGCGTTCCAAGTCGGCCAGCCTCTTCACGACGCCAATAGTTTCCTCCTTGGCTCGATATATCAAAAACTTGATGATCCGCGCCGTCAGCCAGGTTGGCAGCTCGCCATTGGCCTCGTTCAACACCTTGCTCGCGTAATGACAAACGCCCTGCACTGTCGGACACTTATCCAGGTTCTGCCTCGACAACATTCTTACGGAGTACAGCATTTTCTGGTAGCTGAGGGAGTATATGGCCTTCCGCTTGCCTTCTTCAGCAGCGTCGTTGAAGATCGACACGCACTTCGAGTGCTCAGGAATCATCTCAACCATCATCGTCACGATACACCACCAGGCATCATCGTTTATCAAGGTGTTTTCTAATTCTTCTCGCCAGGAATCCTCGTTGATTAGCTTTCTACTTTTGGTGGGCGTCTTAGACTTTGGTCGTTTCCTCTTCTTCATCGTGGACAGTTTGTAATTTGGTAACCTCGAAGTGGGATACTGTCAAAGTATGTGATGAATAATTTATTATCGAACAAATGACGATGTGGGGGAACATTTTAGAGGGTTGGTGTTCCATTAATGCTATATATATATATTTATTTATTTATTTATTTATTTATTTATCAACGCATCGGCTTGTAAGTCATTAGCAACCACTGTGAGTTACATGTTCAATATTTATATACATATGTGAGTCACAATATAATTAAAATAAATACGGAACGACTTATGGTTGAAATAACTAATTCTTACATATTTCTAAAAGTAGTGTCTTGTTAACTCTGGTTTGTATTTCTTGGGAGATTTTTATCCTTTGTAAATAAGATATAATTTTTGATATAATGCTGTATCACATGCTCAGGAATGACAGGAATAAGGGCAGCAGCCTTACAAAATACCTTTGTATTTATAATGTATTCCATGTAGAAGTTGCAAGCATCAAGTAATCTTAGCGTAGGTGGCCAACCTATGTAACATAGGTTTCATTCGATGTGCCCGGAGTGTAAGATGAGAACATAGTTGGTAATTCTAGAATTTCCAACATCATGTACACGTCTGTGGCAGGTGGTTAGGATCTGGACAGTGTGAGCATGTCGGTGTCCAGCCGCGGACAATTCTGGTTTCATTTTCGGTTTCCTCTCGTCCTTGTCAAGTTGATTTACAGCTGATTTACAACGGGCCGTCATAATGTCATGTGTGCGACGCGTAAGTGACAAAACATTACCGAAGCTCTAGATGTTGACTTTCCATACCAGCTACGAGCCAAGCAAAACTATTAACCGTAAAAAACTTGACTGAAAAATAATAATTACCGCCTAACGATTTGAAACATCCCCCCTCCCCCTTGCAAACCTTCGTGGCTTAATTTATTTCACGCTAACAAAATTAACGCAGACGTGTACATAATGCATGTTTAACGAGGCGAACCTCGAAGAGTAGCAGAGAAATGCTTCGTCGAGCGTGGTCGTCATCATTCAGTTGTTAATTTTCAGCAGAGATCGCGACGCGAGGCGTCTGATTCCTAATGACTTCTCACTTCAACGGGGGCTGCTGATTCCGCACCGCCCGGGCGCGTAACTTGTTACATTTGATGTCTATCGCGATGGCCCCGGACTGGTTACAAATTACGACGCCAGTTGCGAGTGGGTCAAGACTCGCGAGCTCGCGATAAAATACTGCGTTCATTAATTAATTCGCCGGTGAAATATCACGGCGATGTGTCACGCTGGAAGTTGCCCCGAATCTCGCGACAGTTTTGTTAATGGACAACGTTCCCTCGCGTAGCTGCCGTACCCGCGGATCCATTAAGCAGCCAGCGAGCGTCGGGAATTAAATGAAAAGAATACCCAGTCTTTCCCCCAGAGTCGTCGCGACCCGATGTACTCTTAACGATTACGAAAACGTCTGTCGTATACCGGCGAACCTCTACGAAAGGAGAGAAAAAGCCTTGCTGATGTCGACGAGGTCGATAACGAAAGCTACATATGACGATAACGATGACGTTATAAATGTTTCGTTAATTAGGAGATGTAAATTTTAATTGCGTCGCGAAGTTTCAGATTGTTATTGCGATGTTCTTTGAAAAGAGTAACATCGTGTCATATTTCGTATTTTTCTGTAATATACAAAATTTAACTTTCCTTTGATCGATGCTATTAGTGAAACTAAAATATTAAATATTAAGCACTGGAATTCTGAATCGATGTAAATTTGGTTTCGCCCCCAATTTGTCGAGCTTCTCGTTACCGCAAAACTTGCTCGTAGCGGGATTGTAAAATGCGAGGCACGACGGCGATTTCACGTGTGCGCGTAGGGTGGCCAATGGAGGACGCGTTAGGGAAAACTTACGAAAGCTATGCAAAACGATGCACGTGAAACGCGTTGCATAAAGGCTGGATAAAAAGTACACAAAAGTGGTCCGCGGCGAGAGAGACTTTTTCAGGATATTTTCGTTGCATGTGAATCGCTGGAAGAATGAAGGGGAGACTTCGAATGAGATCAAGAACTAAGGAGAACTTCTGTGAACGCCGACGGTGACTGCAACGAGACTTAGGCTTTTTTTCGCGGAGGATACACAAGTATAACTTCTTCTACTATTCATCGTCGTCGTGTTTAGTCCATATATTTTGTAAGAGTTATTGTAGATTTACTGTAGAACAATTTAATTTTTACTAATTCTATTTGCTGCAGATTAATCTTGTTCGATTATTTAGTGAGTCTTGTTAGAAAACGTCAACATCGCAAAGCAAAGATTTAACTAACCCCTTAAGCTACAACTTAAGCTCCAACAGCGTGGGAGCAAAATGTGATGTTTATATTTGGCCCGAACAATACATCACCGGTCGTGATAATCAGTTTTGGCCCGAATATACGTCCACGAATATCACACGTGGTTCTAGCTTAAGGGGTTAATTCTGCTATTTTTTCACCACCGGATTTCAAAAGCAGTAATCGTTAAAATGTTCAAAATCCATTACCTTATGAATTTCCTATTTACAGCATTCGTTGAAACATCCTTCGACTTCGTCATGGTACAAATATTTCCTGGAAATTCATCGAAAGCTTCCAGACGTCTTATTGAAACACAATATTTATCCGCCAGCAATTTGAGCATACTTCCGCGATCGTCAAACAACGACAGTAAACCCCGACGCGCCTCGACGAAAACAAAGCGCAAAGTTGAGCATTTATTCCAGTACCGTGCCCACGTTTGGAAATATTTCCTCCGTATAGCCGTGGAAAAGTTCTCCGGCGCTCCGAAGAAACTCGAAAACGGGGAACCGAAAACGCCGGTTGTCGTTGCGAGAGGGAATCACGCGTCAGACTTGAAATGAGAGTCGAAGGGCCAACGGGCGGCGAATGGAAAAGAGAAACACGGGCGAAGAAGTTTCGAAAACAACTGGCGGCCGTTCCGAGGGGGTTGGAAGGAAAAAAGAATAGCGCGGATCACATTTACCCGGCATAGTGCGAAACTCTCAGCGAGAGTAAACAAACCGGGCCACGAGCGAACCGAAGAGATGGAGGCTCGACGTTCTGTTTGCTTCCTCCTGTGTACGTGCAACACCCAACACAGCCGCATAGCCTCGCACGTGCCGCTATTTGTGTATAACTCGACACCCCCATCGAGCACCGTTGTTCGACCCCAGTCGTGCGTAATTTCTTAGGGCTGATGATAAATCCGCAACATCAACTGACGGCAATTTTCCGTGCTTTAGATTCAGAACAATCGAGGGGGTTGACGATGACGATATAGGTTTACAGGGGGTCGTAGTATCTTCCCTATATTTTTTTTTACTTCGTTACACACTGAATATTCCATGTTTCTCGGTGGACTATTAGAGCCGTTCGTTGCACGAAATCGATTAGCTCCACAAAAACAAAAAGTTGAGAAATGCAACGAAATGTAGATATTACGTCGTTCAATGATGCTAATCTTTATTATTCAGGAAAGTTTACTGTACATTAAGACTGAGGTAATATTGCACTCCTAGTAAATCTATATACTCGAAAAACCTCGTTACAATCTTGTAATACTACCCTCTAATTTTTCTTTTCGAGTCTAAAGCGCCTGCTAGCGGAACGCCAACACGTCCCGAATAGATATCCCCGTATAGCGCGATTAAAAACAGTTTCCATAATCCCAACAAAATCCAGGAGAATCAGGCCGTCAGCGGGTTGCATCAGCGTTCTCATTTCCATCGTTTCTCCTTTAATCGCATCGTCGCAAATAAAAGACGGACGACTGCGGGGCTCCGCAGTCGGCAGCTATTGCGACTTTAATCTCCCTTTGTGTTCCTCAGCTGTTGATCCTAGACACCATTCAATTATTCGCCCTTCCCCCTCTCCACCCGTCCCCTTGTCCGGTTTAATTCCGTCGACGCAGCGAGTTTTTCCCTCGCTTGAGGACCGGGGACGGAAACGGGCATCATGCTCGCAGCCAATCGCGCTCTCGTGTCGTCGTCTTGACGGGAAACGAGCTACGAAACGGTGGAAAGTAGAATTTTCTTCGTCCCTACGTTTATCCAGTGGAGGTCCTTTTGTTTTCCCATAAGCTTCCAACCCAGAAACAAGCCAAAGGTGGATAAATCACGATGGTTCATACTAAGTCGATCTACAATAGTGTTTCTTTTTGTGGAGGGTAATTTATTTGTGTCTGATTTCTCTTCTTCAGATTTATTGGAAACTCCACTTTTTAAGAAATCTTAAATTTAATCGTCAAAGCACTTGGTATAGTCATCCTCGTATCTTATAAACGAAGGTGCAACTTTGATATACTTTGGAGTTTAATATACCTTTGCTTTCTAGCTAATTTAAACCAGCTCCAAGTGAATGTTTTATACATCACCTGCAGTCCGAGACGCAGGGGTAATAAACGTGACATTTTAATTGCTTAGTTACTGCCAGACCATTTACTGACGTAAGCTAGAAGGATAACAGGAATGAAGATTGAAAATGTTGGTCTACTGTCTAGCAGCTTGACGTATACGCTGAATCGAACGTAAGATGCAGCTGCACGATGACTATTGCCCGTCAACATTTTGCACATCGGCTTCCATCTTTGACAATATATTCACTCGTAGTATTTATTTACAATATTTCCAGCTTCGCGATTACAAGGCACAAATACGTTTGCAAATGCTTCTCCGCGGTTACAGCGGAATTCATGTTATTGAAAACGTCACACGCAGTTGCTCACTTACATTTCCCTTGTTCTCTCCTAACTGGTAAATTAATAGTAATGTGAAATTGTGTTTCGTACGTTGACATTACCAGAGGCTTTGATGTAACGAGAACGCACGAGCTTCCAATTATAAAAATAATTTAAAATTCGCGGGAACTTCAGGATTTCTTTATTTCCTTTTGAATTACTCCCCCACAATTTAATCTTTCTCGCTGTTGGAGCACCTGTACTCTTCCGGATCGTGGAGATTGGTGCGTCGAAGCATCAAATGTGGGAACATGGGGAAGATAACACATATACCAATTACATTGTTTTGATTTTCAAAATAAACCAAATATTGCAGAATTCCAGACACCATTTTTGTATTCAGATTATCTTTTCGCTTGACAAACCCTTTTATTTAAATTAAAAACACGAACGTAAACAATACTCCATACACAACAAGCAGAAGAGAAAATATAAATACAAATGACAAATATTAAAAATGTCAACGCTCTTGAAATTTTAAAATTTCATTTCAGATCAGACCCGAGTTGAAAGATAAAAATTTGCATGCGTATTTATTATTCCACAATTTCGTTTAATTAAAACGTGCATTGTTTATCAACTAGTAGGTTACGTAATTATGACTTCGCCTCTAACGAGGAAACAAAAGCCTGGAATTCGGAGTTGAGAAGCGTAGCACCCTTCTCAGAAAAGGAAACACGGTAAATTATTTAAAACGGATTACCCAGTATAGTTGGAAAAGGGTGCAAGCTGAAACGTATGCAAACTTGAGACGATACCACGGCGAGCAAAGGCGAGGCCGTACGGCGCGCAAAGGTAATAAATTATTAAATCGGTCGGATTTAATTTCTAGAAGCTGTTGAACGATGAAGGACCGTAAGGTAAATTAAACCTGACGAAAGAACCGAGAACAAAGGAGCTGGCTCGTGTTTAGACAGTTAAAGGTGCTGGGAGAGTATTATTTCCTGGGATACCGTCATGCCGCTTGATATATCGCGGCAATTTGAATTACACAGTTGCCGAGAGTTTGAATTAATTATACCATCGTATTGTTAGAATTTTATTCGCCAAAACAAAGTAAAAGGCGAGGTAGAGTTGTTAACTGATACAGAGGCGTGAAACGTTTGTTCCAGACATTTTATTAGAGGGTTGCAAACAAGTTACCAAATATTTGTCTAAATTAAATAATAGGTTCGATATTTTCAAATAAATATTTCATTAGATATATGTACATGAATAAACTTTACACTTGCATATATATAATGAATTCAATTCAATTTAGACAAATTGCTTCGATAAACACAGAGGGTACGAGTATTTATGGGACTGACTGTACATGCACAAGCCTCAGAACCGGAAAGTAGGACAACAGTAAATGCAAGTAATTAATGAATGTTACTCCAAACATTCCCCCTCGCGAGGACTTGCGTTTCTCCTTGAAAAAGCATGTCGGAGACGTTCAGTCGTGGCAACGTATCCACCTCGTAGATTTGATCCCTGACACACGGCGACTCCTTATCGGGAAGATTACATCCCTACCGTTTACGCGGCAAAGACATCGAAAGTGCACGAATCCACGCGACTCCGGTACTTCCGGGTAGGGCTGAAAGCATTGCCACTCCCGGGGATCTTCTCGAAATTAAGCACCCAGCCAAACACGCGAGGTCTCCGAGTCTCAGCTCGGCTTCGATTTAACTGAGAATTTCCGCGTGCCGCGTAAGTTTGTTTGTTTACAGATTCGCCACGGTATGCGACAGTTTCAAGAGCACTGGTAACTCTCCGCCACATTACGCGTCGCGGATTGAAAGGACCCTGGGAACTCCGCAGACGCGATATTCAACTTGGGTGTGTCACAATTGGGCGTTACACCTTTCGGAGGTACAAGACAAGGTGCAATTTCGAGCCATCGAAGTACCTTTCCCCGAAACTTGATAAAACACAAAGTTGAGAAACGCGATCAAAATTGGCTCTGAAATAAATTTTTTTATTATTCCATGGCCAAAAAACTTTTGTCGTTTAATGGTGTTAATTTTTGTTATTCGGGAAAGTTATTATATATATTTACAAAGTTGTGACTGTACCAAGTGCTTTGACACTTAAATTTAAGATTTTTCAAAAACTGGAGTTAATCGATTTGTGCAGCGAGCGGCTAATTTAATGTTTTCCAAGATCGATGTCTTCCGTATTATACATATGAACAGCATAATATAACATAATGCAGAATAATACAGCATAACACCTTCACCCAGAAAGTATCCACAGGCTTTGTCCATGAAACTAAATCAGTGATTAATGTATTTCCCGTAGGAAATTCAACAGGTAACGAGAATGTTTAAGCTCCTGCATCCAGTCGATTAATCATTTTCACTTCCGTGTGATATTTATTAAAAATTCCTCCGATATAATATTTCTTTCTTCGATTGAAAAGTGCCGGAATTGGTTACATTCAACTTCCGAAAATCGATTTCTGACGAAATTTTATCGGCCAGCCAATATACCTCGTTATATAAACTTGCTACACGTGTTTCGGGAAAGTTCGAGCGTCGTATGGACTCTCCCGACGTATCCTATGGTTATCGATTCACGCAAATGCCCCCAGAGTTATTAGTAGTATGGGAAAGTGTTCCAGATGAAAGTTACCAGATATCGAGGGGAACGTTGTATATTCGACGAGACTTCTTTATTTTGCAGAAGCGGATCAAACACTGGATCATAGTCGTTATCCTTTGAAGCGGAGACACTTGTTCCTTGTACAACGTTGTAAACGAGGGAGGTACAATGGAATGATTTGCTTCGATGCCATGCAAGGAAGGTCACTATGGATGTCGATGCAATTCTTTTGAAAAAATACACATGACAACGGAATGGAGAATATTCCTTTGGGTAGGTCAGGAATAAGTTACTTTGTGAGAATAACAGGAAGTATCGAACATGAATAACACACGGAATAATAATTAGTGGCGACCGATACTTTCAGTTCTTCTTCTTTTGGGTCTGCAGGACTCCTTTGGGTACATTTATAACTGTACTTAACTTATCGAATGGGGTTATATTGCATTATACATTTCGATGCATACTGTACTTGAAACATTTTTGAATTTTACGAGCCCTGCTTTATTTTATAGTAAATTGCAAAAATAAAGGAGAAAGATTAGTGTATATAGTTTGCAAAGAGGGATCACTATTGACCAAATATTATTGAATTTTAAAAACCTTGTTATATTTCATAGAACGAGTAAATTGAACAAATTGAATATAATAAAAATGATACAGTTTGCAAAGAGGCATGAAGCACTCCGTTCTCGAATGTCGAAGGAAACCACGTTGTGATGCAATATGGCAATTTTTCACAATATGCTCTGGCAATTTGGATAGAATTCGTTCGGCGATTGTCGATTATCGTTTCACCGACGATAATAAAGCAGACAATGCGGGGGAAAGGCGGTGACAATGCTCGGCCATTCGACGATGCCAATATACGTCGGTTTAACGTTGGCGTTTATTGTTCATAAAAAGTGGGAACGTGGCTCGCATTTTGTCGGACACGTTACTCAATTTTAACGCTCGACATTAATGCGCTATCGCGTCCTCAGAGCGGGTCTCGATGCATATTCAGTTTCATAATGCGTAAACGAAACATGATGCGTGCCATCAGCGATCGTGCATCTTATGTGACGAATAAGAACATTTATGGTTGCGCGTTAACTCGAAACAGAAATTTCAAAACTTTTTCTTTAAATGGCTTCCGTGCTGTCAGTTTATATTATAAAATAAAATGGTCGTTATGAACGCAGCAACGTTTCTAAAAAATTGTCACGATCAGAGGCAGAGACGAGCGAATAATTCCAATTTCTGCCCCAACGGATGACAGATAAAAAGTTGTTTATCTTTCGCTCGATATTCGAAACTCGTATCCGGATAAGAATTTTCCCCATCTCCGTTGGAGATAGTTTAATGCGGAATCGATATTTTTTCATTAAAAAATTCCGAAGCGAACCTAAAACTGTAATAAATATATGCAAGAAGTTTGAAATTGATCGCGATTTTTTAACATCTCTCGACAAAAAGAGAAATTCCAAGACCGTTTCCTTCTTGCTCTACAAAGCACGGAAAACCCCTCGGAGCACTGTTCCGTGTCACAGGGATACCGCGTACGGCAAAGTGTCAAAGGATGAGGAAATATTTAATCTTTTCATCTTCTAATTACCATTCCCTTTCAGCGCAAACTTTCGCCAATAGGAGTAAAAAGGGAGAGCGGAAGGTCGCGTTTAATAGCGAGAGATAAATCCACGGAGCGGTCAGAACGGACGTTAATGTCTCGACGGGGGTTGTATTTTCCGCGTGTTCTCGGGTGCATTTCCAATTATCATTATCTCCGCCTTCGTTTGGACACCGACAGAGGCGGGCGAACGTCGCGCGTCGTTCGTCGTGGCGTGCGTTTTCGGTATCCCATTTGTTTAACTTTTTCGCCAGCTCGTATTTTACACGCGAGCGTGACGCTTTGGACGCCAACCCCATCCGACGCCAGGCATCGCGGCTACTTTTTCCTCCTCTTCGACGAAAATTACAGTTTCCACGGAGTTTCGTCGTTAAGTACAGCCTGCACATCTGCGTTATAATCTCAGCCTGTGCCCCAACACCGACGGAACTTACGGCTTCGGTAATACGTTTTCTATTGCCGCTGGACGAGGCTCGTGAAACGCCTGGGTTAACTCCGAGACGGCTGCACGCAAACAGAGATCGCATGTTTCTACACGATCGCTTCGATTATAGGTGCAAGCTGGATAGAAACGATTTTAAAAGTATCGAGTAACATCGTCAAACTGTTCACGACGATTTTAATGAAACTTGGTGTACAGATAGAGTATCGAACAATATTAGACACGTATTTTTCACTCATTCTTGAAATGTTTGCCAAGCTCTAAATACTCTAAATTCTGAGCCCTAATTTTTTCCCCCGAAATCCTACGGATGCGCGCTTACTATAAACCGCGGGTCGCCTAAAACGCCTGCCGGGTACCGAGAGTTAAACGACTCGGCCATTTAATTACGCGACTATCGCCCGCATAGAGACAGCCACGGGCCGCGCCGTTTGGCTGTTCGTAATTCAAGGGTACAGCGGCCGGTCGGACTCGCTTAGCCGGAATTACCGTTACCGAAATTTATATTTGTTTTTACATTCGGTCGCGTTTCTCGTTTTTTCTCTGTTCCTTTTTTTCTTTTTGTAACACCCGTTGATCCGAGTGCTTAGCGTGCGAGTGGACAAAACCGGCGTAACATCGTCAAAACAAATTTAATTAATTCTAATAATTGAGAAGTTTATCAAGTTTGGGACCCGTTGGACGGATCGCAAGGGGGTATAGGGGATGTGTGGTAAAGGAGGGGCGCGACAAGGGACAGAGGTTCGCTAATTTGTCGAGAGTTTTGCATCCGCAAACGTCGGTCGGCTTTATAAATGAAAACGAGGCCGAGATTCGCATCCCCCAAGACCCTCAACCGCTCCGCCATGCCCTCCGTCATCCCTGTTGTGTTCGAGTTGCTGTGCTCGCGTGCGCAAACCGACAGGGGGGAGGGTTGGTTTTAATTAAATCATAATGTAGTTTCGCGCGCGTATCTGTGCACACACCTCGAAGCTCCAGACCGCCACCCCTTTGGTGTTATCTCTTCGTCTTTCACTGCGGGGACCGTTCGACTGGCTTTGCGAGACGTTTCCCCGACGTATGAAGCGAATCGCGCGCGAGAGATACGTCTGGAGTCGAGTTCAGCTCCAACCTGCTATCGTCTTGGAGATCTACGGGGTAGATACACCTGGAGGGGTTGTATAGGACTTTAACAGTATAGAGTAATTTAGGAGATAGTGTCTTTGATAGTCTTGAAGAGATTTGGATAGTCGTTTGTTGTAGTAACGTAATAGTAAATAAAATGAAAAGTACTTTGGAGTGAAAAAAAAGTGGAATGACGATGCTCGTGGTGGTCTAAATCATCCGCAAGACTGGATATTTAAAATTGAAGAGATATAATAATATATGTTTTGTACCCCGTAAGCGTTCTTTTATTTACAGTATTTCGATCCATCTTCCGATCCCTTCAAATCGATCTACAACCAATATTGCTCGTTATTAAAAAAGAACGCTTCGAGTTCATATACCACCACATGGAATTTCCGTTTCGCCATGAAGAACATTATTCGACGTTTCGATAATGTCGAATTATCTTGAAAGAATTTAATAACAAGATTCGATATTATCGGATTTCCACAGATTCCGCGGCTCGAATAGCCCCTTAATAGATAAATCGTTATCACTCCGTGAATCGATGGAGGCGTTGCTCCCTCTTATGCTGTATATTACAAGGGCAGCGATATATTTTCTCCACGTCGGACGCACGGTCAGCTACTTGAGGCTGTTCCATGGCACCCGAAATGAAGTGGACTTTCATTTCAGCAGCTCGGCTTCTTGCATGCTTGAAGTTGGTGCTTGTTTCGAATCGTAGAACTCGAGGTCTTCGTCCGTTCCAAAAGCAGCACCATAACTATCAATAAATCACTAGGCAACCGCTGGTATTAATTCAATTTATTCCTATTTTTAACGAGAAAAGACGAAATCTGTGTTATTATCAGCATTCGTGCATCTTTCAGTTGCACGTCTAAGTATTTTCAAATTCGGCCGAACGTCTAGCGAAATGGATCCGACATCGTCTCGTTAAATTCAGCTTGTTTGGCTATACGAGATAGTAAGTTTTAATTAACTCTGCCTGCAAATGCAAATTGTCTATCCGTAACTGTTTTGTTATGCGCCTTGCGCAGATCGTACCGGGGGATTTGCTTAATATCATCCCCGAAGTGTTCACCAGGTGAATTTACAATTAAATAATAAAAACTGAATTCTTGTTTGATCAATCTGTGGAGAGAGTGGTAATACGTTCTTAATTTTTTTAGAGATGTATCGACATAGCAATCACGATCGGCAACAATTCTTACTGGTCCCGACGGAGATAAGAATCGATTCCTATGCTTTCAAGTGAATGGGGCGGTTCCGATCTTATAACTCGAATGGAGAAACTTTCCTATTGTGATACCATCGGTACAATTTTGTTTAAAATTGATATGCATCGATACTTTCAATACGGGTATTCTCTGTAGATCTTCTTTGTTACCCAGAGAAGTAAAACGATTTCATATAAAACGTCACTTTATTCCACGGCATGGATCCTATTGATTCGGTATTATTTAAATGACCGAATACGTTTCGATGCTTCGAACATGTCCTCCTCTTAAACATGAGCAGTATTTTATACGCTAACGGTGTCGACTGCGTAGCTGGGCAATCCCAGAAATTTGCATACCGAAACGTTGTTAAACAGTAGTTTGACAAAGAAAACGATCTCAACCGAAAACATCACGCGTCACAACCGTGGATAAATCGCCTAACGCCCCAAAGTGTCAATTTCTTCTGCTTCATTTTCAATATTCCGTACGAGCGCCGGTTATCGTTAACACGGCCGCAACGCGACGCCAGGAGCGACCAGCACGCCGAAAAGTCACTTAGCGGCAATGGCGCATTCGATCCGAGTTAAACGGTCGTTTATGGTCGACGAGACAGCGGATTAGTGGCTGGGTAATTGCGGAACGGCGCGGACGAACGTACGGACGAGGATACTAGCCAGTTTTCGAGCGGTATCAGGAACGCGGGTATCGCAGGTAGAAACGATGATAGGTAAGCCAATGTAATGTGTCGGCCCATTTAGACCAGGAAGTGTAATGACAAGGGAACAGCGGAACTCAGGGCAACGGAGGAGGATGATATAGCCGTAACAAAGTTAGAAAGCAGGAAAGAGCGAGACAGCGGTCGAGTAAGAGAAAATACGGTGAACCGCGCTGGGAGCGAGGGAAGCAATGAAAAATGGAAAACGGCGTTGGAATCTTCAAGTAAATGAAGGTGTATAGTTGCACGAGGGAAATAAGGGAAGTGGAAGGGAGGAGAAGGGTTCATGGGAAACGGAAACCGAGAAACAAGTGAGAGTCACCCACTCATCCGAGGATGAGAGAGCGAGGAAGTTGAATCGAGTTTAAAGAGGAAAGGGATAGGGACGATGGACGTTAAAGGAAATGGCGAACGAAATGCCTGTGGCGCAAGGAGATGGGGGTGGAAGTCAGCGATGGAAAATATGATACCAAAATCGAGGAAAATATAACGATACGTCGATTTGAGTGGATGTCTCACGTTGATTTCGACTGCGAGGTAGAATCTGCGAGGATCAGCTATGCTTCTACAATCGATGGATCTAACAAAAAGCTTGTTCTTATTAAGACACTCGCAACCACTGACGTGAATTTACGGTACTTCAAATCGTATTCCTAAGTGTTGATAAAAAAATGTGTTGGTAATCTATATTTACACTACTGGGTAAAAATAATTTTTATTGGTATTTGAAGACAGGGTGCTAAGTAAACAATCTAAATCCCTGGATTGTAACTATTACAAGGTGATGATTGAGCGATTCAAAGAAGTCTCGACACACCTCTGCTTTCGTGCCGCTCTTCGAGGACAATGGATTCAATTGTCTCGAGAATATTCCCACCTTAAACGAGCCGTAGATTTACTCCACTCGTCCTCCCACTCACTTCTCCTGTATCTTCCGTGTCTTTGGGCTGACAGTGAGAAACCAGGCGTGTCTCTCCTTCCAATACTGCTTAAGTAAATATGTACGCGCGTACTCTTACACTGATATCCTTCTACCAAGAAATCTCTTGACACGCGTGTCGAAACGTAGCAACAGCTGAACACGTTCTGAAAACTAGAGTGTTCTGGGATTCCCAAGTAGAGCACATGTAAAGAATAAAAATGTAAACTTGACAGTTCTCATTTACCTAACTTGTCTCTAGTTTACTCTCTGAACAAAGCGCAGAAAGAAACATTGAAAAAATGGCCTGTACAAAGAATATTCAGCCCAACAAGAAATCTACAGCCCTCCCAGTGCCAAATGGTACCCCACTCCTGTCCCCGCGATTCCCCAAAAGTCGCGTGTTTCTCTCGGAAACGTATTCTCGCGCTAAGTCAGAGGCAGTATGGCTTTACGCGTCTTGTTTAGCTTACTCTTTCGCGTTTCCAGCAGCAGTTTCCTTCGTTTGCCTTGCCGATCCAACAGTAAACCCAGACTGGGGTTTGTTCCAATACCTCGCAAATACGCAGGCAAATATGTGCGCTTTCCTATCCGATGAGCAGGCTGTTGCGACGATGGCACCGCGTGTTTCGATTCGTTGACGCTGCAACGGCCCAAAGGGAATCCGACGACACTCGAATAATTGCGCTTTTGTGGACGTGCATAGGGTCGACGGAACGTCTGAAATGGGTTAGAGAAAGTTTAGAAGATTAGGAAGGCTCAGAGAGTTAGTTTGGAGAGAATCGTTCAATTTCGCGTGGGGCCATCGAACTCTATTTGGTTAGAAAATCTTAAACTGGTATTTTAGATTTAAAGGTTTAGACAGATTTCGAATGATTAGGGAGATGGACATTGTTATTTTAGAAGGAAACCCATAATTTTATTTCGATGAAGTCTTCCGAATTCTTTGATTCTCAACGCTTTATTTTTTCCTTCTTTTCATATCTAACATTCGTGGCAACTGTAAGCAATCACTCGGCTGGTGCTGGCCGGAAAATCATAAATTAATTTGAGAAGTTTGTACTCGATAAAGAAGCATTGCTGGGCAGGAATAACGAGCAGACCGGCGCAAAAGTAACAAGAGTTCCACTTTAAAAAGCCAACTGTTTGCTTGGAGTTTTGATGAAAGTTTCCGTGAAAGAAGCTACACTCGCCAAGTTTTGCTTGGTAATCGATGCCATTAAAATTAATAAACCGATAGAAAAGCAATACTTGCGAGTTGCAATCTACGAAAGCTAACGAATGAACTAAAGTTTACTCAGCTAAACAAATTAACTTTGATGGACGAAATTGATCAAGAATTTTGTTGATTATTCAAGTACTCGCCAATTTACTGAGAGCGATTCATATTAGAAAATAAATTAATCTATATCATAAACTATTCTTTTTGTTAACAAGTTTCCCTGATACAGGGAAACATGAATCAACGTTTCCATCGTTTGTCTAGGTCAAGAATCCTCGAGGGAAGTCATCGAACTCTAATTACTCATCGTTGACAAACCTTCTCAGTTTCCGCACACCTGCATATATTTCGCTCCTCGTTATTCACTCGTTTCGTTTCCCTTTCGATCATTAAAAGTGATATACAGTCGTCGATGGTCCAATTTGTGGCTATGCTACATTCAATTTTCCATCGAACATGTATTCTTTTAATCAGCTGAAAAATTCGATTAAAATTGACTACACCCACGTGTGCGACCCACAGAACTTCAACAAAATCACTTAAATATATTCTCAAAAACGCATATACATGCAAAATTTAAACTCGACAGGTTTCTCAAAAAAGATCTCGAATACTCTCAAAAAGGATCTTCGGTGCACCAAACCATTCATCCCTCAAACCTCCTTAGCTCCCTTATCAGTTTACCAAGATTAACTTTTTCCAACTTAGCAAATCCCTTCGCGAATCGCGATAAGAGGAAACTTTTCGTTCGATTCGCTATCTTTATTCCTACGTAGCTAGAATCTGTCAGGGTTGTCTACCGGCGTTGCGTACGAGAAAATGACTTAAGGCAGCCAGTTTCCCAGCGGTTCCTGGAAGATTTCCAACAGTCAGCTGTGCAAGCCGGTTTCCACAACCTTGTTCTCTATATGTTATCTGCTTTATTGAATCACCAGCCACTGTTACGCCGACTTCTATCCCTGTGGGGCAATCTGCCATCCTTGCGTGGCTTTGCTCCTATTTTTTTTTTCTCTTCCACCCTCTTCGCCGCAAAACTCGCCCACGGTTGGGCTTCGCATAAGGTGAACCACGCTAACTCTCGATTTTACGACGTCGCTTTCGCGGTCCTTATTTCAACCGCTGAATCTCGTCTCGATTTTCCTTTTGGCCATTCGAATTTCCTGCGTCGGTCGACGAACACGTGGGGACTAATCCAATAAAATGCCCGCTCCGATCGTATGTTTGTACTGGGCGCCATCGATACGCTGACTCGATTATAAATTGGCATGAATATTCGTACGATATTCCTGTTCGAACCTAAATTGTCTGGCTGCGTCTGCATTTCCTTAAAAAATCCGCCATTGCTTTTACGTTGTTAGGTGGTAATCGAACGAACATTTCGATTTGTTGATAAATGCCACATGTAGAAACCATTTTTTCGTTCAGAAAACATTGAAAATTCTAGAGTTGAGATAATGAGAATCCTGCAATGTAAGTAATCACGAATGAGAAACACTCTTTTTCTCCTCGATTTCAAACCTGACCTACATGTTCCACTCCCAAGTCTTCCTTTACGTTTCACCCAATATTTTCTCGCTCCTAATCTCAACTTTTCGTTCACGTTCTTTCCTTCCGTGAACATGAAGCACGTCTCGATTCCCACATATAACGGTGGTCTCGTAATTGAACTCCACGTGATAACTTTAGGGACGCATCGACCACCTGATTATGCTCTATTCTTCGCAGCCTTACTAGGACGGAGGAAGGTTTTCGTTTTTATCAATAAAGATACTAAACGTCGATAAGAGTGGAATCGTGGCGATGGACACTCCGAGGGAAGAGAATTCGAACGAGGCGACGAATTGAATCTCTCTATAATCTTACGATCAAGGCACACGTACACCCACGTAGAAAAAGGGAGGATCGCATGTGTAAGGTTGGTTTTCTACGGTTTTGGTTTCATTGGCTCTCTGATTTACGCGTTATCGAGTTGGAAGGGGATGAAAGTGTGCGAGGAATATAGCGAGAGAAAGCAGGCGCAGGAAGGGTTCGTAACCAACCTAGGAGAACGTAGATAAGGGTAGATTTTATTCGGGGCACCCTTTGTCCTTCACGATTTATTAATTAGGTTTGTCAACTGGAATGTTCCATACGTGCGAAATTGGTGGTCCTAATGTATCGGCAATTGGAGTGTTCTTTATTTTTATTTTTTCGTTATTGTATTTGCCGTAAATAAAGTATTTTAATATGAACAGTTCCACTGAAATAAAAAAAATAAGTTGATTTAAATTCAGATTTGAATTTGCTGTTGTTTCAAATACCACCGTTATTTAATATGAAATATTTTTTAAAAATATAATCGCAGTATACGTCCGTTGCGTTCACATTTTCAGAATTTACGATGCTCGCGAATGCGCCCCGTATAATGATCACCATTATCCTCCCGGGATGAACCAACGACTCCGATATGTGTCTTTTTTGTTTCTTTCTATCCTGCTATTTTCCATCACAAATAACGATGTGATTCAGAAATGAAGTTTCTTTTCTTCCACCGAAGAATGGAGGCGGCTATCTCCGTTACCTTAAGCTTTCGAGCGTAGTTACCATGGAACCCACTTATCCATCCTCCCTGCTTTGACAATATTTCTCTGGAAACGAGAAATCGTTCACTAACTAGGATGTATTACTGAATCTGCCATTCACAGGTGTATATAATTATCTCTGTTACGTTTTATTTCCATTGAATACTCTATGAAGTATCGCTACAATGTCGAAATTCAAAATAAATTTTATGTATATTTATTACCCTATTAATGTTTAATATTACATTGAAGTCTTCCTAATTTAATAATACCTGATAATTTCATCCCGTTTCCTTTTTCAACGTACACCTGTTCATTTTTAATCGCGACAAGCTTTCCCTTCGCGGATCATCGGGCAAACACATTTCTGGAAATGAACCGAAGCTTTCATACACGCGAGGCCATTATCATTACGATTAGCTTTTAAGTTCGGAATGTGAATATCATGAAAAGCAAGCTGGAGCTCGTTATCTGACGGAACAGATAACTCGGCCAGTAATTATATTAATTGCAGTATTAGCGCTCATAGCATCGGAGCCGGTCGATCGATTAATACCCACTTCCCTTCTCCTATCGCCTGCCGGCATTGTTCACGAAATATTTTTCGATTCGATAATCTTCGATAGACGGTCTCATTCCATTAATAATCTCATAAATATCAACTTCCACTTATCTAATATTTGACATTACTTCGCAGCATAGCCAACTGAAAAGTGTTTAACGTCTCCCAAAAAGTTAAAGCGTCGATCTTACCGCGCTCGTTTACAGTGGACGGTGAAGCTGCCTGCTCGGATTTATTAGACCCTATAGAGATCGCGACCTGCACGACCGCACGTCGATTTTCCAGGTCGCGCTTATCTGACCCTAAAAGTCCTAGATCACGTAGGCATAGGCGATAGCTCAAAACGAATTGCCAGGACAGTTGCACGCGCGTGATTTTTGGCTGAATGGCCGTTAGAACGTCCGGGAATTGTCCGCCCGGCATACCTGATCATGAATCAAGCAATGTAGGCTAAGCCTACCGCCGATCGAGCAGGCTGATACTCCCGAGGTACACAACGCAATATGCCTCTGTTCTGCTACACATACTAATCCCTCGAAACGGACCGATTCACTCTATCTGGCACGGATGTTTCCTGTCTGCCATATCATTCTCTCGTGACTACTCCTACCGCAGCCCTGTTCCAAGGGCCTTGAAATCGTTCGAACGCAATCAAGACTTTTCACGAGCCTCGGGGGCTGTGGCTATGTTTGATGGAAGCTATAGCGTGGGTTTAAGGGCACCTGAATTGCAGGGGACCAGTGGACCTAAACAGATTTTAAGAATGCTTCCAGGATATCGTCTTTCCCTCCATTTATCTTTCTGAAAGGACCACAAAAGGTAGACAACGCAATTGCATCATCAATTTTTAATATTCCGATTACCAAACTATGCGTTCTATCATATTTGGAAATCAAATCGTCGGCTTCTAGTTCCAATTTAAATTACTAAATATATCCTCCAAAATTAAGGCCAAATAAAGAAAACAAACAATCGCCAATGTCAAGTGTCTCAAGAAACCATTGTTGTGATTTACGATCGGTTCAATGGCCAAGCGCAAGTATGCGAGATGTGCGTGTGGACGTCTAGCGTTTCAGCAGGTGTGCTAATCGACCCGATTATCCTCACCTGAGGCACGCCATGCGTCGTGGGAAATTGCATGCGCGACGAAACAGTGACAGAATTGCTTTTAATTGGTCAGAACGCGCGGCGTAACTGAGATTTAATAAAGTCGAGTGTGAATTCCAGACATGGGTATCAAAATTGGCATCATCTTGATTCCTGTATTCATTCTCCTGTCAGGTATTTCGCTCTTTAAGAAAGGAGGTATTGCTGACACAGCTGGCGTTTGATATAAGGAAGATCCACGATCAAAAGTCGATAAGTCCAGAATTACTCCCGTTATTTCCCCGGCTATAATCGAACGTCTGGTAAACTAATAGAAAGTATAAAGAATAGGGGAAGAAAGTGTAATTGGATGAGCTGACACAGGGACTTCCTCCAGGCAAACCGACGCGGTACTTTCGCTTAGTGTCCCTGCGGGTCAAATCCACGGTGTTCCTTTCCCACATTACAACACAAGACCACATTTAGTCGGTTACTCGCAGTCGCCAACCTTCGTCATTCAAGATTATACCTCCGCGACGTCAGCTTCTCCTCTCTACAGCGTGTCGCTTGTAATTAGACTATGGATGTTTATGCAAATTCAGTGTTTTACGGATGCGGAATTGAGATTTAAACGAAAGTATGTGTTCCAATAAAATTTAAACGAAAGTATATGTTTAAATGAAATTTAAATGAAAATATTTCATATATATATATATATATATATATATATATATATATATATATATATA
>NW_026534347.1:6180432-6461410 GCF_026225885.1 Hylaeus anthracinus
ATATATATATATATATATATATATATATATATATATATATATATATATTTTGGACCAAAGAAAAAATTCGTGGCACACATAGATCTTCAGTCTAACATTCTTCCAAATGATTGTAAAACTACTTCATTTAACACAGTTCATTTGAAAAGCAAGAGAAATGTTTTTCGAAGTTTTGTGAAAAGACGAACTATTTCCTTGAATATTTAGTGAATATTCTTTTTACTTAGAATAATCCACACGTGCAATCTATTATAGCCAACTACTACCAATTATTCAAACAAATGTATCAGATTTAATGACATTCCTCACATGAACAACCCCTAACCCCCCACTTCTTTTGATCCAGAAATAATCTATTTGAGAACTTAGTGAGCAATGCGCCAGAAAACTTCCTTAGATGGAATTTATCGAGATTCGAGCAGATTTAGTGCTAAAGTCACAAAACTTCTTAGGTTGATGAACGTTTCCATTTGCAAGGAGCGGTTTCAGGACAAAGAATGGAATTCGTGTCCCGCTGGGAGAAGATCAGGCGCTAGAACTAAAACCCATCGATGCGTGAATCGGCCGGGAAAATTCGATGGATAGAGATTTAATTAAAACGCAGTCATTCGGTGTTTACCTTGCCCGGCTCGCGTGGTATGTTTCAATGCGAGCACGAATGTGGATACCATTATAACGGACCTGGTCGAGCATAACGATACCGAGCTCCGATATTTCCATCTATTACCAGCGAAGATAGAAGTATTACACGGCTCGATGGCCTGCTCGTTTCGGTAACTACGCTGGAAATTTCAGAATAGGGGGAACGTCGAGCTTGATAGTCGGGGGCTTTTTCAAACAATGCTATAATTGGATGAACGTGGAAAAGAATTCACATCTGACCGTAGTTTAGACACATGTTCGTTATCTTTCAACGGCAAATGACTAAATGGATGGAAAGAAGAGAATGCACCAAGTTCAATAGGAGTGAATTTATGAATTAAAAGGAATTTGTTCCTGCTTGTATCGGCACCTGTATTTAAATGTAATTTACGCGAAGTTTGGAATTGCTATTTAGAAACGTATCATATTTTTCATCTAGGAGCACGTAATTTGAGGGGAAGGTAGATCGGTCAGTAACCTCGATAATTGACCCAGTATTGAACACGGAAACACGGCCGGACAGAGCTTTTCATTAAAAATTTCCTCAGCGGTTAATAAAATCTGCACGAACATCGATGAGAAGTAATTTTCAAAACGTTTCGGACAATTTATTAGTTATACATTCGATCTATTTTATCGTAATATTCATTACTTTTTAAATGGGACTCTATATTGCCTGAATAAATATAAAAGGAATATTGATGATCGAAAAAAATAAAAGAAGTAGCCACGTTACCACTCAATTTGGGCTGACTGATGAAACAGACTATATTTGGAGGACCTAAATAAGCGTTATAAAATTTGCACTAACCCGCAAAAATAATGGAGGAATTCGTGACACTTCCAAGGAAATTATTCACTGTGCCAACAAAAGGAATTATAAAAGAAATTTGAAAAAAACCATGTACCTTATTTTATCGCGTTTCTCAACTTTTTGTTTCACGGAGTTAATCGATTTGTGCGACAAACGGCTGGTTTCAAGACGCGATTCAGGGGACTAGGAGTTGTATCAAACGGGAGCTCCACATGTATCGCGACAACGAAGGTATGCGAAAGTATAAACCGTTGGGATAAAGAGAGATTAGTGTGGTGGAGCGTAGCCGCCCCAGGTTGTAGCCGCGGTTCGTAGTGGTGGAAGGCCAATCCTGAGTACGAGACCGAACTTGCCTAAGGTTTGCCTTGGGAGATAAGTGGTCCTTGTCGAGTTCGCATCCTGGAACAGTACGGAGTTGTGCGACGGGGTCATTCCCGGCAGCGCCATTGTTTCCCCGAAACTCAAACTATCGTCTCACTAAATAGCCTGAATGCTCGTCGCCTTACTTATGTCAGCTTCCCCAAACCCCCTGGTGGCTCACGCGGCACTTTTTGTACGTCGATTTCTGCGACGTCAACGATGACTCCACAGACGTAGCTCTTTTTACGTGGAATTCTAGTTCAGATGGTCAAAATAATGTTTTCTGCTGTTTGCATGCTAACCGTGTTTCGGATGATTCGTGAATAGATAATTGGAACGTTATCGTGTCCATGGTTCTTCTTCGGTAGCTTCGTAGATTCTAATTTTATTTCTAAATCAATAATATTTAATTCAGACTTCAAAATTCTTCATAAAAGTACTCGAATTAATACATTCGTAATTGGCAGATATTTTGCGTTTCTATTACCGAGTATTGACAAATATAATCAAATTCTGAAATTGGACATCGCAAATTTGTATCGTTGGGGCGAAGATAAAAATTGCAAAATATGTAATTCATAAAACAGAATATTTTCATTATTTTTGTATAAACAGGAATAGAATTTGAAATGGCGTGATTGCACGTCAGCTGTCGCGAATGTGTTGACTGAAAGTTGAAAGCAATTTACATGAAGGGAAAATCACATGACCGTTGAAATCTGTGGAGAGATTTTGGTTTTGCGCGTTGCTTTCTTAGGAACACCGCCAGGTAAAAGCGTCGTTTGAAAAATAACTGGATCCATCGCAATGAATAATTCTTCTAGTTCAATCACCGTGCGTGATTGCTTTCCGCTGCGAAGCGAAAGCGAGGCTGGGAATCGTGTAACGCATTGATTCCGTTCTTTTCAGTCCCTGAATGCTTGTTCAACCATTCCGCTCGAAACTGGTCGATTCTCTCGAATGTTCTTTTCATTGTCAATTTTTCGGCCCTAGTAGTCGAAATTGGTTGGATCGAGAGCGAGCATTGCTTGTTTGGAACGAAGATAACGAAAGGATGATTTTTTTGAGGATCTTAAAATAAAATCATAAGATAACATTATATATAAAACAAATTTTATGAACAATCGATCCTGAAGAATATCTGTCGTATAACTTCTATAAAAAGAATCATATACAATACAAAGGACAATTTTCGAGTGAGGGAAATTCACCCAATTCGATTCTGTCTGGAAATTATGAATGACACGAATAACTCGTAAACACAGGAAGGGGATGATCGATAGCAGCAGACGTCCTTCATGAAAATGAACTGAATTCCACTCGAGAAATTTTGTCTTACTTTATTTCTACGTGAAAGCGGCCAGTCTCGAGTATCCTCCAGATGCAGGAAACCCTTTCCTCCGTTTTTCCTCTCCTCAGAGTTCCAGGTAATCTGACGTAATATTTCTTCGAGAAACGACACTTTGATATAACGGCAATTGTCTGGGAAAGGTTGTCTCTTACAAACTGCGACAGCAAATTGATCCAAAAGAAATGGGAGCAAAGTAACGGTACAGTCAATTTGTCAGCATTACTTCGAGCGAAATATCATTATTATTCATAGTCTGAGCGCAATCATCTTTTCCTCGCAATTTATTTGCTGCCGAATGACGTTTCACGGTAAATCCTTCGTAATGCTGAAAATTCTACGCGAACGTAACGAACGTTGAGACGCAACGAATGCAAAAATTTCCCCGCCATCCGTTCACCGCGATTCCTTTTATGCTTTTTGCTACCCCCGGAGTTCACTCGAACGAAGTAAAAAGACTTTTTAATAATCCTTTGTTGCGGTCGCCATTAGAAGTGCACATAATAAATGTTCTGCTAACGAAGAATTTCGCTGCGTTACTTGACCTCGCGGAATTCATACTTTTAACCCATCCCTAAGCTCGACAGCGAACTTTTTACCGCCAGTTTCTTAGCAACTATTTTTCCACGGAAATTCTCCATTAAACTTCTGCCTGGCATAAGAACCACCGGCAGCAATATTCAACTTCTCTTTTATCGTTCTCGTAATTCGCGCAAGAAAACACGGAAAAACGAGTTCGACGCTTCAACCGGCGCGTGTGTGCTTTATCGACGCGCCGGGAAGCCATCTTATCGTGTGCGTCGCGAAATGGCGCGCAATTAATATTAACGTGCTTCTCTTCCATTTCTTTCTAAATGGGACGATAGATAATTGGTTTAGCGGTTTGAGGAAAAATGTTGACTTGGTCAAATAGGAAGACATTTTTCTGGAATTTTATGGATTTCAAAGAAGTAGTTTCAAGAACCCTTGGTTGTGTTGTATGCAAAATTTTCGATGGAATTTTTATGCATGTAGGGTGTTTCGGGGTAGAATGAACATTTTGTTATAGAGAAGTTGTTTATTTATGCATATATTAATGCATCTTTCAAAGCAACCTCTAGATTTAAGTAATATTGATTAAGAAACAATTGTGTTTCAAGGTTTAATAATTGAACCAAGTGGTTAGTGCTAAAGACTGCCGAGCCATTGGGATTAAAGGGAAAAAATCGTTCAAATACATTTTCTCACGGAGTTATTTGTAGCAGTTTTACTACGGTTTTGGATTATTTAGTATGTTTCAGTTCTGGTCGACAAAACGATCGGATGACCGTCTGGGGGACAATAACGACTCTGAATGCGCGACGATATGCATCCGGAAATTGTATCCCGCAACTCCTGATTCCAATCGCACTCTCTTCCATGTCGCTGTACGTCGAAACAATTTATTTAAACGCCTATTTCCGGCTGAATTCGGAACACGCAATTATACGCGAATTAAATGGGCTCCAGTCTGGAAATCAAGGCGTCATTAACGGAATAACTTGTTCACTCCTTTCACTTTCTTTGGTTTGCACCTTTTGTCAAGAACAAGAGGAAAAATATACTTTTTTAATGGAGGCAATTAAATATTTTTAATTGCACTCCTAGTCTTTATACACAGGCTGTATAAAAAAATTGTTTAAAGCGTTTGTCATTTTTTATTTTCATCTTGTTCCGGTCGTGAATACTTTACAATATTGGTAGAACGTGTCTAAAATATTTACGGCATAATATTGCACTCTATAATATTTCAAAGGTGATTACAGCGTTGAAACATTGCAAAAATATTCATTACAGGTTCGTTACTTCATTGAAAATTGCTTGATAAAAATATCAAAATGGAATATAAACAAAGAGCTCGAAGCCAATATAAAACCTATACCTCCACGCATACATATTCCATTTTATCTCATACTTGAGCACCACTCTTCCAGAGAGTCGTGATTGTACAAAAGCTTCGTGGTTCTTTTTATTTTCGGAAAGCAATGCGAAATTCACTGCTTTAATTCGTCTACTTTGCGACCGGCGTATCGTATAATACACGCTTTACATAACCCCGTGAATAAGGGTCCAAATTTATTACCATTACGCGGTATTATATCACGGAACGGAATGGTTCTTAAACTAAAATTTATTAAAAGTTCTCTTCTTGCTTCGATGAATTATGTATGATCTGTAAAATTGATTAAGTAAATTTTGCGAATGTGTTGCATATGAAAAGAATCTTCCGTTACAATTATTCATCACAGTTTGTATGTTTCATGGAGGGAATGAATAATGCATCGAATTCATGACCACGTATTAATTTGTGGCTATCTGTGAATGTAAGCGTATAGTTAATTAATATTAATGGAATTCATAGAAGTCCATAAGAACGGGTACTGCAAAAGCGTGAATGGAAGTAATATCGAAACGCTCGTATAACTTACCAATTGAGACCAATAGATGGGACATTTCATTCGGCCGACGTGTCTGTAATTAATACAGCATCGAGGCCAATAACTGTTGATTAAATTTGCTTCAGAATAATGATCAAATCTTGGGAAAAGAAGTAGGATTGTCTGGGGAATGTCGATATTGTTGATTAAGATAAGCTTCTTTAATTAACTCTGCTGAATTTCTAATAAATCATTTTAAATATTTTCGATTTCTCAAATATGCAGACTGCGGTTTACAACATTGAATATTATTCTAATTCTAATCACATTCATTAAAGTTCCATATCCATTCGTAAAACGCATCACTCAATTAGTACATATACGAGAAGTATTGTTGATTGTGCGGTTGAAACCTTCACCGTGTATAATTTCGTATCGGGTGAGAAACATGATTCATCGCATGGCCATGCAGTCGGCCAGTAGTATGACCCAACATGTGGTCCGACTTTGAGAAGTAATACGATTCGCTGTACAGTGAGGAAACAGGAAACTAGATCGACGTACACACAACCACAGTTTCAATATGCGTTTGTGCACGCGGAAAATAGTATGATGGCTCGGTGTGCGGTCTTGTAATGTTCAAATAATGTAATCCGGTATATTGGCGGTAATATATCGGAGAACCGTAGTTTGGAATTCAGTGATACGACGTGCACGACGAATAAAATAATGCAGCTGTGAATGGATCTACGAGTAGCAATTATTCCATAAGTACACTGTATCGATTCCCAGATAATCAGAATACGTAAGCACTCTGAAATATCGAACCACTCGAGTTGAATAGCTTCAAGCTTTCTGTTTACAACTGCATCTACTCGAAGGAGGTATAAACTTAATGGGTGAAGTCTAGACTTTCCATCGTAAATGTTAGCACCTATTAATTTAGAATCTGTTGTTCGGTATTTGAGGATTAAGCACGAGTATAAAATTCAATTTCATTGTAAGCTATACAGTCGCACGAATCGCGAGTAGCCCCTTGTATGGTTTTGAATCGTGAAGATAAAAATTACCATACAGTCATATCAATAATCATACACGCGTCACTCCGTGATTCAATCTTCGCATAAAATGCTCCCGCACGTATACGGGAATCTGTAAATCAGAAGGGGAGACTCGAAGAAACGTATCGTAGCGGAGGTTTTCAGAATTTCTCAACGCAGGCTAATAGACACCCTGTATAAACACGTCGAGGCACGTCTCCGCTTTCAGTTCACCTAGTAACTGGGATATTTCGCAGTATTCGATACTCTTCAGAACCCCCACTGGTCCCCCATTCAACCTATTCTTACGATGTGTATGCTGGTTTTAGCTCGCGGAGATTGATATTCCTAACATTCGTTGAAACGGCTGGCTTTACGGCAGCTTTCGCGTTGAAAGCTCGGTCGGATGCGGCCGTGCCTTGCACCGGCCTGCCCTCTTCTTTCGTTTCAAATTCTGAGCCTTCCATCTCCATTCTCCGCCCCCCTTCTATGTTTCCTTCGACCTCATTTTTTCCCCTCTCCTGCGCTCTTTTATTGTGAAGCTGATGCGACTCGGTCCTCGCGAGATTCCTTTTTTCGGATTTATTTCCTCTTACGATTACTATAATACGTGTCCAATTCTTACGAATCCAGGCACACGCGAAAAGGAACGAAATCAACTGCATGTGCGACTCCATTGAACTCTACATTGAAGAATTATACACGAAACAAAATCCTAACTGCACTCTATTTGCTATGTTTTTAAAGTTATGGAAAACGTATAAATTTTGAAATATTTTCGTTAAATTGAATTTTAATCTAAGATTACACTGTCTCATTCGTCGCACCCTTTTCTCCTTCGTGGCAATGCGATATTTATCTTTCTCGCATTACTTTTCCAATTACTCAACCGTTCCGCTTCCCTTCTCCTTTGACGCCTACGTTTCTATCCTTCTTTTGAACTTCCTTGCCCTTTCGTTCTTTTTCGTCTTTCCGGCTGCCAACCCTTCTCAGCGTTTTCCTTTTTACTCGTCTAGCACCGCTTCTGTTTTTGTGCTAAATGTTCTGCTACGTCAGCCGTTGCCCTCATATCGCATTGACGCAAATTATCGGGTACAGTCCCATCGATTTTCTGCGAAACTGGCACGATGGATTAAAAACTACCACGAAAAAGTTAAATGAAGTGTTCTCGGAATAAATTTCTTTGCCAATTAATATGCAATATAATTTGTTATTCAATAGGATGCCGACATGCCCCACTTAGTAATGATTTATTTGCAAGTGGAGACGTTTTCGAGAAAGGAAGATCATTATCTACGAAATGGTACGTAATACGTGGAATCATTCCTCAGTAATGAGGCGAAAATAATTAAGAAATACTAATGAAATGGCGACCGTCTGAAAGACTGCTTGTGAATGGACTTAACTGCTCCGTCTCTCAGACGGCTGATGATGTGAACATCTTAAAAGAATGACTTTTAGAGAAATGACAGTGCGATTTATATTAACTTTATTAGATTCAGCTTTCTTGACTAAATGTTTAACTCGTTAATTTTCAAAAAGTCTAGATCTTTATTTATATTCGTTTATATCTTCCGATAGTTTTTCATTCCCTTATTTATCTACACAAAATCTACACAAAAGTTTGCGTTGGAGTTCACTTTTGTTGATTTAAAAAAATTCAAACGGTTTTTATTGACGTAAAAATTGTTGGAAGATAACATGAAAATTCTCTGCAGGGAAACATTTTTGATAAAAAGCGCAAACAGGGAACAGATTTCTTTGACAATCACATGTTTTTAACGATTTTGAACCCTAGTCAATATCGACGATATTTATTCGATATCAGTCGTGTGAAGCTTTGTTGTCAGTTACAGTACAAATATACGATATGGACCTTTTTTATTCTTTAAAGGAAATGTTTTGAAATTTAAACAAGTTCGCAACTTAGGTTCACATGTTGTTTCAAAACAGGCTTCAGATTTGGGCTCTTGGCAACTGTGAAGTACAATTAATTATTATCGAGGTATTGATTGGATTCAATTGGAAGATCCAAGACAGGACCAAATGCACCCCCATGTTCCTTCTCTCTCTTTCTACCTTTTTTCACCTTATCAACCTTCATAATTGTGATCTATTTACATACGAGTACAGTCGTTGCCTCAACAACAATCTCCTACTACCAAAAAACACTTTTCAATAACAATACCAAGTAACTCCAGTGTTGCCTCAGTAGGATCGTTCGAAATTTCGCAAGAAAGTGTCCCTATTGTCCCTTCGAAAAGCCGTGTTTTCAATAAACCGTGAGGACGATCGATGACTCGAAACCCAAGCGTTCTCCTCGTTTTCCGAGAACTCCTGAACGATTCCAAGATCGAAGAATGCGATCTCCGATACTGACGGTAAATCCTAACCTTAGAGAAGGGATGGCCCATTGCGTTTGGCTTCCTAAACTCTGGGAAAGGCACATTTTAAGGCGTCGTTACTCCCGATATCCCGAGGCGAGCGGTCTCGTTTCGAGCACTACTTTTCATCGGCGGTGCTTTGCGACCGAAAACGAACCGGGACAATTTAGTGAAGCTCGCGGGTGCAGAATGGAGAATGCTGCCTTAATCTCGTTGGCCTTAATTATAAGACCCGTTACATACTCGAACGACGAATAATGTCATTAGCTCACGTCGATAATAACGAACGCAGCTCCGTGGAGGAGAGAATGTTTATAACCCATCGCTGGCTCGATGGAAAATTCTAACGTGGTCGATGCAGTGGGGTCTCATCCTAAACGCAATTTATAATTCATTAAGCACTACGTAATTTAGTTTGTTGTACCTTTGGAATTTTGTGGAATTAGAATTTGATATAATTATGTTAGAAATATTTATTCTGAATGAATTTCGCGTATAAAAGTATATTTCAAAGTTCTAAAAACCATGATTGTATACTTATTTATCCTATCACTTGATTATTATAATTTTGCTAGATCCCAAATGAAGTATCATAGTTGATCAATCGGAATCAGTGCTTCGCCACCCTCGATCTACTATGTAGCACGTAACGCCATGATCGAGAGAGTGCAGCACAGATTTGTTCGGTTTGTTTGCTGACACACTAATCCATGTTCATGTATGTCCACGTATTGCCATAATTATGATCCTATACAATCGCAACGTGGGTTATTGACTCCCGAGCAACGTCGTCCAACGGCTGACCTACTCTTTGTACATAAACTAATCAATCAGTTGATTACCTGTCCCGATAATCCACACGAAATGAATTTCCGTACTCCTGAAATGCACGGAATTGCACTTTCCTCTCCGAAAAAAGAAAAAACAAAAAACATCTTTGAACGACTCGCGATAAATTTAATTCATCAGATCGTATCCAGAGAAATGCAAATTCGTTCCGAAACAGGGTCGACTATTCTATAGTTCTATGCCATTATTTAATCATTCCGTGAACTTTGACTTCCTCTATTCCTTTTCATTTTCTTCAATGTTTGCTTTCTTTCTCTTTCCGCTTTCGTTCCCTCGGCTACAAGCATTTTATACATTTCACATCAAAGGCTTCGGCGCAAATTAAACGAATTGGAATTCAATTGGAAGTATGGAGAATTCAATCCAGTTTATGTATACTATATTTATTTCTAGATATATTTCAATCTCGAAGTTGAAGAGTCAGTGACTTGACTAATTGATAAATAATTGAGATATTCGCTGTTTTAGTGAACATTTCATCCATTCTGCTGGTTACGACTACTAGATGTGCTACGCGATCGGTTACCTGAAACTCGAGTCCAAGCAACTATGTTTACAGTAACGTGTTGCAACGCGGATACACGACACGACAATTATATTGTTTGCACTACAGGACTTAGCAGGAGGAGGCGGCATGTCCAGAACATTCAGAGCATGCCACTCTATAATCATCGCGTCTTCGTGTAGTTAACGTGTCCGATTTCCGCCTTGAGGCACCTCAGAATCAGGAGGACTGGTACTATGATACACCCACTCCGATAGTACGTGCTACTTGTGCGATACTGGGTTGCGAGATACCTATCTGATCGATACTTGGTACAAACTAAAGATGGCAATATGTCGGAAAGGTTGTCTTCGAGGTAATCGTTGCCTCTATTTTATTATCTTAATAGACAATGTTTGATATATCAAATGTCTGCCTTTTAAGATTTAAGGAAGTCACGGTAAACATTAAAAGGAAGATTCAAGAAAAATTGGTTCAACAAGCTTTCACTTTTTAAGCTCTATTTTGTTATTATGTAAGGAAGCACCTGTTAAGCATCCACTTTTCAAGATTTAAGAAAGTCACCATAGACATTAAAAAGAAGATTCCAGAAAATCTTGTTCTACAAGCTTCCATATTTTCAGCCATACTCTTCCCTTTGCAATAATAATTTCAATGAAACTTTCTTCACATAATTTTCAAAGATCCACCCTATCATTTCATCGAAGCATTTTCAGGTTACTTCCAGAAAAATACAAGTTCCAGCGCGCGCAAAGGTAATCATATCAGTAAACGTTAACAATCGTAAATCCGAACTCCTCCGAACCATAAATACGTCCATGTTCGTGGGTTACACATGCTCTCGTGGTTTTGCATCTGCGTGCACGATGCTTCCGCAAAGCACCTTCTCGGTTTACTGTGATGGAGCTTTCCCGGCTGAACGAGACTGCTCGGAAGATTTCACTGGATTCGTCGAAGTCGCATATCTTTCGATCCTCTTTGCTTTCGCCTATCTTTTTGCCGGCACGATCCTCTTTCCCGGAGAGGGAACGCTCGACTACGTCCCCCGTACGTGTGTTTGTCTGCGGGGTGGGTCGCGTGGGTGTCTCTGGTGCCGGTCCAAGACGCGACCGTTAGCGGTGGGGGTGTGTATCAGGGGGTGAGTCGGTGGAAGGTATCGCAATGCTTGGAATGTTTAATACCGGCGCAACGACACGGCACGGAGAAATGGCCGGCTTCAGCCACGGAATAAATCTCGCGGAATCATACCTACCTGCTGCCATTTCTTGTCTGTCAGCAGACTCCCACTTGAAAATTTTTCAGTGGCTTGGCGGAGAGAAAACGCTTATTGCGCTTCCGATACTGGGGCGCGCCGCTTTTTTCGAATCAGTCGACTTGTCTTCTTACAAACAGACACTGAATCTCTGCGAACATTCACGGGACCGGATGAGACGAACGCGAAATGTTGGATTCTACGATTCTTCATGAAATGCTCAAGAATTTAGGCACTCGATGTTACAGGATCGAACAAAGGGAACATTAATCCATTCGCTGCTAGACAAATTTAAAGCGTTTTGCTTTGGACGCCAAGATTTAATACTGATGTGTAACCTAGGTTAATATTTTGATAATAAAAAGTAATATTAAGAGTCTTCTTTGTTGCATATTTTAACAATGTCACACTGTGTTTGACGACTACAGGACTATCCATGTACTTATTTTTCCACCACCTTGTAAATTCACGCATCCTATCGAAATTCATATTCTTCCACACCTCACCTTTACAATTAATCAATGAAACCTGTAAATGCTTGACATGGCACTCAAATCGACGCGAAATACTAAACACGGTTATGAATACTTCTCCCATGATTTTACAGCTGTAAGCTTCAAAATCCACCTCCCGTAAAAACACAGTCTCCACGGGGATTGCGGGATGAACGCCCGAGGGATCAGAACAATTGGCGTCGCCGTTTTAACGACGTTGTTGCTGCTCCCCGAGATTTGGTCGTTTGTCGGTCGGGAAAATCGGCGGTTTTTCTCGGGACGAGCAAAACAGCCCGTTAATTACGCGGCCTTACTTGCCGCCAGTCAAATACAAATGACCTTAGCAGCGACGGCGAGCCTTTAAGTGACGCAACGACCCTGTCGTCCTGGTACGCGGTGTTTGCCAGAACCGTTTAATTGCGACCGCCAGGAGTGGACTCCACGGCACGGAACGTTCGTTAGAATTTCATTAGTAAGTTCGGACGCGGTGGAGTGATTCGCTTTGAAAGGGCAGTGTCCCACGCGTACACACGTACCATTGTATTTGTCGTGCGTCAGAGCGAGGCTTTTTCGACCCTTCGAAGTCGTCCTGTTACTGTGTATCCTGGTTCCCGCTAACGCGATCGCGCTGCACGGAGTGCATCAGCGAGGCAACATAAAAATTTCAACAGTGTTACCGTTGGATTGGAATAGGGAATCCTTTTGAGTCCTATCAGGTTAAGGGCTGCGTCAGACTGTTGAATGGTGAACCATTCAGGTTGCTATGTTTAATAAAATTGATGCTAAACTGATTGGACAAATAGATCACTGCTTAATAGTAACGCTTTTTAAATTATTAACTTTTTTAATCCGTGCTGAGAATATTGTGACATAAATGATGCACAGAATTGTTTTGTTTCGTTTTCCGTGGTTGCTTTTTGTAGCAGTTTTGCAGTCCATGCTGTGAATATTATAATTCTTCGATTTAGAGAGAGTAGAAATAGCTCTTATTGCTTCCTTTATCATTCATGTCCTTGCAATAATTAATTGAATCACTGTATAGTGGAACTCTACGAGACTTACACACTGGATTAGTAGTTTTTCTTACTTTCAGCGCATGAAACCTTCTTCTAGATTCATTAGTTTGAGTAGAACCGTGTCCTCTCCTAAACTTTTCATTATCAAACCATTAAATGTCACTTGTATTATCAATAAAAAAAAATTAGAAACTTGAACATCTGATAATGTACCTTTTCACCACCAGAAGATTCATCATCCCCCGCATGCAATAGCGTCAGGCAGACGTAGTTTTCCTAGTGCACGAAAGAAAGCCATACGTGTACAATATTTACTCGAGGAACGTCGTCTGGAAACGGGAGTAGAAAACGCAGGAAATATTCGAACGACAGAAATTCTTACTTCTTGCATTTCACCGTGCGCAAAGAATAAACTCGTGGTTGATAGTCCATATAATTCGTCGCGTTGCAGGATATCCTAGTAACGTGATTTACGATGCTATCGGTGTATTTCTTTCGCAGGGGCGGTCCACCGAGAATGAAGTGACCTTCCACCTTCGTCTCCTTCTCCGTATCCTTCTCGTAAGGATCACTCGAATACTCCGGAAATTTGTCGAAGCAGCCGGAATGGTTTCCGCCGGGTTTTTTGGGAAAGGGGACGTAAATTCGGCCAGATCCTATTATTTTCGGTTTTACCTCCACGGGACGTATGTAGGTGGGTCCTGGATCGTCGTCTTTGTACGGATGCGGCGGGAAATAATCCAGCGGCGCGCTGGCGTACAGAAATCGACCAACGGGTCTTACTGTCGCAGGAAAGAAGAACTGTTAGAGGTGGGTAGAAGGGTGGATGGGTGGAGCAGTTGGAAAATATTTGTGCTAGTCCTGTTAGTAGCATAATATTAATTGATGGATCAAAATTGCCATTGGCATTATTTTGTTCAAAAAGCGAAATGATATGGTACTTTGTGTACACGAGGACAGGGATGAAGTAACAATATAGAAAGTAACCTAAAACGATTGACCTATTAAAAATTGTGCATACATGAAGGAAGGATAAAACCAATGGAGAAAGTGAACTGTCAATTTATTCGTCCGCTTGGTGATTGTAAATATCAGAAATATTAGACTCAAACTACAGCTTTTTCTTAATTTACAAGAAATCCATGCAGGAATGACTCGAATTCGTGACCTATTACTAATGATCAAACAACCCGTGTATGATCTAGTGATCATAGAATTATTTTATTTATTTCAGACATTCGTCCAAGGAACGCCATTCTTCAGTGTTCATTCGACGCTCAGGATTGCACGGTAACCGTCGCGCTAATTAACACGTTTATCTCGCAGCGACCGAGCCACTAAAAACAACGAGTTTAAGGCAATTCCGCTGATTAAAGTCCGCCCTCCGGTTTCCCTGAAATCAGTCTCAAGTGAAGTTTGAAAATGCGCGAGCGGAAAAGAGGGAGGGGAAGGTTTAGAGGAACTGTCCGAGCGCAGTGAGGTTTCATTTCCTGCCTTCCTTACGACAAAAATGTAATTAGTTACGCTGGCTTCGGGGAGAAAACAAAATTCTACCGAAAAAGGGAAGCGCGGAACAGGGAAAGCGAGACTCCAATCTTCTTCCGCTTTGCGAGCCCCTGTTTATATTACCCTTTTTGCTCGGCAATATTGTCCGTCGTGTCTACCGCTCCCCAGAAAAGGGGTAATGAACAAAAAATAAGGAATAAGAAACGGAGCGCCACGGGGAGTACAAAAATTAGAACGTAACCGGCGGAGCTGGGTACAAGCGTGTGCCGTTATTATATGCATGCATCAGGTTCCCTAGCGGCCTGAGTATTCTCTCTCGTTTGCGAAAGTTTGCATATTTCTATCGTGTTTAGTTTTCATTATACGTTTAGCTTGTGTTTAATATCGTTCCGCTGATCAGGATTATTGTATCCTTCCTTCAAGATTTTACTTACTTTTGTAAGTCACCTTGCAACCTACATTTTTTCATCCCTATCGCTATGTACACTATATACATTATTTTAATTCATTTTCTACACAAACATGATAATGTCAATGCGAAATTATAATGTAATCCTAGATTATACACAAAACCTGAATTACTATGCCACTTTACTAAATAAATTAGCAAAGCTACGTAATGTAGTTACTAACAGCAGTAATGTAACATTAAAAACTACCTAAATATGACGAGAACCTGTTGGAATGTCTCGAATTGCTAATTGATATCCAAGTGTCACACGTTTCCGTGATTACATATTAATCGTGAATCTCCCAAGGGTACCTCTATGATTAATATTCAGCCCCTATATAGCAATCCCCTAACCCGCGGTATATCGAATGATTAGTATGTACTTGAGGGAATTTCCACAAACGTGGATACCATCGCCACGGATCCAAAGAATTATGTCAGATAATAACTTTAAAATATACATGCCGCTGCGCGCAATTAAATCCGCGACTGCCATGAAATTACTCTCCCGACGCAACAGGTACACTTGCATATAAGAGTATTCTTAACCTTAAAATGTACCATTTCGAACGAATGCACAACGTGTGGATGAAATATGACATCTTGCACTTGGATAAACTAAACTTAGAAAATCTCTTCTGAAAAAATATACAATTTTTTTAACGGAAGCACTATGACCTCTTTAAATTGAAGCACACTGTCCTACAAACCTGTTCAAATAAAACTAATGCAATAATCCAGAGTCTACAGATTCATTTATACAGTAATAGTATAGTAAATACACTTATATATGAATATGAATAACCCGAAGAAATAAATTCTGTATTATCTTTCCTAGGTGCACCACTCAGTCCAAAAGACATTTAACAAAATCTTTTCGTGGGATAAAGTATCACCTTTTTCTTTCACTACTGGATCATATGGATCGTGGGAGTATTCTGGAAAGGGATTGATGCAAATGTCCGCGTAGCCGGGTCCCCCGAGAGGATTAGGTCTGGTCATTGCGTTCGGCAATTCGGGTCCAGGCTTTTTTTCCGGCCTCTGCGCAGGGCTGAAGTAGACGACTTTCTCGAAACATCCATGATAATCACCTGGGGTTGCGTGTTTTTTCGCTGGCGAGGGTGGCAGCATGAGACCACCGATTTTCTTTCTGTCGCGTTCCAACTGCGAAACGAGGTATCAGGTTGGCACCTTCAGCATGTGAATTAAAAATGTGTTAATTACAAATGTATATGCTGCAAATGTATACGTTCTGCAAAAAGTATTTCTCTGAGAAATCAAAAGGAGAAACAATATTTAACCGAAAGAGAGTATTATTCATATTATACTATTTTATAATCATTCTCTTCAAGTTGTTTTAATATGTTTGTGTTAGTATTTTGATCCTGAAAACAAGAGGAAGCAATCGTATAATTTTCAATTAGATTTAATGAAGACCTCCTTTGATTACCCGTTTTTCAGCTTCTAATCGCCACGGTTCGTTCAGAGCTTCCCCGACGAAAATGCGAACGAATTTCTCCTCGAACAAGGGTGTCGGAGGTCCGGGGTGCATTTGACGCCCTTTTTCGATACCCTCGCGAAAGGTCACCGGAGTTCCATCGTATTTGTCGAAGGGCGCCGGGGATAAATCGTGAAAATACCCTTTGAAAATATGACAGAAGTATAAGAACGAAGCAAAAAACTTGATCAGTAGTTGTGTACTTTACCAACTCGATCGAGATCCGTTTTTCCAAATTGTTTACCCAGAGACTTCATCTCTGCGTTTCACAGTCACGCTTGTATATAAAACCTGTTAGATTTTCTCACCGAATAACCTGTAATTTTAATTCTTCTGATCAAACAATCGTTCGCCTTTACTGCGAGAGAGAGAGGAACCGTCTACTGTTTTCGAAAAGGGTGCAAACTTCAGATGCTACTTTAACGATGTCTCGTTAATTAATAATAATCTCGTTTACGCTGGTAGCGGTAATTTAATGTAGTTAAGCAGTAACTAATTTAAGGATGAAGCTGCTGAAGGCGAAACTTCAATTCCCAATGCTTAAGTCTCTCGGAGTTTTTAAAGTCATTAATTGGAAGACCTTCTGATTAACAAATTTTTTGATTTTTAAATGTTACAGTGAATTTAACTTCTAAATTTGTTTATAATATGAATCTCAGACATATATTTCAAAGTGTTAAAAGAAATAACAAAGAACTTGTTGAAGATTCCTGGAAAAGGAGAGTTCAAATTTAGTATCAGGATCTGCTCCAAATCTTTTCGAAGAGTACGAGCATTCAGTGTACTCACGCAAATGACGTATGTACGTAGATAAGCTCGCTGACTGGTCCACGCCATAAGTAAACCATACCATGCAAACCATCTTTGCAAACAGCGCGGTAATGAAATGTTCCCAGCCGCAACCGATAGAAGTCTGCCAATATCAACTAATTAGGAACAACTCATTACCGAATCCGGAGTCGTTAGAACGTTCTAGGTCGGCGAACACTTTCTTGCATCCCGAGTTGCCAACCGAATCACGAGGAATCCAAGGACGTTTCCTGGTGTTGACTTTGCAGGACGTGTAAGTCACCTGGAAATTTCGCCGCGTCTGAGAAAATTTGGTATCGCGTTAATGTACGTGAAAGGTTTCAAAAGTGGGTCGACCGCCGTGGAAGGCGGATTGCGCCGTGACAGTGAAAGGGCGACCAAAGTTTTCGGTTTCGAGTACTCTTATTAGGAAGTTCGTAACTTGTACGAGGTGGGTTTAACGGGAATAATTGTAGTTCGAGAGTTAAGAACTGCGACGAATTGTTTTAATAGTTGCGGGTAGGCACAGGAATGTCAGAGAAGAGATATCCTGACAGGTATTCTCTGTCTCTATTCATGTTGTTCTGGTTTTCAAGTATTTCTAATCCGTCACGAATTTACGAATTTTTATTAGAAGATTTATTAGAAATACTTAAAAATGACGTAAATGGAGATAGAAGATACCTAGCAAACCAGGAATGGCACAAAGTCCTCCCGGTTTTTTAATTGATCATAAAGTGGAAATCTTCCTATTCAAATACGAAATCGCAACCAAGACAAATACCACTTAATCCGAGTACATCCAAATGCAGTGTACACCGGTCGTATCTCTTCCTCGTTACACAAATTCGTAATGTGCAACCTCGGCACGCATTACCTTGAAACATTCACCCGTGAATAACACTGCTCCTGGCATCATGCCTCCCTCGTTACGCAGATTCTCCCGAAACTTAAAGTAATAACGCAAGCCGCCCCCGCGAGTCCTTGGCGCAGGTACTGGCTGCCCGTAATTTCCACCCGGAGTTTTACTTCGCGCGCTCTATTTCGCGCTTAACGCTGTAATTTCGCTACATCCGAATGCGCGTACGTACGTTACAACCCCCTACCTGTCCCCCTGGCCGCCGGTAGGTGCAAACATACCTCCTGTTTATCCGGCCATAGCTTTGCCATTACATACGTTTGCTCGGAACTTAACGCGGCAACCTTAGTTACGTCTGAAAGCACATCCACGTATGTGCATACTAGTAGACAGAGAGTGGACTGTAAACTCCGACGAAATCGGCGAGACGGGTTATCCCCCTTGGCGACGCAAGACGAATGGTTGAAGTGGGTTCTTCGTGCGCTATTATGGCATACGTGAATACAGTACCCCTTAAGATGCATTCTGAAAGATAAACAGAGAGGCACCGAGATTTCTGTTCGTGAAATTGTAATCAGCTACCGAGAGCACCAGGCAACGTTGTTTACTGCCCCGGACAGTTGTCCATCGTTGACTACGCGTGTTTGTGTCGAAGCTACCTTCGAATCTGTTGCGATACCTGCTAGGAAATAAGAATAGGTTTAATTAGAGGTATTGATTCATTTTTGAAAGAGTCTAAGCTAGGATGAAATAGTGTTTAAGCTCTAAAAGGATGAATTTATTTTTTATGTATTTCAAAAAATCTGTATCGCATTTAAATGATTGCATTAGTTCCAGGGTGAAAGGGTATCGCACGATAAAAACAACAATGTTTATTGTACAGTTTCAGTGCCGTTTCCGTGCCTTTGATTCGCGCCTTGTTGCGTTCATTATTTCGCTACGTTTCACAAAAGCCTTTGCACACAATTGATCGCAACCTGTTGTTTACAAAGTCGTACAACTTCAATACCTCTTTGAGCGCAGCAACATTTTTTTCATCTTGTGATCTACTCGATTTGAATCCAAAGAATCGATATGCTTTGATCGTGGCAGATCCAATCCAGATCTTGTAATAAAAGTGAATCTATTTACCATTGAAACATACATCTGATGGGAAAGTGTGTTCGGTGAACCATGGACAACAAATTTCACCAAAAATTGAATAAAAACGCAAAATGTAAACAAAAGTTCATAAAACGAATGAGGATTTATGAAATAAAGAAACGCTTGTAACACAAATAAAATCGTAGGTGTACGCAAACGGATGAAATGAAAAATCTCTGCTATGGACGAAAATTCTATATTTTTGTAAGCGAGGAGTATCGTTCGGCGGCTGTGGAAATTCCCTGTTACAACCTTGGCTACAAAAACGATTCCCTTGCAAACTTGTCGCTCTTGTCAAACTTTTGTGAACCGGGCGTTCGTTAGAGCGCAACAAGTACAGACGCAAATCAACATCTGTGGTAAAAATGTCGTCGAATCGCATCGCAATTTTGCCGCTAAGCGTAGCGCATAACGCGGTAAATTGCATGAAACGCGAACGATTAAATCTCGCGTCCCTGACCCAGTGAAACGCCACCAAGTTCGCGCGGCATCACCCCCGTGATAAAATTCACGGAAGCGTGGAACTCGATTTTCCGGAGTCCTCGTCGTTCCAATAAAACTCAACCTTCCCCATTTCCCATAACACTTGACTTTTATCCTCTTTTTATGCCTGCCAGCAGTTCCTCAGTCTCGTATCTTCCAGCCAGGTTTAAATCCAGGTGTATCCTGGAAAACAGCGAGCGGTTAATATTTTTTAAATATATTAGATATATCGGCGAAAGAGGGTGTTAAATATTATTTCTTTTATGGAGAGTTACTTTAAATAGCTTCGCGAATTCATTGTTATTTTGTGATCGTAGAAGTGATTTGAATATGGCTTTCATGGAGGAATATCCATTTTCTTGGGGGATGGTACCATGACACCATCTGCAAGGGCACTAAAAGGTGAAACCTCCCTAACGATAGGTCACCCAGTATAAATCCCAATAGTCACTGTATTCCAAGCTAGAATAACTCTTACTTTACATTAAATAACTCCTCATTAATAATGCCAATAGTTTCCTTAGCAAAGGTAGTCACTCGACCACAGTTAATGTTCGTTATCACACTGCAAGTTCTCGAAGGTCCAAAACGGTTGTTCAACCATGGATTCAACAGCGCGAACGATTGAATCTCGCCGTCCCTGACCTAGCCAAAGCTCCCTCGGCATCCCCCCGTGATAAAATTCACGGAAGCGTGGAACTCCATTTATCCGTGGTCCTCGGGGTCGCAATACAACTTTCCTTTTCAGCTTGGATTGTTCCCCGGCGAATCTTAGCGACGATCGGTATCTGGGATCGCCTTCGCCGCGGAATCGGGTTCGCCTCGTATCGGCAATTTTCTCCGGTCTATCTACCGCCATATTTTCATGGGATCGCACGCCAGCTCGCGAACCGGAGCGACAACGGCCGCGATAATAACTAAACTTTCGATTGCCGGAGCGAACCATTAAGATAAGACGGCAAAACGGAACGCCCGGCTTTAAGGGGACAAGACGGAGAGAGGTGTGCAGAGATAGAGAGAGAAGGAGAGGCGAAGCATCGAAGATCGGGAAAGAAGGTGTCGGAAAAAGGAAGTGGAACGAGACGGTCCTCCTGAAAGGAAGCCAAGACGGTGGCGGGGGTGTTAAAGGAGAAAAAAGATGAGACCCCAGGCGGAACTAGAATGGGATGCAGATATATATCTGGCTCCGAAGAGATCGATTAAGATTAAACGCCTAGTTGCTGGGCTTAAGTCAGGGCACAATGGAAAAGCTGCGATTGGGTTTCACGGATTGAAATCAAGAACGTGGCCGTTTAATTTGCAAATGGAAAGGGTCACGGGGCTGCACCCTCTCCCCCGATGCCCCGACCACCCCCACTGCTTCTGTCTTCGGGAGTGACACGTGAGTCGTTTGGCCGGGGAATATTCCCGCATCGATGGATTTCGGCCTCGTCGCCGGACCTCCAGGCCGGGCATTGTTATCAAAAGCCAAAGGAAACGAATTCCCCGGGACATCTTTGAGGAGACGAGGAGTCGGTTGATTACGATTGATGGAGGAAAACATCAGAGGAGAGGGACAGATTTGCACGTGAATCAGACCGCTTTGCGATGCTTTGGGGGGATCTGTGCGAAGGAGGATAAGTATTTCCTTTAACCTCGTCTGGTGATTTTTTTTCCTGTGATTTTCTTTACGAAAATAAAGATAGTTATTTCTTTTAAGCAATCTCTCGCGAATTAAATACATTAATTCATGTGTAGATACATGCATATACTTTTACTGAAAAAAAAATTGAAGAATTTTGTTTCTTAGATGGAGAAAAACAATTTTCACTGTATCATTTTTCCCCTCATACTTTGTGTCCCATTTTCTCCATCAATATCATTTATCTCTCTATAATAATCGATATGCCATCGAAAACGCCAAAAAGTGTTTTCCAATATCCCTAGGTAAACACCCGATGATCTAAAAGTTCGAAAGAATAAAAGGAAAAAATCTGGAAAAGATTGCCAATTACCCCGAATACGAAACAAACGAATCGATTATTCAAACATCAACCCGGCCGATTCGACCGCCTCGTGCGTTACGTTTAATTAAAATGTTGGAGCAACAGTTACGATGTGGTTCGCGGAAATTGCTTCTAAACACGCTTCGACGTACTGCGTGACGAATAATTTTTCACAACCGCCCCTAGGTCCGAGGGTAATTACCGTTTTCCTCCCTTTGTAAACGTCGCGACGGCGTCCGGTCCGATCGACTTGGCGATAAAACAGTTCCGGATTTATTAAAGCTATTATAACGCAATTAGCTCACTTTCAGCGCGGGGAACCGTCAAGCTGAACGAATGAAACGCCCGAAAATCATTCTTTTCCGTGCCTCGAAGACCCGCGGCGCGAGGGAGAGGGCAAAAAATGACTGAGAACTGGCGAGGGTTCGAGGAGATTAATGCGTTAACGAGAGTTTCAGGCCCCGTCCTCTTTATCTAGGTGCTGGCTACTCCGAGAGATAGGTAATTTAAAAATCCCGAACCAGGAGATACTGTTTTTCCCAACCCGAGCCATCCACCCCCATTTTTTATCCCTCTCCTCCTTAGCTCTCTCTCTCTCTCCGCTCGTTTCGGACTTATTACAGCGCTAGCTCCCATAATCCTCTCCGCGACCTGATTCTTCCTACATCAGCGAATATAGAATCTATTTTCGAGCGCAAAATGACGTTACGAGCGTTCCATTAATTGCACTTTGGAAATGGACCAATCTATTTTAATTATGATTCCCTTTTATTCAATCGTAATTATTCTTGTAATTTTCTTACCGTGGTCGAAATTGTTTTCTGTATTTTTTTCATGTTTAGCGAAGCTTTAGTTTCATACTCCTGACCACTTGTATCAAGTTTCGTGTCACCAAAGTTTTCGACATTAACTTAACAGCTTGGAATTTAAAATTATATATTGAAACTGTTTACTCACTTTACAACAGCTTCGCTGCATCCAGGAGAGTCGAGATAGTTGAGAACAGCCCTCAAGGATAATCTTCCTAAAAAATGTTGGTGAACAGTTGACACAAATTTCCCGACACAAAAACGTCTTTTCTTTTTACTTAACCTACGTTTTAGATTCGGGAATCCTCCTTCTTTAGAAATATAAACTATCAACAATCTCAGGTACTCGTACAAATCTGTTCCCACGATTTCCATAATCTACAAATTTTTGTGAGAATTTTCAGATCTTGGCACAAAAATTACATCGAACATGACCTGTACGATCGTAAAGATTCTTGAGATCATAAAGATCCTCTAGGTTTCATTCAGATCCTACATCATTTATTTTCCACATTTCACTGATTTTTATTCTTCCTCTGGTTCTTGCAAGGTTAAGCAACGGTCCAGAGACTTTCGAAGGACATCGTGGATCCGTTCCAGTCGCACGATCGAACGGAACTTTTACCGTCGCTGTAACAGTTTCTAAAAATGGCGAACCATTAAGACAACCCCGGGTCAGCGTTGCGAGTTCAATTTCTTTCAAAAGTGTATATCCCCTTATAAAATTACCTATTTGAGATTAACCGTGCCGAATTCTGACTACACCGCGGGCACTTTCTACGGGGGAATTTTCTTTAGTTACTTAAGCAACTCCCCTGGGTTTCTCGTGTAGCGATTTCCCTTAAGAACAGTTTCCTAAGAAAGCTTAAAGTTCCGTTGGGCACGGCGAGTTTAACCGGAACAAAAACATTTTCGTTCGTCGCGTGGCCTGGTCTAAACGGCCGAAACGACTTTAATCATAATACACTATCGCGGAGGTTGGTTTACGTGTGGCGTAGAAAAAAAAAATTTGTAGTCAGCGAAGTAATTAATTAAATGGATCTCGAGCGCGACGACGCCGACGCGTCTTTTCTCTTTCTTCGGGTGGCTGTATTTGTTGCGTCAACGACGAATACTGTGTTCGCGACCGGTGTGAATTTAATCTGCAAAGCTGCTACACTCGGAGAAAACCTTCGCCAAGAATGGAAACTGGGGCAGTGGCTGAGGAAGATTCGTTTCGAATGCAGACATCGCGAACGGCCTGTTATTATATTATATATTGTGCTATATAGGAGACGCAAGGAAAACAGGGAATCTTTGAATATGTTGACCCCTTCTATTCTCGGATTATTCGAGAAGGGAGAGAATATCTGGCGGTGTTAATATAGAAAAAATGGAGGAATTAATATAGTTCTAAGGATAAGAATAATGTAGGTATAGACGACAGTTACATTTTATTTTATAATTACGGATGTGTAGTCCTATAGTAGAAATGAAAGGATTCAAATGACATACATTTGGTAAGTCATGATGCATGAAGTCAAACTGTATGAAAAAGAATCTATCAGATGAATTACTACATATTACTACATACTGCATTGCCCTTTACAAAATGAAATGTGACTAGAAAAATGGTTGATTAAATTTTCGAATTCGCTTCCAATAATTTTCTGTCCCCCAAATACCATAAGCTACAGCTATTTCGCCCCTGAAATAAAAGGGAATAAATGGTTCACGATTAATGGATATTCGATAACGATCGAAACACCGTGACACGGGGCACTAAAGCGAATAACATTTGTTGAATATTTGCGACTTTGTGCCGGACAAAATACTTCCATATTAGCGTATTTACAATCAAACAAAACATCCGGCATGCGATACATGTTGCAAACTGTTTGATTGGGGACGCGTTGGAAAATATTTTGTCGCTTTGACCGTCTGTCGCCTGGTTGTGGATAGAATTCGAATCGAGTTTCACGATATCGATTTCGGGCGTAAGCCAAAGGTTGGTAAGCAGAAACAAGAAATTCGGGGAATTTGGGTGGAGGAATTCTAGAGCTATTTCAACTGGATACAAATTTCGCGAGTACAGTAATATGCGAATAATTCTACGTCTTATAAACAGGATGGCGATAGCTCTATATTATTGACATCAATAAATTTACCAAATTTCTATTACCGAAGTAGTGCTTAAATAAGCGAGGTTGATTTACTCAAGTTAACTAGGAGGGTTGAATAAAAAGAAAATATGCATATGTGTTTATCTTTTTATATGGATAGACGTCAGTATGTAAAGTGTTAAAAATGAATAGCATATGATGGATAAGAAATAATGAATTCAACAGTGCAACGAGTTTAGTAAATTAGGGAAGTAGTACTGGCATTAATGAAATATTTACGTCCACCCATTCGTTGCAATCAGGATTCATCTACTGTAAACAAAATAGTCAAGCGCTCCTTGTGCCAACAGGGTTGTACATCCATAAATCACCGATGTCATAATTCCACCAAGGCGTACCCTCGCGTTTCTCATCGCGAACGACTCGAAACAGTCAAGTTATTGCCCGTAAACGTTGCGAAGCGACCGTGAAAAAATTCTTGCGTGGACCGTAATCAAAACTTTCACACGTTGGCTCGGCGTAAAAGTTTTACGGCTCGTGCACTCGGAAACCGCGTTACGGTTGGACAAGAAACGGCCTCGATTAAATTTCTACGAACCGACCAATCGTGACATCCCGTTCGATGAGATAATGGCATCACTGTACCTCTGTTTCGTCGATCCAAAAGACGCCGTGACAATCAAAATCGTTCGGTCAGATTCCCTCGAACTTGAACCACCGGCGATCATGTCCACCGAGTACCCAGACAAACTAATCGCTGGAAAGGTCGTACAACAGGGAAGCTGCAACTTGAGAATCGTATGCACCCGGCTACCTATATTCTGCGAGTGGCACGCGTCCCAGGACCAATGGGAGAAGCCACAGAACTGCAGAATTATCGATGCCGCGGTGGCATTGCGGCGCTGTGTCCATTAATTCGACGTTAGCCTAAGGGGCTTTAAATAATTAATCCCGCGGCCCATCTGCCGCGATTAAGCGATGCGATTAAACCGACCCACGGGTTTACTTGACCGAAGATTGCGAACCTCCGGGCCACTGACTTTCTCTCTGGAGCTCCCTGGGTGGAGACGATATGGCGGACCAAGACTGTTTTTCAAAAAGCGGAGAATTTATTGACTTAAAGTCTCTAATAACTAAGGATTTGAGACAAGGAGAAAATTTCAATAGAGGCGAATAATATGTTTATTTTTGAGGACACGAATTTTTCATTCGAGAATTCGTATACTGACTATTAGAAAATTAGGTTACCCTGTTGATGTCAAAATAGGATTATAAAGGTCTATTTGTTGAATATTAAATGTATGAATGAGTTTCGTGTGTTGCTGCGAACAAATCAGCAGTTCAGAGTTGAATATTAATACTTTAAGTACGTTTTAATAATTCCATGTTAAATCGAAAAGTATGGGCGCGCTGTGAAAATGGCATTCAATTTTATACTTTGCAATATCGAAACGAGAATTAAACGATAATTCATGACTTCTGTTGTTGACTCGAGAGAAAAATTGAAAGCTACGCGGATTTCAAACACGACGAACTGGCAACACGTTGACAGCGCGATTGAGCACCAATTTAACGACGAAAAATGTTTAATAATTACCATCGGAACAGCGAAACGAAAAGTAATTAAAGTTTATACACATAATGGAACCAACACTTTCGATAAAGCAGCGCGCGAATCGCGTTTAAAATTCATTCGGAAGTTCTTCTGTTTGATTTGCATTCGTTTAGCGGAAGTTTGTCGGTTTCCTGATAATCAGCCAGATTCTTAATTTAAGTATAATGACAGCCATTAGCGTTGCATGACAACGCGTGATAGGTGATAGGATTCGCGTGGCAGTAATCGATACCGTGCAACACAAAGCGTGACACTGCGATAGTAATGGACATCGTGTAATACATTACTTTGGCAATATTGCATAATACGCCGCGACGACAATAATTAACAATTTATTATTCATATGCTGCGAAAATAAAATCGACATTGTGAAGAGTAAATTAAATCGCGACGAATGCTTCATATTAATAGCGAACAATGAAAACAATCTCTAATTATCTCTATTTAATCTTGTATTAAATGACGTACGAGTGCGATATTCAACATTTCGGAGAGAGGATCCCGTGTGCAACTAATATTATAGAAGTGGCAGGACAAAGAATCGAAATTGTCATAAAACATAATTAACATATAATTGGAGAACATAATAATGAAAGTTGTCGTCATAATGCCCAATCATGACAAATTTATTTCCCGATCAAATGCATGTTAATCGTGCTTTCATTATTATCTCTCTTTACATTAACCATGTTAAATAATAATTAACGTTCAGCCCGGGACGTAGCACGTCGATTGAAAGGCGAGTCATCGGTTATTGAACTACTTCATTTATTATTTCGTCGTTTTGTTCGGAATGGAGTACTCTCGCGCGATTCGAAGCATAAGTAATTTTACTGTGATACTAAATTATGACCTTTGAATTATTATTGTGTTGCAAACTAGCCGTGAAGAATTAAGATTCGAATCATTAATACTGTTTTCAGACGCACTTTAAGATTCATGAAATTTTTACACAATACTAATAACATGTTAGACTTTCTTTATTACTAAAAAAAGAAATAAAATAAAACGTTATAGGTTTAACAAAAAATAAATTTATATAAAGAAAATATTTGTACAAAAACTTTAATGAGTTACAGTTTCGAGCAGCGATACATCGCTCCTCGGCACTCAAAGGGTTAAGAATATTCCAGAATCTCCAAAGGTGTATAGGTAAATGGCCAGGAGGATCCGAGAAATTAGCGACAAGGCTTCCCGTGCACCTGTTAGGACCAATACGAACGCTTGATATGGGTGTCCCATTCAGGGTAAGCCAAATGTGTCAAGCTGTTTATGTACACACTGTTGGCAAACTAGGATAATCCATCGACGATTACAAGTTGAAGAAAATTATTAATTCCAAGAAGATAATTCGACAACGAAAAGCTTCGTTCAATCCTCAGCGAGACTCTGCTACCTGACAACTGCAGAATTCCAGAATGTCCAGAGGTGTTTAGGTAAATGGTCAGGAGGATCCGAGAAGTTAGCGACAAGGTGGCTTCCCGTGCACCTGTTAGGGCCGATATGGACGCTCGAGGGTGTCCCATTTGGGGTAGCCCAAGTGTCAACCTGTTTATGTACACGGTCTAGCGTCGCTATTGTTGGCAAATTGGCGGTGGATGGATCCGGCGACGATGACCGGGGTTTGATGAAATAATGGACGTTCTCTGTCGACGTGTTGACCAGCGCCGATTATATACACCCTAATAGTACATACACGGAGGGGTAGCGGGGCACGCAGGGACAGGCGGCATAGTGTCTACCGATACGTATACACACGGCTTTGTACGTGCATCCTTTACGTGGACACTGGCTCGCGTGTGCGCGTCGGATGCGAAATCGACTGCCCTTGCTGCAGTCTCGGCCTGCCTTGAATTCCGACGGAACCCTATTAAATGCATTCCTTGATCTCTTATCAAGGGGTCCACAGAATGATCCGTTCTGTATGCGAGTCGATTGGAATTGTTTCACCCTTTGATAGTTTATGAATGTTTAGAGGGCAAGTATCGAAGAATCTTGCTATCTTTTATTTCGTCATCTCAATGCTGAGTACTATTGGGAGCTGCGATGAGTAGCATGAGATGGGAGATTTTCATTTTTTTTTTTCGGTGTCTGCTAATAAATGACACTATATAAATGTCAAAATCTAAGACATTTATGTCTAAATCTTGACATGTACCGTCAAACATTTTTCCTGCAAATCTGGGGACACAATTAAACGCCTATAACGTGTTTCTTCCCAGCGTCGCTCTGCAGTTCGCACGATAATTGGATATTAATTTGTATGCCGTAGTTAATTGAATAATTACTGATTGTCGTTTCCAAGTAAATTGATGTTGACTTAATTAGTTTCAACCACAATATGGCAAGAATAATAATTTGGGATCTGTAATATTGGGGGAGTATCAACGAAGTATCGTATGGAGCGCGTGTACCATTTTCTATTCGCCATTGAAATTTTCTACCTGATTATTTATAAGCGAGTGCATAGAAAAGTCCTTTCGGTTGAGCTTCAGTTTCATGAAAATCTACGATTAGTATATCATGTGTCCATTAGACGATTAGTATCCTCGGTAACAGATCTCAGTTATCAGTATTTATTCTCCTTTTTCCTAAAATTTATTTTTCCTGGACTAATAGTGATTCGTCGCACACAAAACGAAATATGGCTCTGTCCACGCGTCTTCCTCTTTTTAATCCGCGGAACCTCACGCACCGCACGGTAATTTCTCACGCCCGCGTCAGTCTGTAACTATTCTCGCGTAACACACTTTTCATTGTGACAAACTTGTTGTTTCCTCGCGTCTCCCTCGGAGCGCATTTATTTTTGTCGAGACGTCTCTTTCCCGCGATTACGCTCGCGGGGAATAGCTTTCCGTCGCTACCACTCGGTGCCGCGCATTCACTCGATTTAATTAAACATAGCGAAATGTAATTTTCTAATTTGCTTGAAAACCACCTGTCTCGTCGCCTCCTCCCGCGATAACCACTCGCTTGGAACCTGACTTATAAAACTAAATAATTAACGTCGATGTATCTTCGAAGCAAAAAGAAAATGGGTATAGAGGTGTAACAAGATTTTATTGAGAACCCGTCGGGCCTCGCCTGGACCCCTTTTTGACCTAATCTGATTTATTTGAACCACAATCGCGACTGCAACCGCGTCAAAAGCAAAATATCACTTTCTGTTGGAATCAGTTCCCCGGGAAACCAACTCTTACCATTTCTCTCTACAGTTTTTTGTAAATTCAGACAGCGAAGTGGAGTCAGAATGATATATAGCGGACCACCCGCATACGTCCAGAGATTCCAGGCGCGACACAGTACCTCCGTGCCATCGCGATGGGAATTATGACCGAAAGGTACCTGCTCTGCCTTTTTGCTTCCACTGTATCGCAACAAAAAAAAAAAAAAAGACAGAAGAGCGGAAAGGGAAAATAGAGAAGTGGGGAAAAGTCTATTTGAACCGAAAATGTAGAACCAAGAACTGGGCAAAATAAAACAGAGGTGGAAAATGCATATGTTATCGTATAAAATCTAGAGTAAGCTGAATAATCAACGACATTACGAATTTACAATGGTTGATGGAAATACATTGTGGAAAGCTTGTGGAACGCGTGAAAGATAATCAATGTTATACTCGAATTGGCGCGCAGGCAATACGATATTAACATCATTTAATTAAAATAACTTTCCATTCTAATTACTTGGTAATACTTTTTAAATAACATACAACACTCTCGGCGCACTTAATTATATTAAAAGTACTGTCAATGTTTGCTTCTTTATAATACCTCGTAATTATAATTACTTTCTCGGGATTCCGTTAATGCATATCATATGAATTTAATTCAATCATTTCACTGCACTTCGTTACATTAAAAATGCCTCACTCCGGTTCATTATTGATTCAGAAATATGAAAATGAACTACGCGAGACATTTAGGAACACCAGCTTGGAAAAATTGGTTCGCTACATCTCTGAGACCGCTGAGTTCGTTTACATATCCAGAACGAAAGTACAATGTACCTTAGCAATTAACGATGTTAATAGAACTTGCTTCGTTACTGTAACCCGGTGAAAAACTATCGATTTCATTAGGCTGTATCCCTTCGGCGGCAAAGTAAAAAGTTTTAATTACTGTTCGGTGTGCACCTGAGAAACTTACTCCGTGTAATGTGGTCTACCCTGGGGACCCGAGGGGGTGTATTCTGTTCACGTAAAGTAGAACGGGGAACGAGTTGGTAATGGCCCCGGACACTCAAGGAATTATGAAGAAGGGAACGAAGCAAACGGTTCCTCCAACCAACTTTCAAACGTCCTCCGCGTTTTCGCGTCGCGGTTTTTACGCTGAGCGTTGTCTCGCCTCGCGGGACGAGTTCCACGTTCAAGACAGCGACGCTAATTAAGAAGCATTCCTTGGCTTTTGATCGCGTAATTTCCTTAGCCGCCACAGTGACCGTGGAAAATTAACTGGGCTTTTCAGCCACAGAATACGAATGTGTGGGGGACCTGGAGAATTCTTCAGGGTTGCCACGTGAACAAATTATGCTTTTGGTAACGAAATCGTTGGACGTTTCACTCAAACGACGTAACGTAATAATTCTAGCTGGTGGTTGCAGAGAGAGTACTTTTAGTAAAAATATAAAGAAAGGGACCAGGGAAATTCTTCAACATGAATTTTGAAAAGTACGAGGTCCAGAGTAATTTAACTCCAGGTGGGGTTGGAATTGGTAGCTCAGAGTTTAATAAAAAGGGATATAGACTAAGAGAACTTTTAAAATTAAGAGATTCAGATTAATTTGGATCCGGGTAGAGTTGGAATTGACAGTTTGCACTCTAAGGAAAAAGGATATTTATCAGGAGAATTTTTATGACTACCAGGTCCATATTAATTTGACTCCAGGTGAAGATGTAATTGGTAGCTCAGACTCTAAGGGAAGAGAATATTCATCTTCATAAAATTGAAAGCAACAGAAAATAAGAGCAGCAAGAACGACGGAGTCAAGCAAGCAGATGGAAATAAATAAGAAAAAGTAGACATGGGAATAGAGTTTGAAGCAACTGGAAAAAATGGTACAAAGTTGGAACAACAGTGCAGCCTGAGTAGGAAATACGGTATAGGAAATGAAGATTGCTGCTCGGATTCTCTACGTAACGATTGAAATACAGTTCAATCCTTCAGCAACGGCCATTAGCCTGATATACCGTTTTGTTTTCCGCTTCTAGGGCGGAGTGCTATTCAAAAGGTTGTTTCGAGAAAGCTGAAGCAACTTGTCCCGCTTCTTAGCCCGAGTGCGTCTTTTTTTCGAACATCTAATCATGTTTCCTTCAACAACATTTCCTCCTTCTCCAAGCGCATTCCACTTGATGCAACTACCTCCGTCCACTCCCTAGTTTCACTTCGTTTGCCACTCGAAAATTCTTGTCGATGGATCTTGCGAAGTATGTCTTCGAAAGTGCAAATATGTACTTCATAACCAGGTTATCGCGTGGCAATTGAAACGAACCAGTCGAGATAATTTATACGTTTAAGAGAAAACAGAGTTACGACGCGAATCTAAATAGACAACTCGAAGCTTTCCATTCACCGTGCGCGGAACAACACGTGTCAAGTTAATTTCTCAAATTTTGTCTCGCATAATTCGCGTATTAAGCATGTCGTTTAGACGAGTGGCCCTGTCGCCCGGTGTTTCTGTGCATTCGCCAAGTTCACACGATGTACACGGTAACTGAACGGTAACATAGCACGGCGCAGCTGCGATGAAATTTTAGTTATGCGCGGAAATGAACTGATTGTGAGATCCAAACCATGGTGTAACTGATTGAATAGAGCGGCCGTAGCAATGTGGAATCCGAGTAGATGCGAGCTACGGTAGAATTACGAACATAATTGGGATGTTTACGTGTTGGTAATGGAGACGAATTACTTGGAGCGTATTAATCGAAGGAAGCCGTTCGATGGTAATTTGATTCCAGCTGATGATTGTAATAAAATTGAAATCATAGATATAGAGTTATCGTTGCATCTTCGTATCGAAGCTCGATTTATACTAGATAGAAGATTTGTAAGGGATCAGTCGGATTAGAGAGGATAGTGGTTGATATTTGAAGAGATACGATTTGAAAGGCGAATAAAATTTAGGAGAAGGTACTTCTTTAAAGAAGATACCTCTTGGTTTATTTTTTAGAGTCTGAATGCTCGAAAGGTATCAGAAATAAATAGGAGACCGCAGGAAAGAGAGTTTCAAGATGCTCTTCATTCGACGCGATACGTTGGCATATAGCTCGAGGTATACCGGGGAATACAGTTGCTTATCGAGAACTGTCTGGTATGAGAATAACCGCGAGACTGTAAAAATCTCCTCAATTTCGGATTCACGTCGTCTTCCTTCGTTTTTTGGACGAAATTTCATATAGAAACTACCTCGGCTCGCGATGATACGACTATCGAGGAACGATATCTATTTTTTGGCGACTGTAGCGAAAGATGTTTTTGTCGGAACGTTAACATTCGATGCGGTGGGTGTATTAAAGCAATGGCGAACGATGAATTTTTATGCCGAGCATTGAAACGAAAATATAGATAACGTTGCTTGGAGGTGCGATGCTGAGTTGATACGGAAGATACAGATAAAAAACGTATTAGAAGATACCGTATCACAAAATACTAAAGAATCCAGTATTACTATTAATCGATAAGCTAATAAAGAAGCAAGTATTACAGGATCAATTTTAAATAAAAAATAATAAGTCGAGTATTAAATAATAATTTTAATCCTCGTTTGCAATCATTTCAATAAATACTGAAAATACGAAACTGTGGAATTAAATAGTTTACATTCTAGTTAAAAAAATTAATACTTTACCATCTACAAGTTTAGACAATACAGTTCAGTCCTAATAGTTATCTATAGTGCAGGCAGGGTACGCTGAAATAAAGTACACAACCGATTAAGTACTATGAATTTATTGTATTTACCTTCTTGAATCTTACAAATAGTGAACAGCGAATACCGACATTAAATGGATTTTCTATGTTTTTTTTCCCGTCTCTTCTCTGTTCTCCCTTCGAGTGGTATCCCCCCCCCCCTACAACAGGTTCGCACCTTAACCGCGTTAATGACATTAATAAGTACCAATAACTTACGGATGCTTATAGACGTGTCTTTTTTTTTTTTATTTACTTTATCGTTATCATGGATACATTACTATGGATGATGAGACGTGGTTAGCGATGAGCAAATATATCGAGCCGAAGACTTTACACGAATGTTCTTCGATTTTACATACAATGTACTCCGGTCGGGGTCAATTCGATCGAAGATCGAAATTGGTACCATCGACACTGCAAGCTCGAAACCCGAAGGCAATCAAATTTTCAAAATTATTAAACATTTGAACACTATTGTTAGGAAACTAAACGCAAAGTGGTTTGCAACAATTATTTACATCCTCCTGACTCAAAAATGTTTAAACTCAAGGAAGTCTATTTGCTTCTTCTCGGTAAAATGGCAACTCACCCCCAATTTAATCGATCTTCGATCGAACTGACGCGTCGCGTGTGACTTACTTTGTCTAACTTCAGAATACTTTTTTTCCTTTTAGTTTACTTTACTTTACTTTACTTTATTTTATTTTATATTATCATTTTTTTTTTTTTTTATCAAACGCGTTACGAATTACTCGTGTATTCGTACTCGAGGATACACGCGAGGACGCACACATACAAACGAATAACGCACACGCACACACGCAGAAAAAGATTCTTACTCGCAAAAACGTCGCGACGCCGAGCGTCGAATATTACGGAACGCGGCCGTGAAAATCTTGTCGTCCATGGTGCTGGTTCAATCGAATAGAAATGGAGAATCGTTCGAGGATACAAGTGACGCGACGTCGACTCGAGGAGGAGGTATTCCTTCCCCTTCGTCCACACCAACTATTTAATCGTGTGTCGTCGAGGAATTTCACGGAGAAGATTCGATTTCTCCGTCGAGTTCCACGCACATTTATCGTTTGTCGAGACAAGTAGAAAGAAGTTTAGAAATCTTTAATCATGTCAGAATAATAAATTAAGAAATGTAACGATTAAAGAACTCGAGAATTCAGAATTCTCAGAAAAATACATTGCAAACGATTTAAGGGTTCGTCTCTCTTCGATTCGCGCGTATAAATGTGCTTGAAATTCGACAGAAAGTTCGTTTCGCTTATTGGTAGAATGCCTAGTAAACGAACTGGGTTTATCGTATACTATATGATAATTATCTTATCATAGAAATCGTTGAGCTGTATTGTAATAATTACATCCCTCTGGTGGTGTCAAGTTTTTGGTCAAACATTCAGCGAATGTTTTCACGAAACAACGTTATTAGTTATTTTTGTTTAAAACATGACTTACATGAGTAATTCGAAAATTAAAAAAATATATTTCGTTAATTGCTGCGTCAATGTATTTTTTTACTCAATTAAGATGTTCTATTGTCTTCTTGTCCATGCATTGGTGTATTAGCACACATTTAAAGTAAATCAACTAAAAGTACACGAAAACAACAATTGAAATGTTTTTTTTAAATAAAAAAATTTTAATCAAATTTACTTACATACAACAATAATTATTGGCTTTTTCTTAATTCTCGCTGATTTTGTTCACTGAAATTCTAACCGCGTGCCTATAGAATTTGGAATTTTGTCAATTCTCGCGATCCGGATGGACGCAAAAAAAATTCAAGAGCCTCGCTCACGCTGACGCATACACTCGACGAAACAAACACGAAGAATCCACGCTGCAAATGTTCGATCAAACAGTGCAATGTAAACGCACGTTCAATTTTGCCTTTTCGGGCATTAGCACGCGGTGATTTTGAACGGCCCAGTTTGTAATGAAATTTCAACCACAATGAAGACAGGAAATTCTACATCGCAGAATTTCTACACTGTATTGGAAAAAAATAAAATATAACCGTAGGTAAATACATGGTGCAACCGTAAAGGAGTTGATAGATATTACGGATATAGACCCTTTGGTTTCTTGAAATCACTTATGAAATACTAATATTATTATAAAAATCTATTTAAGCTCCTATTATTCCCTAGGAATTTTTTTAAATGTTCTTCAAGATTGTCTTTGTCTTTATTCGATCACAAACCTTAATTTTTCGGAGATTATGAACGATACAATGTAGTATCGTTATTAAAGACTGAATAAAAATTAGAACTTGAATTACAAAGTAGTAGAATTAGAAGTAGAAGGAACCAAGTTATCCAAATATGTGTTCAATGTTTCAAAGTCTCCCCAAATTTCGTCCATCGTTACTACCCATTATGTAAGCAGCGAAGTCTCCCGCAAGAAAATTCTATTCCGCGTCTTTGATTTATGCATCCTCATTCAGCTACGTATTTTTCGTTAACCCGTATAATTTCCAAGATAGATTCCGTTTTCAATTCAAAATCTCTCCCTCTGACGTTGCCTAATTCAGCGAAATGCAAAATTCGCGTAGAGCACAATGAGAGCTTTATGTCCACCAAGAAGCGAGGTCTTGAAGCGACTTTAAGCCAGTCGTGACCTGATTATGGGAGCGCTGTGCATTAATGAACCGCGCATAGGCGTCTCGCTTGTAATTAACGAACCGTTTTACGTCAACAACGCATCCCCGAGAACGATAAACAACCCCCCTTCTGGTGTTCCAAACTCTAATGTCTATTTTGTAACTTTAATTAAAAGAATCAACAATTCATCGTTCTCATAACTAACAAGTACGTGTCAAATACTTAACAAAAATTGAATTTTTGAAACCCAGTAGTAAAGGCTCCAGACTTTACGCTTGTTCATTTCATTGAGATCGTGTGTGATTTCATTCGAAATTAAAAGATTGGAGATATTTTATAGTAATCAAATCTCGAAGCCTCTTATGGAAAACTTTGTGATTGTTTCAAGCGTGAAGTAGTCGTGGGAGGTCAGACTCGGTCCCACCTCGAGACCAGTTTCTCAAGAAGGGTTCTCGTATGCGATTCTCATCGTGGATACCATCGAGTATTTACCATTAATTCGCAAATGCGGTTTTTTGCGAATTCCAGCCGTCGACAGCGGTTCGCTCTTCGCGAAATGGAAATGGATGACAATTCCGGCGGAAGACGAGGACGCCGAGGGGAGAACAAGGAGGGTTGAAGAGAAGATGGGCCGCCTGGAGTGGTAAACAAGACATGAAAGTAAAAGATGCGATACGGAAAGATAAAAGAAGCGGAAATATGCGAGGGAAAATGGCAAAGGAGAAATTCGATTGGATGACCAAGCCATTCCTAACTTAAATTAAGTTTCAAGTAGAAATACTTCCAATTACTTAAATTTCTATTGACGACGTAGTCGAGATTTCAAAGTATTTATAAATTGATTCCAGATAGAAAGACTTCATTAGATACCCCTTGTTATCATCGAATAATACATTGTTGGAAATCAGTAACTCGGCACTACTTTAAGTAAAAAGCAGTATATACCACCTGAGATTGAGTAATAACAAGGTAATTGAAGGCCTGTCGTTCAGTCGACCAAGGCCCATTAGGCGATCCTCACCGATATCTGCTGTCGGAGTTACGAGACTTGCCACTTACCCCCTCCCCAAGTGAAAGTAATAAAACTACGAAATCGATAAATGCGAAAGAAGTCGGGGGTGGGGCGCAAGATCTGTGAAAAACGAACAAAAGGTGACGGTGGCAAAACAGAGAATAGGGAACGAACGAGACAAAGGGAACAAAAGGACCGAGGAGAATTTGATTTCCTGGACGGCTCGGGGATACGGGGTTCCGAGGCTGAAAAGTGTCCCGGACACGGTCCAGGTGATAATTAAATTTATCACGGGCATCGGTTACACGGATGTGGTTTTTGTGCAGCGGTTCGCGTGCACGCGCGTGCCTCGCTGAAATATTTTGCACCAGGCCATACAATAATGCTCAAGCTAAATTATCGTATTATACAACCGGCGGCCGGTTACCCCCGCGGCCACGACCCGCTGATTTACGCCGAACAACCCCTACGTCATTGTCATGACCCGTTTAACCGTTCCCGAATCGAATCTAACGCTGATTTTCATCCCGCAATCGATTCTTACGGGCATTACGTGGAAAATTTCGTTCCGTTCGCCTCATCGTCGCACATTTGCATCGAACGATCCTCGGGGAACAACTACAGGTCGGATGGATCATTCTTGCTGGATGGAATCTACTTATATTGTAGTACATATGAAATTTATTTGTCTCGATCAGTGTGAATACATATTGCATCCAAAGGGAAAATAATTTGTTGGTATTAGAAGCAGGTATTGAAAATTTGATATTTTTGTATGAGATATAGAAAATTAAAAAAATATAATACAAGAGTGAGTTTTATTTATAATGGTGCAACGTCGGTAAATCCACAAATCTTTCTAGATTTATTTTTATTTCTGTCTCATCTTCGGAATTAATTTACTTACTTCTTTAATGCAAAAGTCCTGTCACCCGTTTCTGGGTGACGTGACGATCAATTCGTTAAAAGAGTCGTATATAACAACTACTATAGTTTTTCGATGCTAGAGTTTGATTTCGCTTCCTTTTTAAAATATGTGTCGTCGCTGATTTTTCCATTTGTTTTCCCAATCAATTTTCAGTATAGCCTTTGCCGCTATCCCGTACATTTGAACGAAATTTTTTTTTTTTTATTATGTTTGAAGCATTGTGTGCAACAGCGGCCGCCTTTGTCCATTTTTCAGCGCTATTTGTGCACAGCTGGTTGATTGAAGCTTCTATAAGAGTTCGGCAAACAAAGAACCGCGATATGTAATCCAAAACATGGACCGTAATTTTTCAGTAGTGGCGCCTCTTCGTTATTTCGATTTCATCATTTCGATGGTATTCATTTTCCGCGAGAAGAAATTCTCGCAACACGAACGCGATACGGGAAAAATTAAAAACTATTTCTCGCGTTTGTTTGCACCGCTCGATTTATTCTCTCCGCGCTCGAAATGATTAAATAGATGGCTGTTACGTCAAATTAAATGGGACTGGAACGAAATTTCAATTTTTTTTGGCGATCGTCGGATGAATTTTTTGTGACGTTAAATGATAGACAAACAACAGGCTGGAAATCTTTTATACTCGTGGGGTTCGGTTCAGTTGTGCAGTAATTTTATTTTCAACCCATAACAGGGTAGATGAAGAGGTGAAGTTAAGTAACAGCAAGAACTTTTCATCCTTATTATTCATTGATCTTTATAAATTTAAGATAGTCGACTTTTTTAATGGGACCCATTCCGAACTAAATATCAACAAGTAAAACGAACGTAAGAACGCAATCTGTACTTGTATAAATAAAATTGATCTTCCACCAGTCTTCAACAGAAAATTATTCCCCAAATGCGAAGCTGCGAAAGACACCTTTCGTTCGAAACAGATCTATGCGAAACAGCGGTGGAAATATTGTTAAACGCCTCATAAAAATGCATCGCAAATAGAAATCAAGCACGGTAAATAAACCATCGGCGAGGGCCGATTAATCAAAAGCGATCGCTGTCGGGGAAAATCCGTGCCAGGCTCGATATCGAAAGGTCTTTCCAGATTCACGATCGCCGCGGAAATTCATCAACCTATCCCGATTAGGTCGATGGGATCGGGATACCGGTGTGATTCGCGTTGTCCTTTTCCGTCGAACGAACAAAAAAAAAAAAAAAATAGAGAGAGGGGAAAGAGGATAAAACGAGACGAGAAGGGAGGAGAAAAAAAAATCAAATCCACCGAAGGGCGAAAACCGATTAACACGCGCGATTGTACGTCATAGGGTAGGTGGATGCGAATTGGACAGACCGATCGCGTGTATCCGTCGTTTATGCAGACGCATTTGGAAAAGTTGGAGGGGCGAGGTCGGTGTCCAATGGAAAAATGATTGTCCACCGAAACGGTCTGGTAATCAAAGTGTCAAATTTATAGCGGCGTAGCGAACGCAAATTTGCATAACGACACGCGATAAACACAGGGGCCAGGAAGTGATTCGATACTTTATGAGCGATCATTGTCTGCCCGGTTGAGCGCTCCGGGGCAGTCCAGGAACGGGAGCACTTTATAAATCGCGAGTGATAATTTTCTGCCACCCTGTGCACGGCTATTATACGACGGTTTCAAGTTTGCAACAGCGTGCCGCGCAGCGCCTTTAAAGTTCGTCGTTCCGGCGCTATTCATGAGCGCTGATGGTATCGCACGATGTTGCTCGCTTTCCGAACCGAGCCTGATGTAAAATGTAGACGCACTATGCGGTTCATTGGTTGGTGTTTTCCGTCGATACACACTGGAACCGCCATTAGCTCGCACGGTGAGTACGGTAAGTAAATGGGGGAAGGGGGATGCGAGTTGTTAAATCACTTTGGAACTTTTACTCCTTTTAGAATGAAAAATAAAATAGTTGAGGTGTGAATTCTCTATACCTTGAATAATATTGATATGAAGTATTGATCCGTTAAGAAAAAGTAATTACACTGTTCAATCGTTTTAGGCCCTCCTTGCTGGTTGCACCATTCATTGCAGAACACCTTATATAAGGATCCAATTAGTAGCCATACGCACACGATGCACTAAAATGATGTAAATTAACTAAGCAAATAAAAGTCTCTCTCCAATACAAGATAACACTGTCCCCAGACTTCTACTCTCAAAAAAATGACAGAACACCCATAAACCCAAACATCATGATTACCTTTCGATCAAGAAGTCTATTGGTCTAGCACTTTCCCTCGAGAAATTTCTCTTTGAAAAATCTTGTCTACCTATTAACATAGCCTCAGCATCGTGCTCAGTCTGAGCCGTGACGCATTTATAGATCACTTGGCTAACCAAGTTTCTTTGAATCCTCCACTTTATTTCCCCAGTTCTGATTTCTCTCTCCTCAAGAACAGATCCGTGTCCCGTCAGGATTAATCATTTCCTCGACGAAACAGCTTCGTCCAGTTCGTGGTCGTTACTACTTCCAAAGACGCGAAAGTTGCTTCGATTACGAATAACTTTCGTAATTTCCCTTTCGCGGCTCGCTCGAAGGCTGTTGGGTTCGGGTAAACAATACTCGTCGAGTATTCGGTAGTCAGAGTCCGTGGCGCTACAAAGGAAAACGTCTCGTTCGACTGAACGCGCCTCAATTACGTCAACAACCGCGACGAAAGCTTTCTAATTCTCGAGGACACTCCTCTTCTCGCGGGAGTGCTCGAGCCGGCAAAGTGCTCCTCGTCCCGGGGTAACAGCGAACAGGAAAATCCGCGATTTCTGACCTCAGAAATCGACTGATATGTTAATCTGCTCAATGGAAGTTCGGTTGCAGCCGGCTTCTTCCGAAACTTCACTCTTCGAGGGCTCCGCGAGGGCTCCGACGCAATCGAACGACTCGATAATTATTTACAATAGCGCCCACCTCGACTTCAGCGATTGAGAAGCATTTGAAGGGTGTTCGGGAGCGTTTGAAGCAACGACTACTCGTTCGTCACCTTTAGTTTTCAAGGTAGAGTTGTTAGAAAAAATAGAAATATGTATATTTATTGGAACTAGCAATCCTGTGTGTACTTTCTCACAGTTAAAGAGGTATCTTTCCTGTTAAACTTGAAATAGAGGTACTCCTTTTCAACTAATAATATTAATGAAATTCGATTGTTATTCTCGCTAAATTATTCAAATTTCTCTTTGAATTTATATTGAATTATAAATACATCTCAGTGGTGCCAGAACTTTATTCAATAGCCAAACGTATTATAATTGGGGTTATCGGGGAGGGTCAAATTAATTCAAGAAACTTTGCAGGATATGCAAATAATGTTTGCACATGGAGATACTTGATAGCTCTTCAAACTTATCCATTGTGAAACTCGTAACAAGACTGTAGTAATATGAAAAAAGTACATTCTTTCTCTTAACCATAATTAGCTAGAACACGAACAGAAGTTTCTAACAATTCCACCTTGAAAGTTAGAGACGATAACTACTCCTCTCCACCAAAACATTTACCAACGCACCGTATTCAATTCCGATGCCGTGGAATCCGATGAAGTCGGGCGTTGCTGCAAACAATTACCAACAATTCGACTGTACAAACAACGGCGAACGTCCGTCGCCCTCCTCCCGTTCGACGTTTCGCATAGGAAGCGCGAAAGTGTCGCTTATGGCAACGGGCTCATAATAAAATGGGCCTCGAGCATCGAGCACTTGTAAACACGATCCACGAGTGGTCTCAATAGAGAAGAAACTTCGTTGTTCTCGGAGGAATTTCACGCTCCAGTCAGCATCGTACCGTGAAAAGGAAAGAACACAAAAAAGAAGGGAAAAGATAGTCTGTCGATGACGTTGCGCGAGGAACGAGGGTTCCAACGAGGGAGCCTCGCTTCCTGTCGCGATTTTCGTTCGTGTTTGGAAAAACGAGGCGTCGATTTCGCAACGTTTTCCGTTTTCGTCGTGGAAAACGTTCCTGTTTCCTGGTGAGTTTTCTGGCTTCGATGAAACGGGCCAGATCGTCGCCATCGCTTCAAGATCTGGCCGCGTGGATGAAGAAAGTTAGCACCATTCGAACTGCAGGCCCGCGGAACAATCGAGTCATCACGGTCACCTCGAAAGCGACGAGGTGAGCGTCGCGAGGACGATGAGGACGAAGACTGATCTCAGCCCTCCGCTGCCGCCGTGCTGCATGGCCGCTGGATTCTCGCCTGAAACAACGAAAATTAATTAATCTATTAATTATTAAATATAATAGCAATTCGGTTCTTCATGGTTGATACCAAACAAAGCTTTGATCTTTTGAAGATTCGTATTCAGAACACTTTGTGAAATGTTAAAATTAGAATATTGTCAAATGAAGAAGTATCGTAAGTATCTCGAAGCTGTTGATATGAAATAAATACCATTTCTGGCACTTACATCCTAACAAATATTATAGTATATACTACTTCATATACATTCCATTTCAATAATATATACATATATTTATATTAAGACATTAAGCAAATTAACAATAATGTTTCCTGTCCCACATTGAAAACTCCAATTTCGCAACTTCCCCCTCTCACGAACTGAAATTTTGATTGTAATTTTCCACATTGGTCGGTGGTCTGGCGCTTAACACGCGAACGAATTTGTTTCACGCGCGGAAGGGTGCGTCAAACGGTGATATTAATTACACGCAACTGAAGAGCCTGTTTCGAATTCCAGCATGCAAATATTTCAAATGCAACGATTAATTCACGGCGCGTCTTTATTGTATATTAAATCATTTTCACCCTGGTTTTTTCTATTTTATTTCCACCGTAGGTCAAGTGTTTGTTCACATTGTTGTCGAATTTAAAATATTTTAAATTAATTAAATCGTCTCGTCAACGATTTAATAAGAAACAAAATCCTTTACGAATCACATCCCCAGCGATTTGAAAACGTACATTTGCCTCCATTTTGTCCCTCTTTGTTTCAGAATAGATTTGACGAGCACTCGAATGGTCTCTCGTGCAGTCGGTAGTGCACGCAGCAATTCTAGCCTCAAATTCGATTCAGTTTCCCGACTAATGAATCGCTGCGAGAAAAGAGGGAAGAAAGAACTGCTTAGGGACTGTATGGTATTCGCAACCGGATCTATTTAAAAGTTCCAGAGGTAAAAGCGTCGAATTTAAGCGACCGCTTTAAAAGTTTAGGGAACTGCCAACCTGCGTAAGTGGGTTTAATTCTCGGAATAACGTTTCGGGGTTAGTAGCCGTTTTTAGCCGACACTGTTACGTGCTCGAAATAGTGGATCGAATAGTGGATCGGAATGGGTTTCGAATTTCTCCGGCACGACAAAAGCCCCAATTGGTCGCGGATGAGACTGGGCGCGCGGTTGAGAACTTAAAACTCGTGAAAAATATGTCGGGGATTCGAATTCAGTCGAGAATGCGAGCAGAACGAGAGAGAAAAACATTCGTCGTGTAAACCTCATTTTTTAAAATAAAACGTTCCCTTCGAAAATATGAAACACTTCCGCGTGTTTCGCATTGCTCCGTTGGCGTACGAAATATTCTAATTTAATTTCCAACGCTACAAGAATATTCTAATTTAATTTTCTATTATTAGTCTTGAATAAGACTTACAGATTAATATACTTTCGTTTTTTTTTGCTCAGGCCTTCGTTAGGAGAGATTGTAGTTTTATATTTTCATAAACATTAATTACAGAAATATTTTAATCTGAAAAAATTTTTCCTGTTTATTTATTGACGCTGCTTTGTCAAAAGAAAACGTTTCAAAATAAAAAATGTATTTATAAGAGAGAAAGAGAGGAGTTTCAACAATGAAATTACTAAGTTTGCTATGAAAAATATAAGGGTCGATTTTACTCCAGAATTATTAACATTTTTTAATAAAGATACACGTTATTCTCCAAAGTACAAATTTTATGCATTTACGACATATAAAAGCCGCGTGTTCCTGTCCAATACATCCCATACCGTTATGCAAAATGAAACATTGACAGTATTATATTAACTCGTGAAATATACTCCGCGTATATTGTCCTAGCAATATTACCAGCTGCCATAAACGCATAAAATTAACGGTCTAATTATTACACAAATACAGAAATGCAAATGACGGTTCTTTAACCATGAAGATTAATCAGGCGAAATATGCACAATGATGTAGACCTTAGACACTTATACCTCGCGAAAAATGGAAATTGTAAATCCACGAAATGTTAAGGAAAACACCGTATCATCTGCTTTAGGGTACAAAAAAAAATACACGGATCTCCAGTCGAGAGGATCGAGTATGGATCAGCAATTAAGGAAATGATAGGGGAATAGAGTCGAGAAAGGGACAGAGGGGAAAAAAGAAAACGCAGGAATGATGAACGGTGCCGAAAGGGGGATGGAAAAACATCGCGAAGCCCAGACTTAGGCCGGATTAATGTACGGTTCTTGATTTTTCGTTAATCCGTAATCCTCCTCTTCTGGCTTAAGTGCTCTTAATTCGATGTTCCCGTATAATTAAATGTAAGTGGACGAGATTGAAATTAACGTCAAATATCGGGATCAAATTCGCGCAGAATCTCGTTTGGAAGCCTTTTGCAAATCACGGGCAAAAATATCGTCGAATTTTAGGAAAAACCAGGAGTGGATTATTCGTTGAATTTGAGAAAAACAGGAAGGAAAAATAGGAAGGAATCCCATTTAAAAATAATCACGAAGTTCATGAGTAAATCATTATTACATCGCATTAGAACTGAAGCGGTACCTAAAAGTAATAATTAACTAATTATTCCTAAAATCACTTCTAGAATCAAACCATTACTCCCGGAAATTCGATCCAGAAGTGGTTTCAGAAGCTCTGGCTCTATTCGAAGTCCAGGACGAAGTATTTAAAGGCAGCCAGTTTTCAGGATTCAATTAAACGGCTCCCAGTGCTAGAAAAATTTACAACTCTGTTTACGCCCGACGCTGGTAAGCCGATTCTCACAATTAGCCCTAGATCTTCGCCTCGTTAATTGGATCCTTCCAGTTCCCGTGGAATAAGGCGTCGAGGACGTCTTCGTTCATCCGGAAAGCGAACGAACCTATTTTCCTAACTGCCATAGAGAGAATCGACTCCGGGATGTCGTCCTGCGATTGTCCCACCCACTATCCCTCCTGAAACGGAAGTTTCTTATGGAATCAGATTCGCCGATTAAAACGAAAGGATCTCGATGCCACCGAGACTGGAATCGAGCGGAACAATCCCGAAAGTTAATGGAAACGTCGGAGTTATGTGTGTCGATTACGTTTGGACGTACCGACATTTGAAAAACAGAACCTAATCCATTTTTCGTGAAATGTTTCCTGTAAATAAGGTAAACTGTAATAGCACAGAAGTCGCCACTTGTACGAGAAGCTGCGAGTCATTGCAATCTGATAGTTCGTATACTATTGCTCTAAAGTCACAATTCATGCTTATTGACAATGGAGTATACTCCAGAATATCCTTTAAGAATATTATTAAGAATATTCTTTGAGTACGTTATTAAATATATTACGGAGAATGTTTTTTCAGAAAATTCTTTCTACCGAACTGTAAGATCATCCTGCACAATGTTGCTCTCCGAACCAGACTAATGACTCGTAAATAACTCCGAGGTATCGCATTGAGCTTGGACTCGTGCCGTTATTTCTATAGGGATATATAAATGTGATATATAAATGTGATATATAAATGTGATTTCCCTCCGTGCGCCTCATTATACTACATTCGTCTAGTGAAAGCCGATTCTCTCGAAGGAGCTCGCAGTCATCGGTATTGAAATAATTTTCCAAAGTGACGTTATAACAGATTCGCGTCGCGACACCGAGGCTAGGTGGGAATTTATAATAAACGAGCTTAAAACATCGTCGTGGAAACGGAGACCGGCGGAAAATCTTGTATATTACATGAAGTGCTGGACGAGCGTTCCTGGGCGGCCCGAGGAGTGGCACTTGAACTTGTTGAGTCGGCGGAACGCCTCGTCACGCCCGGAAAATAATTTGCGCAGTCAATATTACAAATTGGCGGGAATTAAATTCGCCTCCGCGCCGGTTGGCTCGCTGTTGAGGCAAACTAGGCACTCGAATTGCTTTCAAATAAAGTCTTCCTTCGGGAATTCGTCGCGAGGAAATAAACGCAAGTGACGCGTTTCGTTTTGCGCGACGTTTACGCGTATCTTGACTCTTCCAGGCTCGGGATTTGAAAGGAGAAAGAAAAATCTAGACGCAGGGAAATATAATCAATATTTCAGCTTCGAAATCTGTTTGCAACATCAAATTATACGATTCTTTAGTTTCGTGTTAGTTTGTATATTGTATATTTAAACTATTTATGGCTTATGCAGTATAGACTAATTGCAAGAATTATGGTAATTAAATGCTGAAAAATTAAATTGTGATATCAAATTTTTTTAGAAAATTGTAAATAAATGTTCACCCTTGCCGTTGGCAGCACCATCAGCCGAAAATATCAAACTGATTCATTATAGCATAATACTGCAAAATACAAAAGGTTATGCCATCCAATTCTCCTGCAAAATCGCGAGCATGGTCCTTTAATTGTAAAACGATTTACTGGACTTCAACTTCTACTATACAATTTTACAATAAACACAAAGTTAGGTTTCAGGTTTCAGCACACCATAGGTAGAGAAACACCAAGTCGCGCCCCATGTCCAGTTAAGGGTTACGAAGGTTGTCTTAAAAAAAGAAATTTCGTATGCGAAATGAGCTGCCAAGCACCCTCGGGAGATTTCTTCTGTCTATTATACATGACCGCGTGCGCCGGTTCCGTTAACTACGTCTCGCGAGGAGAGCTTTGCAAACTCCTCACGGTCGTCGTAGTCGGGCAGAGCGTAGCGGAGCGACCGTGAGAGAGAATCAAGGGGCTGAGGATGAAGGGTGGCTCCGACGGCGGGTGGAACCGTGACTCCAAAGGAGACCCGGCAAGTAGAGATAGAGAGGGCATCCTGGTCCTCGAGAGCTTGCGGCTACGGTTATTAATGGGTAGGGCGTGACACCCCGCGAAATAACCCCCTAACCTCGCCTCCATGCCAGGACCAACCAGCGACACACTCCATAGCTAGTCGCTTGTCTCCTCATAGGCGTTAACTGGGCCAAGAACTGCTCATTTTCGAGAACGAGGGCTTTCCTCCGTCTCCCTCGCTCCCAACATCCCTCGGTCCTCTTCCTCGTCTTCTTTCCCTTTTTTTCCTTCCTTTCTCCGTGCGCCGCTTACATCCACCTAGTTCTCTTTGGCTTTCATTACGTTTTTACTTCCATTTTTCCAGCGACTCCATCCTCCGTGGCCCCTTCACCCCGCGCCGCCGTCTTGACGCTCGACAATTATCTTTAAGGGGTTGTATAGCAGAGCCTGTGTTTTCGGGGGATGGATCTTAGCTCCTGCACGGATTGCGGTGGCTTCTTGGTTTCACAAGGATTTCGGGATTCCTTTTGTTACGCCGAGTTTAAATGGAAGAGACTCGGGAATGGTTAATTTGAATGTTTCCGAGCGGAGGCCTCGCGGGCCAATCTAGTTGCCAGGGAGTCATTAGCTATTCACTTTTGGCGTTACGATGATTGCTCGGAAGTGCGTTTCCTGTTTCAGTCGAGCTCTATTCGCAATTTATTTCTGGTGGTGGTCTTTTCTATTCGTAGTTTAGTTTATTTATCCGATTCTTTTCCGGACAGGGCTAGGTTTTTCAAGAAACAAATAATTGACCTCTATGCAGTATAAGTGCTTTCTTAGTTTGTTCTCGAAAACTCTGATTTATTGTTTCTGGTTTTTATATTATATGTTAGGTGCGATGTTCGCTCTTAAAGAATGTAGTATAATATTAAGAATATTAAGATACGAGTATTTAGTTTCACAGAAGTAGACTGTTGTTCTTTTACCTTTTATTTCTCGATTTGAATCTATTTCAAACAATCTGGAATTGAAATAAGTTCAAGATTGAAATAATCTTGAAATAAGTTTGCTTTCCAATAATTTATTTTATTAACTGTTCGAAGTGCCAAGCCATAGGTGACTTTATAGTGCAAAGGGTTAAAAATTAGACAAATAAAAGTGTCCAAGATGACCTTTGCTCCGGAAAACGTCTTGTTCCTCCCAATTACCAGCACCTAATCCGAGAAACACTTCCATACGTTCGCAAACATACTCCACTCAAATTCCAGAGCCGGCGTCTCGGCGATTGGCTTTCGCGCGAGCCGCGATGAAATTAATTGCGCCATAATCAGAGCAACGGGCCGCGCGTGCCGGCGATGGCATCGCTAACACAGAAGTTAAGGCACTAATAATAGTCGCGAAACGATTCATTACAACGTGCCCGAGTGGCAGGGAAACTCATTCATGGAACGTGTCCGTCGCTACCCTTATTACCCGTCCACCCACCCCGTTACCTTAATTCAACCCTTAAAGTATTCCACGGTCGAATTAGTTTGGGAAAACGGCGAGGCAATCGACAACTTCTACGCCGGCTACGATAATTTCGCGGAAAGTTTTCAGCAATTGAGACAATAGAAAGAGATAAGGAGTGGGAGGTGGAGCGACGGTGAAAGAAAGGGAGGAAGAGTCGAGGAATCCTCCGCCAGATAGTGTCGAGTAATGTGCTTCTTTTCCAGCGGGAGTCGCGTTTAATTAATAACCACGATGCACCCTCGGGGTAATGCATACTAATTATTAAAAAAAAGGGCGTAGAGGGGGAGGAGGTGAAGCGTATTCTCTAATTGTTCCTGGTTGGTCCTGAAGAGAGTCATTGGGTACTGTCGATCATTTTTACTGTCTGATAAATGATATCCAAACGGTACCTTGTAATTTATTTCGAGGTGGTGTTTGAAGTGAAAAACACTGTCACTAATTCGTTGTCCAGTGACTATACTATTATAAATAAAATTTTCCTTGGTCTCTGCAATACACGTGAACACCACGAAATAGAAAAAGTCCGTCATTCATTTTCATGTAAACAATTCCCGAGGAAGACTCCACTTCATCGTAATTTCGCCGTAACGCCTCGGTTCCCTTAAGCCCCCGCAATTCAGCCATTAATGCCTCGGCACAATCTATATAAACGGTCCCGAAATTCTACGTCTGCGGTGATTTCGCGTGCATGCCGGCCTCCCCACGAAACGAGGATCTTCCCGAAATGCGGGACGAGCGTTGAGGCGAGCAGCGTCGAAATTCCGTGCCACGATTTCCAGCGTCAAAATGCTCCGACGATTACGTTTCGCACGGTCACCGCGGGATCGATCGTAATTCGCATCCTCGGGGGGGCAGCATTTTCAGGAAGAACGCGGATACACTCGTAGGCGACACACACGTAGAAGGACATTCGGTTCGGGAGCGTGCTCGCGCTCCCGCAGAATTTCAGAGCCGTGGATCCAAGCGCGGAGCTGATTTCGAATGCGTCCCGCGACCGTCCGACCACTTGTCAAGCAAATTCGCATTACTTCCAGCATTATGGTCGCCCTTGTAGTTACCTGCACACAACACCGCCAGGTAATAACTCTTCGCCTGGCGCGTCTCGCATACCCATTGCTGGCGAGATCCTTGCGTCGAACGCTTTCGGAAGTCCTCGCGTCGTGGATAAATGGGAAAGGGGATCGTTGCAACGTCGTTGAAGGGAGGCGAGTTCAAGAGGGTGCACTGGGAGACATATTCGTGTTCTTAGGGAGGTCTAACCCTTCGCCACTGTGGCCGACCTTCCACGGTTTGTTCTGGCAGCTGGAAGTCCCAAGCTGGATGCTTGCATCTAAGGATCGACGTCAGTGATTTCTAGGATGGGAATAATTAAAGGAGGGCGATTAATTTCTTTAATGGGTGTACTTAGGTGGGAACTTGGATAGTATTTCTATGAAAAGGAAGTGAAAGAGGATCATAAATAATTGGGAAGGGTATGATTTTTCAGGGGGTTGCACTATTGGAAATCCAATTAACTATCGTTATCAATGTAACGAATTAGTGAATTTCCAAATACAGGTAAAAATTCTCAAGGAATTTTCCCCATTCATCGATACGCCATTAGACTAGTTTACCAATATTGCAATCCGCACAAGCGAATGAATCCTGCTTGGAATTTTCGTCGAACGCTTACCTCCTGCAAAGTTAAAACTCAATTTCGTTCCACGTTGACTTCATTACTTGGGAGACTTTGTACACAATAATATCAATCAATTCCCACTCATGAACAATCCGTACCGGTAACAAGTTTGACCGGTAACTAATTCATCTCTATCCAGATTGAAATGACACAAAGCTTGAACTAAAAGTACGATATTGTCCACGGTTATCCCCGCGGTTGTGTTCCGTTTCGCAAATAAGCGCACAACGAATGCTTCGCGGACGAATTGCGCGTGCCAATTTTTCTCGATACGTTTCGAACGGAACTTGCGGAACGGAAAAGAATTTGCGATTTTATGTACTTCTCAGACATTTTCTTTCCTTTTTACGTATTCTACATTTTGGATACTAGTAGTGATATGTTTCTTAAAACATTAGTAAACATAGTACTTTGGACAAAATTCAAGAATTTCATTCGAATTTATTTTCTTTGGCACTTGACATTCAGAATTAATTTTTTTAGTTCTTCAGTGAAAATCACTGTCATCCATGTATGGGAGACGTGGCGATCAACATGTCAATATAATCATAGTCACCCTTTTCTCCCTTCGACCTTCTCCACTTTGCAGTCACCGCTATAAGTACACATTTTTGTTGTTCATAAATCTCCCCTACTTTCCATTCCTTCCTGCTTTTACACCCTGTATACCCAATTCCCCGCGGGACAGCAGAGGAACCGATGGAAAATTTTTCACCGCTGTTTCGAATCACGATTATTTTTTTTTCACAGAGAAACCGTGCCGCGCAAATTGTTTCGTTCCTCGCAGACTTTATTGTTCCCAACTCTCGGCTTTCTCTTTCGGAAAGTCGAAAGCCTCGGTCGCGGATATGATCGAACTACGGCCGTCGGGTCTCGACTCGTGATAATCCCTGGTAAATAATGCACGACGCCTCCGCTGCGGGACTTCCCGATACTTCCGTCGGTCCGAGCCGCGAAAAGCCGCCGTGAAAACTAGTTGAAGCCCCTCGCTGAAACTTCAAAAGCCTCTTCCATCCGCGGATCCCAAAGCCTGCGTTTAGCAGTACGTATCGACGTGCCCGTGCCGCCCCATCGATTCGACTTACACGTGATTTTCGTCGGGATACAAAACTTCCCGGGGCTTACGTTCTCGCAGCGGCGCGGGGACAAAGAAACGCGCAGGAATCTGGAGCGTCGTTCCCTCGGGATCGCGGAAAGTCAGTTCACTGCGACGCGGTGCCTTTTCAAACTTTGAAAAATGCGTCGTAGATACTCTAAATGCGATTCGATCATTGTACGCTGTGCATGGAAGGGTTGATGGGTAAATTTAACCCTCTATGGGCCAGTGTAACTTTTACACCACGTGCTAATATATCGAGTTTGTACAAATGGTGTTATTTTAAAATAATTTTAGCTTTCTTTAAATACTTCCTGTTCTTCTGCTGACCACTAGCACCTCTTTAATACTTCCCTCCAAGTAAATCCACAAAGAATGTCTAAACTCGCTCGCTACCCTCTCCGTATCACAAAACTCGACAGGCTACGTCGAGCATATCCGATCAAGGCACGTCGATTTGGTGAAGTCAACGGAACAAGATAAACGCGCTGTTCCCTCGGCGTATCGATATTAGCTGTCGTAATCGGAGACAAACGGTTACACTCGGTGGAAAAGTGGATTCGAGGAGAGACCGGGTTACTCGCGCGCGATTGACGTTTCTCGCAGGTAGAAAGCTAGGCTAGTTGCGCGTACCATAAGCGAGGTATACGAAATCCAAGAAATCGCGAGGAAACGGGACAGGAGGCAGAGAAAGGAAACGAGAACAGAGGAAAGAAACGGAGAAAGCAGTTGGAAATATCACGGGAAAAAGAGCAGAGTCGAAAGGGGAGGGCTCGATGAGGGAAATGGGTCGACCTGAATATCTCGGGCGAACTTTTCCATGAATACGCCATGCACGAGCACCCGTTAGAATGGGAGGTGGGTGGTGGAAGCGGCATACGAAACACTGCGGTTACCCCAAGGATCGGAAACCGGAAGGGAAATGAGAAAGGACGGCTGACGAGGGCGAGGCGAACGAACGGTGGGGAGAATAAATTTGAAACTTAGTCGTACAAAGCTCCCGTCTCGTAGTCGCGAATCGGGAACAAGGAATTCTGGGAACGTACGGAGGGGGAGAAGAGCGTTACTTTTTGAGAGGACGATGTTACGAAAATGGTGGGCCGTTCCACCTGTTACGTTGCGCCAGGGGGATTCGTGTAAACACGACGATGAATTAGGGCGGGAGCGAAGATCATGAGTAACGATGAGGAGCGTGATTAATCGAAGCACCGTTGGCCCGTTCTGTTAATGTTCTGACACGGGTCACGAATTGATTTCTGATTGGTGAGAATCACGATAATTCATAGGAATTTCGATGCAAAATCTCCAATGAAAATGATTCTTTATTAGTCCTTGCGTACGTTTTAAATGTTGATAGTATTCTGCGTTTAGAACTACACGTGAATTTTGGTATATTTGATCGATGTCCAAGTGTATCCTTCGATGTTTGATGCCTAGAACATCGGTTGAATACGCGTCATTCTTTCTAAACATTCCCCATTAAAAAGTGTTCCCAAGACAACTTTTAAACAAGTGTACCTGAAAACGGCACGATAGAGAGTGCTTCGATCCAAACTCGTTCAGCCGTATTAACGAGTGGCTCTTCAGTCTACCGTGCTTGATAACCAGCCGGTAGACTATTTCCTTCGAGTAGCTGCCGATCGAGTCTGGTTACGCAAACGTCTCGAAGAGAATGAAAATCAAGACGAAGCGGAGGGCCGCGAATAGCAATCGAGCCAGCCGTCATCGGCAGGATCTTCATGACTCATCCGTGCTCGGAAGCTTGGTTTTCATGAACGACACCGAGAGAGGGCAAGGTGAAGGAAGAAAGAAACAGGACGGAGGGACGGGATAATAGACAGCGTGCCGTTGAAAAGCCATGGAAAATCAATTATCGACCGTGCAAAAGTCTGGAAAATTATATCGATAGCGAAGGATGGCTATAACATTTCGTTCTCCTTAGAGCCTCCCAAACACTGTTATCAGTGAGTAACAGAGCCCCTTGCATTCGCTATAACTTCAAGCGCTGGCTGAAGACTCGATAGACGACCTTCTCGATAAGCTCCTAGAGCTATACGATAGGTATAGTCCACGGGAAACCTTAAACGGCTTCGTACGGATGCTAGGGCGATTCGCTGACATGGTCCGTGCTTTGTAGCTCCGGAGAATGCGGCAATGGATGCTTAATGCAAATTCGCGCGTAAAGCAATTTACACTAATGTTAACTTCGTCCTTGTACACGGTTCCCAATCATGTCGAGGATGCCAAAGTGCAACCGCGAAATGGTTAATTCGATTCAATTGTAGATATCAATTTTGTTTAGGCGATGCTTCAAATCGCTCCATTCTGCGGACTTATTGTGCCTTTCGAGCGACTCGACGATCGAACGGAAATATGGGATTAATGGGAAACCTTAATGTTGGCCTATTGTTATGATATGTATCTACAACAAGAAGAGGATTGAAAAAAAGTTAAAAGACTTTGTTTGCAATACAAACACAGAATGAAGAAGTAAAGAGTGCTGGAAGAACTCGTTAGTTTATCCAAACACGATTTATGAATCTCTACTCAGAAATTCCTTCGTTCTGGAGCTGTACTAAAAAAATTGTACGTCCTGAAGTAATTGAAAATCGCGCACTTTGACGTCTAATATACACACCAAGGAATGACAACGCGACCACGAGAAAATACGCTCAATCGAGCGACGGTAAATTGCGCTGCCACTTAGAAAATTATAGAATTTTCGACGAGTGATGCTTCTGTTGGTCGAGCAAACACTTATCTTCTTCACGCCGTCCACCGTGGTCTGAAGTTTAATATGAGTAAGCGGAAAAAGGATAACGGAGAAGAAAGGATAGGTGGCCCGTGTAGAAGATTGGACACACAATTCAAGAGAAACGCTGAGCGAGGAAAAAACGTAATATAAGAAATAATAAATGATGTGTCTGCTGTTGCGTTAAAAAAAAAGAAAACGTGCATTTTTTGACGTGCATTCCTTTTCGCAGGGACACCGATTTGTCTTTTTAAATACGTTACGATTATATTAATCGTTACAAAACAACACGCCCGGTCCTAACGACGTTAATTGCTCGCAAATGCACCTGGAGAAAATTGCTCTCATTACTCGACGTACAACAAGTGTTCAGTCGAGTAGCAGAATTTCAATTGGACGCGTGCGTTTGTCGCGAATTGTCTTTTGTATTTTCGAAATGTCTATCGCGAGGATTTAATTACGTGAAATGCCAGGTGTACAATGAACTACAGCGGAAAATGTAAGCGGCATTGATCGAAATCAAGCATCATTTGCATACCGCGTTCAAGTCAGTATTTCAAATTAAGTCCTCGAGTCCTTTGTGAGCCTGCAAACGTGCAAATTGAGATGCAATAAACAGCTACCCCAAAACCATGAATTGCGAAGTACCAATTAGTGTACTTGGTGTATTTTCTTCCAAACGTGGAACATTTTATGCGAGGGGAAAATTAGCCCACTGAGGTTTCGTTTGTACCAATTACTACTATGAAAGTAAATAATGCATGACTTAATTGTGTATCATTTATATATATATTTTTGTCTTCTCTTGTTTTATGTCGCATCGAAGTCATTACTCCAGAAACGAGAAGAATGGAAACGTTCACTGTACTAATGTTGTCGCAAACGATTCTAGTTCCCGTCCGAACGAGGCGCCCGAGGCTTCCAGTCAAGGGAGATGAAATTCCCAGTGTTTAACAGTTTGCGTTCGACAATAAAATTCCCTCCCATCACTCGAGCTGTTCCACGTTGTTAAACTTTTGTGGGCGATCGCGACCGACTTCCCTCTCCCTCGTGTTTCCTAGTTCCTCGTTTCTCGTAGTTCCGTTTCAGACAAAAGTTTACTCCCGAACTTAAAAAAGCATCGCCCGTGTGTTATTAAAACGTCACCTCGCGTAAGAATTTACACAGGCAAGTCGGGCGAGTAATTTCTGCGTCACAGGTTCCTCTCTTTTTTTTATGTTTCGCTAGGAGCCGATGAGATAGGACGTTGAACGTTCGGAACATGTGCGCTCGCGGGCTGTGCATAATTTTCAGTTACCTCGCGTAACTCACTTTGACGTATATTCGATGTCCCACACCGTGAAAAATACACACCGGAACCATTTGGGCGTAGGTAATACAAAATGGCGGAACCATTTCAAACATCGGATAGGCGGTCTCCGTTTAATCTTGATCGCCTAACGGCCATGAATAAAGATGAACCGCGCGATGTAAAAACGCCAATGACACGGTTGTGTGATCTCGAATGTGATGTCTCGTCCTCGTGAATGCTCGGTGAAATTATTATAGCGGATGTGGAATTTATTTTTATTGCGGACTTTGACCTGAAACTGACACTGGTCTCCAGCAGTGATCGTCGTTGCGGTTACATATTAGCGTGTAAAAATATTATACAAGGATGTTTCAAAAACTTAGAGATGGACCGATTCGAGTTTTTAGAGTACTCTTGACCTACCTAGCTATAACTATACCGAATAATGCTCGAAACGTACCATTTAACACGTGGACGGAGACGGTGGTGGCCGCGGCGACATCCGCCAGAGCGCAGCTATAGTTCCCGCTGTCCTTTTTGTTCGCGTTTGCTATATAGAGCCTGGATGTAGCGCCGCTGGTGCCCATGTCCGTCTTCACGCTGAAACAGAAAGCAGATGGTTCGTGTAGAACGGAACCCTACGGTCGGCGTTCGCGTCCGTTTTGTCCCTCGAGCGGAAAACGGGCGTTCCGGCGCGGTGACTTCTTCTTGCTGGACGCCGCTTTGGAAAATGCAGAGGACGACGCTGAAGGAGTTTGCTCCGCTGGCGAGAGGCGCAGATGGCGGCGTGGGAGAGGATAAGAAAACGGAGGAAGAAAGAAAAGGTTGGAGGGAGACGAGAGGGAAGGGAGGAGGTGTGAAAAATAGCTGGCGAGATGACTGTTATTCAGCTCGGTGGGTTGCTGACCTACTCTTCCGCGAGATCAAACGTTAAACGTGATTATTGTACACAAGTCGATGGTGTTACCAAAGAGGATGGAACAAACAAAATGTTGCAACAAACCCACGATAGTTGATCGAATACGAATGCAGAAGAAGTCAACTCCAAATCCACAGATTGATTAGATTTCTGTCGTTTTTTTTTTTTTTGCAGAATTATACAATTTTAGACATCTAGTATCTACCTATGATTGAACTCAATAATCAAATCGTTTCGAGCTTTCAGATTAGCAAACACCGTGGAACTTATTCAAACACATAATCCTTTAACCGTCCTTGAAGTCTCCTCAATGGTTACTCGATTCCTCCTGAGTCAAGCGATCAGTTCTTCTGTTTATGTTTCGCGCCTGGGTCTGTCAGTCAGGATTAGGGCGAGGGAAGGAGCTTCATCGTGCAACCCCGAGCCACTTAACTTCTGTCCCTTTCATAGGTGCGCCAGTCGAACAAAACGGTCGCGGGGGCAGGAGATGAATTTCCGGGAGATGGAAGAGCAAGTAGCGCGGCGAGAAGAGTAACGATAACGGGGTGGCAACAAGTGCTCTTAACGCCCTAACGGTTTCCCTTGCGGCGCCTCGAGGGAACGTTTCCGATGCGTTATTCTCAAAGGACCTCGCTGCTACTCTTTACGCGACTGGTTGAAAGCGAGGAAGTAGTTGCGGCCGAGGAAGGAGGTCGCAGGATGTCAACGTCGCGGCGTTCCGGCGATGAATTCTTCAGGGGTGCCATCGAAACATAAAGTAGATCTGGTTCTGAAGAAATTAATCGCGGCGGTGCTTCAATTTCTATTCAAAATGGTGACCTTGGGAAGATCTTTAATGCAAGTAGCATATTCCTCACAGACTAATATCTCACATATTTTTCAATATTACGATTTTTCCAATTTAATCTGCCTATGATATATTTAAGGGTTGTAGCTATCAAATTTATCATTCGATAAATTTTTTCGATCTCTCGCCGCCGAAGGTGGCGCAAGCTCTTAAACCGATCCGACGCGATGGAATGCGCGGCTGCAGCCTCATTTCCCGACCTCCTCACCTCCCCGCCTCCAAGACTGCCGTCGCTACCCGCCTTCTTTTGCGGCATCTTTACCCTGCTCGTTTCTCCGACCTCCTTAGCTGGCTCCTTTAAAACCCACCTTCATATCCAGAAGAGGCCCGGTGCAGTTCCTGCTTAATGACTCGCCTCCCTGCTCTTCAACCCCCCTTCGCAGGGCTCCACTTACGCGAGTCTGGTAACATAACTGTTTGCAGCTCGCGATGCGTGCAGTTGCAGCAAATTTTGTCGTGCACGGTTATTTCAGGGGTTTCTCGACGAGGTTAGTTTTATTTTAATTTCTGCGGTAAATGTGAAAGCCCGAGGATTGTAAGGAGTGGTTTTAGGAATTGTGGGTTTGTACATACTGTTTCAAATTGCGTGCGAGGAACCTGGAAAACATTTAGGCTTTTTTAAGATTGAAAATCTTTTTATTTTCGAACGGCCGAAATTCATGTCACGTTATATGGTGAAAAATGCTGCGAGGCGATGAAATGGGTGGGTAGTAACAGAATAAATATGTCCCGTTACACAGCTTAGCGCCTCACAAAGCAATGAATTAGTTTTCTAAGAAAAAGAATGTCCTGTCGCGGAAAATCATTAAGTATGGTACAGCAGTTGGCGGTTCGCGATCAGTTAGTTTAGTTAGTTAGATTTTAACGCATACTGTAAATTTTTGAACGCATTTTATGACACTCTTCCTAACCCCTCCGAAAAAATTAAGAAAAATAAAACGTAAATTGGTTTAATTTATTCCAGTTACGTTTACTAACGTAATTCATATTATAACGTAATTTAATTCGTATTTCATATTATGTAAGTGAGTGTTTCTATGCTTCTGCCTATTGATTTAGTTTGAATATATTATATAAGTGTAGTGACCACAATTAAGGATCTTCCATTGTTAAAAAAAGGTCGAGAATAAGTAATTGCTCCTTCCAACTTCCACCTTTTTCTCTTCCCTTTTTAAACTTTGCTCTTTCCACCGACTCTCAAAGAAACTCTACCTTTGAATCTCGATCGACTACTGTACAAAGTCTCCAACGGTATACCACCCTCTTCGTGGGTAATGCACCCTCGAGACTCTCTCGCCACCGGTACACTAATTCTGCCCGCCTCTTTTCGTCCAAAACTTCAAATGAATTCCAACAGTCTCCACTAGTTTCGATCGCAACCAATCCCAAATCTACACACTAGGATCGTTTTTGCGTCGCATTGAACGCTTTTCTACACTCGTTAACCTAATCCACCAGGTGTGAGTTTCTTCACCTCTGAAATACTCACACATAACAGTATATAGTACAGCATTCCTAGAAATTTGTCAGCTTTTAAAACCAGTCGAATCTATCCTTAACAATGCAAAAATAATTGGTAGAATCAATTATAGATTTCCTCACACCTTTATATTTCGTCATGTGCTTATACAGTCAATAATACAATAGATTTACAAATTTTTAAACTAGTAAAATACTTGGAGGAGTGAAGAGTAAATGGAAAAATCTTGGATTTATCCCTTTGTTAGATTTTGTCTTTGTCGTTTCTACGTCTGAAACGTCTCCTGTTTTGTTTCAAACGAAGAAACAGTGCGACAAGTGACGGTTCGAATTCAAGCGAGCTCCGTATACAGCTTGCGTGTGTCGTTCCCGCTATCGGGGACGTGGAAAATGTCATTTGTTTCTGATTCGATTAATTTCGTTTCGCGATACGGTTCACTCTTCCCGTTGTGAATCGCGATATTCCCTTTTTTCCATCGTGAATCGAGTTTCGCATATTCATCGGTAAAGTTTAATTAAATATTTGTTTAAATGAATCGTTGAAAATAAACCAACGCGAAGTTTACACTGTGTTTGATTTGGAATTTCGGTTAACATGATTTATTTTCGTTCTGTCAGCTGCTCGTTTTTCATTAAACGAAAAGCGCACTGCCGCGCTTGACAATTTAATATACTACCACATTATCGCTAAATCCATTAACATCCAGGGGATTTCGCGATAAACAATTAGGTTGACCAGATCACCGTCCGCGTGATCTCGACATGTAGTTAACGGAAAGTTCCAGGGGTTAAACGTCATTTTGGATGATTGTCGCGACAATTGGAATATTTTTTGAGAAAATACTTTTTTCAAATGAATGCAAAAATATTTCACGCGGTATTGAATTCAATAATGAATTTATATACTTCATTTTTCGTTATCTGCTTTATGTTACATTTACTACGAGGTCATTAGTGACGAATATTAATTGTTTAGGTAGAGACTGATTTTGTATTATATTTTGGAATATACATTGATGTCTTTGAGGAAGTGTATCGTGCAGTCCTGCTCTGAAATATATTATTTTCATAGTTAGATATTACAATTAAGTGGCCCATTCGCTAGTTACTATTTAATACAACCTGACGAATACTAAACAGAGCTGTACAGTAACAAAGGATAAATACTGAAATAGTTCATTCTCTATTTACTATGCGAACAATATTTTGTCCCAGCCTTGATCGCAATCCGATGACTATTAAATAGAACGGACGACCCGCGAAGTAGCGAAGCACGAGAGACCGATGGGTCGATAAATTCGCCGAAATGGTTATAAAGAACACTCGAACAACGTAAGGAAATCATACTTCAGACTTGGACCAGCCAAGCTGTTCTCGATTCACTCGAAGAATTGCACGTTTCTTCTCTGGGAACAGGGAGAGAAGTGGCGTATAAGGAAAGTGTAAATCAAGTTGCGCCCCTCGCGAGGGCGTCTGTTCCCGACAGATCGAACCGCTCTCCCAGACCTCCCTTACCTACGCAAAAGACGTCGGAATGGAAGGTCGCGGGGGCGTATTACGCGCCCTTAAAACAGCCCACGGTACTCGCCTTACCCAACGTGAAACAATTTCATTCGATTTACGAGACGCGCCTCCTGGTAATGACGTAACCGAATTTACGAGTATATCCCGTATGCTGACGGAAACGTTCCTCGAGAATTTCTTTTCGCGCGTTCCGCGTCTTCGACGATATCGAATTACACCGGAGAAACGCAACCCTTCCACGTGCGATGGAATCAATTTCATCCACGGATGAGAGGTGGAGACGTTCGGTGAGAGAACGCATTGAAAATATTCAATGTAATTGGATGATAAGTATTTCTCTTCTTTTATATTTGCAATATCTACGCCTCCCATATTCAACAATAAGGAGTCAAACGAGAACACGGAGTGTAGGGTACGGGATTGGTCGTGTAGGTTATTTTCGTTTGGACTCGTAGATATTGCATGTATTTTAATATATTTATTATTTATTAATTATTATTTATTAATGTAAGTATCAATGTATTTGTTCGTGGTTATCTTGCAGATTCAGAGCAGGTTCTTTGAAATTATAATTTTGACGACTTAATTCCCAAGATACTAATTCTTGTAGCAGACCAACTCTGACATTGTCGAATAGAGACACATCGCTTTCCCTAAACGAACAAAAATTCGAGCAGGTTCTCGCGTAACACGGAACGCAAACTCGAGTCTGCGGAAAGACGAGATGGCCGTCGTCGTTTGTAATTCAGGTCGAGCGTAGTCATTTCCCTTTGCTCATGCGTCACGGGAGGAACACGTGTGACGATAATTGCTTGCCGGACTTCGTGTTACAAAGCTCGTGACATCGATCCGCGGGATCCGACTCGCTCTAGAATTCTCCCGATTGGCACCCTGGGAGAGATATCCGGCGCCATTTACCATTCCGCGACTGTCCTTTCGCGAGCACAACACGTGTCTGCGTCCCCGCGTACCCATTCACCCTCGCCGGTGCTTTTTAATGCTGCGAGCGTGCGAGGAAAATTGTAAACTCGCCGCGAACGAGCGTCTACCAAAACGGAAAGAGGAAAAAAGCCGAGGCAGCGCGTTTCAAGGCAGGTTTGCCGCGGAGATGCCGGGATTCCATGCAAATGAGAATCGAGAAAAAGTTTGCTAAATGCCAACGTTCCGATAGAAAATGGATTTGAGGGACTCTCGCCGCGTGGAGTTTTTAAATGGGGCATCGATGTCGAGAGGGGAAATATTCTTCGGTAATGTAGGGCAAAGAATTATTGTACACATTTAAATAACATACGGGAGGAAGAAATGGACAAGGTAAACATATGATTGTGATTAAAACCCAGAGTCTTGTTTGAACTTATCATCATTGACAAAACCTCGTTGATTCATTCACAGATGTATTAAGTGTTTGTAATAGTCGAAATTAAGGATTACATATATCTAGGTGTAACTGTCCATCGGAAGTATAGGTTCTGCATAATGTATTAACAATATAGCAGCCACGGGTCGGCTGTCTCATTAATGGCTTTTCATTAATTAGACCGAGTAATCGTCGAACGCTCCACTGATTATCATTTCATCAATTAATATACGGTTACCCTTTTCGAAGAGGATAAATTTGGTCGGTGTGTTTACGTTTCGCACGTATCAACTCCGAAAGTTATGTAAAACGATTCGATGCCAATTATTTGTTATTGCGATCGTGCTTGTTTTATGTATAATTTGCCTAACTGCGGATATTGCTGTTAAATAAGGTAATACAGGTGTTACGTGATATAAATAAAGCAATATTGGGCATACGGAGTGAAGGAAGAAATGTAATTCAATGAAATGTCTAGCATGGTGGAGGTTTTCAGTTCGATACGTAACATGAAATTCTAGCTATTCATAGATAAATAATGGAATATAAGAAACTTGTTTGTAAACTGGCAGTCAACGTGTTAAATACTCAATTACTTCCCCTTATACCCAGATGTAATTTTTACCGATTTACCAAAGCATCAAAGAATTGTAGTACACATTTAAATAAAATTTCCTCAATAGATCTGTCAATGTCCCAGCAAACTATCGCTATACCTAGGAATGTTTATTGCACGGAAGTCACCTAGATGAAACTATTATAGTCGAACTATACCGCGTGGCACATTCGGATGCTACCGAGCGGAAACAAAAATGGAGGTCAGCGAAACAAAACGCAGCTTGCACCTTTAAATCTCCTCGTGCGCCGGCAGCGAAATTCATTGCGGATCCGTAAACGGCGCGGAAAAAAATTCCTGGTTCGAACGCGAAGGAGGTGGAGCCGCGGAAGGGCGAAGTCGCGACGGAAGGGGTTAGGGGGGGGGGGGGCGGAGTGGAACGCGGAGCGTCGGAGAGAATTGCGGGTAAATTTTGGGGAAACGCGGTGGAATTAAATTCCGCGCGTTGTGAAAAAAAAAAGAAAAGTGGAAAGCGTGTTGGTCGGTTTCGGGCATCGTTAGACAGCTGGAATGCATCGTACGGTATGCGATAAACTGACGATTCGGTTTACGAGGGTTTTCTCCGTTCCGGGAAACCGCAACTGTATCGATCGAGGCGCGGCCATTAGCCCCGCGATACATTTATCTATTGGTATGAAGACCCTCTTGAAAACCAGTGGTCAACTAAGTACTACGAGGCAGGAAATTGGTTGCAGCTTGGTCGGTAATTCGAGTGGCCGATGGTTTGTGGGAGCTGCTGCTGGTTTGATAGATTCGGGACTAAGTTGGATTTGTTCCTCGATTTAGCAAATAAAAATTTGTAATTACGTACAAATGTTGAGTAGAACTACGCTATTAGAATTGTTTTTTTTTGGTTTATCCATACTAATTTTAGTCCAAGTTAACCCTAAAATTTAAATGGTACGAGAAAGAGAAATATTTCAGGTCTGAAAGGGTTAACAGCGTTTCAGTTGACTCTTGCACGCTTTCACTTGTTTTTATTTAAAATTATAGGGAATGATGGGGAAAGGAAACGCGGAAAACAGAGGGGTTTCGCGTGGAGACGTCAAGATTGAGGACGAAATCGAAACGAAAGAGATTGACACAGGAATGTTATTAAAAATGCACTTGCCTAGGGGATCTACCTCACCCCACAGTCTCGAGCTTTATATTGTTTCAGGATTGGGACTCCTCGTTCGCTAAATTCACAAATTGCTTTGCTGACTGAAGGGTAAGTGGACGGAAGGTCGAAGGAAGAGTTGCGAAGGGGAAAAGGAATATTTCGCAAACGTCTGACGAGACAGTGATTATTTCTAGTGGATGAAATGAGAGTCACTCCAACGGAATATTAGTTTACCATTCACTATAGGATGTATTATTATTTACAGTTATCCTTTATGTTTCCATGCAAACTTTGCCAGCACACCTTACGACCAAGCTGAAAGGAAACGATCTACGCTTTGATCAAAATTTATTAACTAATGAACAGCCCCAGGTGGGAAAAGTTCCCTTCAAAATTTTCCGATTAAAATAGTTCCTCGATAGTTAAGATAAACTATTATTACCTCTGAACTTTGAAGCGCTGCTTTACTGAAAGATTCTGGAACATGTTTAAGGTTATTTAATTATTTCCCCATCCCACGCACGAAACTACTATTTTCAATCATTGCTCCAAGAACTATTTTTAAGAATTATTACTGGAAAAGTGCGATACCAAATAATTAAAGTAACACGTCATTTGAAATATCGCTACGATGGATCAACAGAATTCAATGCGACGAAAGCCAGCGAGGAAACAAAGCCTCGGTCAACAAGTTAACAACAGTCGTAAAATCAGTTCTGCGAGTCCACTCGAGATCAGGTAGCGGCAATCGAGATAGGTCCACGTCTTTCCAAACGCAAGGAACGTTCTTTAGCTTTGACCAAACAAGACTCTATCTGTTCGTTCTTAAACAACGCGGCTGAAACATTCACTCAGTCAATAACGCGCGTTTCTTGGGAATTAACAGGAGGATCACGTTGTCTTTTAATTAAACGTACATTCGTGCGATTCCTTTACTGAAAGAACGCAGTCTCTAAAGAATGTACGAGGGCGGGTTAAACAGACTTCATTGTACGAGCCAGCGTAGGCCCTTGCTTTTTCTTCGACCCGTGATTCGAGGTAATAACTTCTCGTCCCTCCGATACTTTTCCGCTTAAGCAAACATTCCCTGATGGCAAACGAGGCGAGGGTGGTTGGCGAACCGATGAAAGCTGGGTAAACCTCGGACTCGAGAGGAGATTTCCGAGTTCGAGGCGTTTCATTCGAATTTTCAAGCCTGTTTGCGCGACGAAGTCTTGTCGGCTGCGATAACTTCGGCTCTCACGTATCGCGATAGGAAAAGGAAAGAAAAGTGTTCGTGTGGGGACAATTTTATCGGTTCTACCGGCAACCTAACGAGTTTGGCTTGAATGAAACTACCCCCTGTGAACGATTGTCGATTGCACCGGAGGTAATAAACGTCGGTGATCGATGCTGAAGAATTTCGGAAGCAGGGAGATTTCGTGACTGGTATTTTCAGTAATTTTCAGATCCTTGGTGTTGCACAGGAGTTACTGGTAATATCAAGAAGCTGATTGTCTCAATCAGAGTCAATAAAACTGCGTATTTTTTAAAATTATTCCTTCTTATTTTAAGACACAAAATTAAAAAATTAAAAATTACGAAATTAATTATAATTCCTTTTTTTACAATAATTAAATTCAGAAAATGTACAAAAACGTAAATTCAGGACCAGCATAGTTTTCAAACTGGTTACTATATAACTATTCATGATTGAGAACTGTGCCAGCCTTCTTTTTCTAAAACCGTGCCACGAGCCTAAAGAATTTTCGCATTTTCTTTGAAACTGTGCCGCGAGCTTAAGAAGATTTAACAACCACCGCTTTCGAGGTATACGTTGTACGTATAAAAAGCGATTCAAAATAACGCCAGGAAATTTGTAGGTGGTTTCGTAACACGATGAAAGGAGTTGTGGGAATCGTTTGTAGTAATTTATAGAGTATGAATATGTGGGTAGCTGAATAACTATTTAAGAAAATCATTTTCAGCGTGAGTGTCATCACAGTTAGAATAAATTCCGAATCTTCAACTAACTCGCGGAACACGCAACGATTCGCGCAGCGTTTGAAGTATTTCTAATTGTAATTCACTGCACTTGAGGAATATGTGCAACCAACGTAATGGAACAAAGCAAAAAACGGGATCTACGAGCACGACCCGAAAACCTTAAAAATGCAAATAGCTAGGGGGATTTATTTTGCATATCACCTCGCGTCGTCCAAACAGAATAAAAAGAACTTTATTTACAGAATTTTTCTGGTATCTTTTTAAAGTCATAGAGAATTTGCAATTAGTATTAAACTACGTATACTTTTCTCATATGATACGTATATTACAAACTGAGCTTTAAATTTATTCTGCACTAGTGCACTTGACAAAAAAGAATTGATCTCATTTCTCCTACACTTCCATTCGGAAATAAAAAAATACTACTGATTATGTTCTATTCGAAACAAAGCATCTATACTTAAATGTAGGCGAGTTATTCGTGCTCGTTTCAGATGGATCACCCAGTATAAAGCGTCTTGCACGTAGCAGGGAACTATATAGACAGAGAAGAGTCAGAAACGTCGTCGCGGTTCCTCGTTTCCTGGCTTAAAGAGAGTTGCGAACTTTCTTTGTTAGTCTCTTCCCGTTGGCTTCCGTTAACGTTTTCCTTTCGGCCAGAAATGACTGCGAACGTCTCGCCAAAGTTCTCGTCAACTTTGTCACGTAAAAGTCGTCGTTCCTGTTGAGAAGTTCCCCCCTGAAATCATTGTTCGGTGCCCGAAAAAACGTTTTCAACAGAAGCGACTTCTCTGCGGACCTTCGAATTTAATCACAATTTAACATTCGTGAAAAATATCTTGCCCTTCGAGTTTCTTTTTGAAATTAATCACAGGGCTTTCAAAGGTGACTTGTTAATAAATATCGAGGCCAAGGTTGAGGATGTGCGAGCTTTATCTACCCACTTCTTTACCGCCCTGTATTGTTACACCAAATTGCGCCGGAGCTGGACGTGGATGAGTGGCGAAAATTGCTTCGAATTATGCATATTTTAATGAACCGCATATTTCACGCCGTCAGCTGAATTCATTTCGTCGGCTGCGGAACGAACGTAAGTAAATATGGGCTTTTCCGAGCCACCGGGCGGATTCTTTTTAAATAATTAAACTTCGTTAACCGTGCCCCTGCACTTCTCTAAATTCAGTGGATGGCGTGTAAAAATATGAAGAAAACTGCGAGATATTTGTTCGTTTGCGCGCGTCGCCTTGTTAACCCTTTCGCTGCGGCAACGCTAACCGAAAAAGCCCCGTGTTCGCGAAACGTTCACGCAGTCCAGTTAGAAAAACCGCGAGTATTCCACGCCCGTATCGACCACTCGGTTTAAATTCAACCACTGTATGTTGCAGGCCATTCAAAACCAGAGGAGGTTTAAAAAATACACACCCTTGAAGTCGAAAGGGTTTAAGGAATTTTAAAGAAACTCCTTTCAGGAAAGAATTTTTATCTCTGGAATTGTTGAACGTGGAGGATCGTTCTCTTAAATTAGTGTAAAAGAGACTATCTTAGGCCACGTATATTAATAAAACTACACGGTTGAAACCGATAACAGAAAGCATCGATTCTCCATGGTAGTGCGTTTCAAGAAAGTTTCTTTTCCTCCCGTTTTTATATCGCAGTTTATCCTCGACGAGCAAAATGGAGGGGCACAAATCTTTTCGCTCTTTTCCGAGTTTATCCTCTTGTCTAGCCGTGGAATTCTATGGATTATCCAGGATTTTCCTGGCGTTACCTCTTTCGACAGTCGATCCTTTTTTAGACGATCGGGAACGCGGAAAGATCGCGGCCAGGGCAGACGGCCACCGTTGGAATTTAATTCCTCGAGTTCGCGCTGTAGGAAATGTAAATAGGAGAAGACTCCTGTTGTCGCGCCCACGCGATAGCAAGGTCATCGACGGGGTATTTAGAATTCTGGCGAAAAAAAATTACGCGATCCCTTGCGTGGGAGATTCCTGGATCAGGCCTCGTACGTGATTTATATGGGATCCATGAGATTTTATATTTCTGTCGCAGTTGGAACGCGACAAATCCTTCGGGTCAGAGCTCAGCATCATTTTCATGGTCTCTTCCTCGTTATTTACAATCGAGATACTCGCGTTTTAGTTACAAATTGATGTTTCTTTAACGAGGGTACCTAGAATCTCTCGAGACGCGTATCAAAATCGGCTCCATTTTGTATATCAAACATGGATATTAAATATGGTGAAATAAATAGTTTCAATCTAAAATAACTCATTAGTAATTCTTTGAAAATATAACCATGGTGTTATGTGGAATATTTAAAAATACAAGGATGAGTGAAGCATTAAGTTCTGTCTCTAGTAACCCTTTCCTCTCGAAGAGACATCGTAGACTTTGTTTTCGATCGTGTACAGTATTATTTAAAAGGCTTTTCAGCCCCGGGGCAGGAAATCGGAAGGGTTAGTCGAACATTGAAAGTCTAGTAGCGTGGAATGTGAAAAACAGTCGCGAGCTCGGAATCGAAGAGTTTTCATGCAGCATACACAAGAAAAATGTGAATCCGGATGGACAGGATAGAAAATAAACAATGGCCGTCGTGTATCGAAAAATGGTAGATAAAGGACATCAAATCAAAGTCTATTTCCATGTCCGAAAAAAAAAAGAGGAAGTCCCAACGTCGAAAAGCCCGGTCTAAATATTGGACAGCCAACAAGCAAAATGGAAACAAGTGAAAAACATAAATCCCTGGATTACTCCGCTTACAGGAAAAAGGAACGACGATGTGAAAGGTCGAGTTAAAAATATGACAGAAAAAAAACATATTGATAAAGGAAGATAGACCAAAGAAAAATATTAGTCGCAAGAAAACATCGCAGTCTGACAATACTCGATGGTTCGAGATGGGAATTATGTTATTTTTAAGTTTTAAAGGGGATACCTGACTCTTGGAGTAGAGAAGTTTTCGATTGTTAGAGAGAGAGAGAGCAGTAGAGCATGCCAGTGTATGGTCAGACACGAAGACGAAGAGGTATCTGGTGTAGCAAGTAGAATAGATCAGTACATGATCAGACGAGTGGCGCAAGTGTTAGTTGATACGATAAGTAGAACAGACTGACAGAATAACGTGTCAAATAATATTATTACGCTTACGAAATAATACGTACTTTGGATTAATACGGATTAATTTTACGGGTTTCATCCAGTAGCAAAGCTAACAAATGGTCCAAAGTACGGGAGAATATGTGCAGGTTTAAATTAACGAACAATTCAAAAATCGTGTTTTTAAAATATACGCGTAATAATTATCTAGAAAATTTAAGGTACATATAACACTACCAGCGACCAACAAAGAACTTAAATTTGTTATCAGTCTTTGAAAGGGATACCAACGTTGGCAGAGACGATAAGCAGTTTTGATGGAACTCGCGTTCCAGGCTTTCCTCAAAGCCGGCCAACTGTCATCCTTCGTTCCTTCTTTATGGTCATTTTAGTGGGCGTGAGTAATGAGGTGGATGCAAGTTGTTACGTAATTGCGCTTATGCAAGCCGGGTAATTAACTCCGCGAGGGTGAATGTCCGCGAGGGAAGAAGCAGTGCATTAAATTCAAGTCCTAAAGAACGCGAGCCTCTGAACTCCATCGCGATAGTACCGCTGGAACCGGCGTTGAATTCGAAAGTAATTGCTCAACGCTCGAAAGTTGAATTCTCAGGGGGTGGAACGATAATGCGGTTATCGCGGCGGCCGGGCTAGATATTTACATATACTGCGTAACCTGGCACGTGGAAGCCATCTTGAGTTGTCGATAGAGGATGTAAAATGTGATGAAAAAAGTTCACGAGGGTGTGTGGGATGTATGGATTACCAGGGGTGCGTATTTGTGCTGTATCCTTTGGTCTAGACAGAGTTTGTTAATATTACAAGAGAAAATTTATCAAATATTATATTAAATTGTTGTTGTGGTAAGTAATATTAGGTCGTTCTAAAAGTTCATGCTACTTATACTTCAGCTACTCAAATTAATACGTGAAACATTCTCTTAAGTGTTATAAAGGATGGCAATCTCTTTCATTTAAAAATATTTTTTCACCTTTCTGACAGTCATTATACCGTCACTAAAAAATTTCTACAGTCTTTTTATTAAATATTAACACAGTTTTCAGCATGAACTTATGGGATGACCTAATAGGTTGATATAATCTCAAAACTTTACATTCATTAAAATCATTAACTATTTCGATAGTGCATGAAACGCAAGTATTACCATATATTAATTAGCGTAGAGCCTCTAGCTTCCCTCAGCCTATGTAATCTTTTATTTATCTTTCCTTCCAATTCCGTTTTCCTTCGTTCCACTTTCTCCGTAGCCATTTTCCATGCCCCACTGTTTTCGACCTATATTTTTCATTCTTTACGTTCCCTTCGACAATTGGCCTTCCCTTCCCTGTATTGACTTCCTGCTCTCCACTCTGAACATATGCAAAGGGTGCGCGCGGATCCTCATCTCGAGAATTCCAGCGTCGGTTTCCTTATTGCGCGTTTGTACGTTCCCTCGTTTAGATAACGCAAGAGGGAAATCGTGGATCGAGGATCGCGGCCGGGGGTGAAGTATGCCGGTGTTTAAGGGGTAATCTGGTTCGCAGAGCTCGAACTCCATTTGCCCATTATTTTCAAACAGACATTGGTATGCATTTTTAAATTGCATTCTGGAGAGAGCTAGCACTGAAATACCCAATGGTTGAAATATGCAATCGATAAGGATATATTCTCGCATGCTCCTATTAACAATAACAAACGTTTGTTTGATTGAAAAATAATAATACGAAACTTTTCAATAAATTCTCTGGGAGAACAATTTTTAGAATTATACCAATGAGTTTATTTCTACATGTCCTTTATAAACCTTCTCGTGCATACTTTATCTACGCGGACCTTCACGAAACTCTATAGAAAAATAGATTTTTGAAAAATTCCAGACGAAACTACCGTCACAAGAGGAACGACACAATAACGACGGACTCGGTTGTTGCCGTCAAATTTAAAATCGTTTACAGGAAAACGATTTTCGAAGCTGACACAGCTGCCCCAGCGAACGAGCGCGCTCCTTCTGCTTCGATCCGTATTTTTGCCATGGCTGTTTTCGCCCTGACGTTCAGAAAAAATTATGCTACCAAAGTATAACGTTGCTGGGGAGCTAGGAAACAGTGTATTTTAACGTTACGCGTTTCCTGACACGGCGACGAATAAACAGAGTTCTAAGATGCTGGAAAGTATGATATTTTTTAAATGGTAAACCTTTGAGAAGCGTGAAAAATAAATTCTAAATATTCTACAAAGTGGAGGCCTGTAATACTTGACGGAACATTGTTAAGCCAGACGAAAGTAACGTCTCAGGGCTCCGTGTTATTATGTAACATATTAAACGAACTTTTGGATCCTCTGCAAAGAGCTCGCGTGGAGAAAAGCCTGATATACTTGTAAGAGGTTTACGACCCCTTTTCACTCTTATGAAACAAAATTACGACACTGATCTATCTAGCGATTTCGTAATGCTTGAAAGTGAGAAATGAAAATGTTATATCAACTCTTTTGTCTATTTATAATTTAAAAACATTGCGAATAGCTCAGTATATAATAAACGCAACGACATAATACCAAGTTTAAAACCGATAATAACCAAGTTGTCAACGACAACTCTCCAAACACACGAACTCCTGATAATATTGAAAATCAGTTCGTGCAATTCGAGAGTTCGATAGTTTCGATTAGTTCGATGACTGCGTTAACAAAGTTCGAATGTTCAACCGGCTGAAGTTGAAACGCGCATGATTACGAAAACAGATGTCCCCCAATATATGAAATTATAGAAGTCGAGCGAGGAGAACCTTTCTCAGACAAAAGTGTAAGCCTTGACATCATTGGAACCCAGAAGAACATTCTGAGAGAAATCAACATCCGATGAGAAATACATAATCGCTACACGAGGAAAGGAAAACCTATCCCAAGCCATCTCTAACGATTACTTCGCGAAGATGTTGCGTCTGGTCGACAGGTTGGTTCGAACAGAGAAAAGAAGTTCTGTTTTCGATGATGTGGGTCAGGTGCGAGCCAATATGCGGCATCTGGCGTTACATGCTTGAAGCTTCGCATAACAAGCTCGCAGCTTGCTGTGCGCTGATGGGAAAAGTTGCAGGCTGCAAGCTCAGATGTGTCGTCCTAGGCTGCGCATATCCTTCCTTCCTTCCTTCCTCGCTTACAACCGTTCTCTACTCACTTATTCTTCCTTCCCCTTGGCGTATCCACGGCTGCATAACGCGCTCATGGCGCGTCCAACGATAACAGGGAAACGTACCAAACTCTTCTTCTTCTTACCGAGTCGCCTCGTGTTTTTCTCGGCGCGAAACAGTGTCGCCTTTGTGCTTTAACTGTCATTCAAAAAGCTGGGACACCGAGCTCATCGTGTTGGGGGACTAAGAGGATGAGGGACGAATAATCAACAATTTCTTGAGTTTCACGTGTCACGGTTAAATGAAATTCAATTAAATTCTGCACAAAAAGGTTCTTTCAGCTTCTCTGTGTACTACAATAAAGAAAACAATTTAATGAAATTTTTGGTTCGGTAAAACACGCCCTATATAAGATTCATAGTCACCAACGATACTGAACTCGATTCACAGATGGACGATTGACTGAAAGAGCGCTCTATCTCTCTTTGCACCGTTAATATTTCAGTGAGTGTGACTCTTATGCCTTCCAAAATCCCACTCGTCGCTTAGAGAACGCTCTAGCGGATTATCTAAAACCCGGATTAACAGTGTCCGGATTAACGAGGGCTTACTGTATCTTGGAGATCCAGAAATCTAGCTGGTTCGGGAATCGAGGAAGTTTGGAAGTCTCGCTTATTCTAACGTAGCGTGTTCGGGAATCCGAACATCCAAAGTCATTTGTGTCATATCGCTTTCGGTTGCTCGATCCTTCGCACTTATCGAATGAAATCGTACCTATCGCATCCCCCAACTTTCCAAACTATCTGCAGATGTTTGTAAGATTAACTTAAAAAAATGTCCTGTCGCGGAAAATGAGTATGGTACAGCAGTTAGTATAGTTAGTTAGATTTTCAATCTCTCCAACTCTTGCGCGTGCGCCAAGTTTGTAAATTCTGTTTCTCGTATTTAATTTTTAGGGTTAACTTGGACTAAAATAAACAACACTTCTTGGTAATTAACCGATACGAATACCAAAACATGAAGTATAATCCTGCACCCCATGAATATTCCTCGCAGCGTTTGGTTTCATTAATTTGCAACGCTAATAGTTTAGTTTACGCGAAGTTGTTGTTCGCGACGGTGTTTTACATGGTGTCTCTACAACAGAGGTGCCTTGTAAACAAAGAGCAACAAAGACGGTCGCTTAGAAACTTGCGAATTAGGCCTTCTCGTGCATGTTTCCGCAAAGTTTTCATGGACACAGCGTCTAGCTCCAATATCATGCACAATTTAGAAGCTGTCCTTTCCCTGTCGAACTTTCGTCGGTTTAAAACTTTAATAAAATTTCAGCTCTTCGTTGCGGAAACGTTTCAAAACCTATGTAGCTAGCTTCCTTGGAATTTGGTAAGAGTATCGAAGTGTTCTATTTTTGACGCATTCTGAGAAATTATTTTATACTTTGTAAGATTGCTTGCATTCTTATTTAATAATGATGATTTTCTGAATGAAACTTTAACGCTTTCTAGTATACTCAACACTGCTCCGTATCGATGTAGGATCAAGGTACTCTCGTATCTTTTGAATCGATCAGTTTCCGTTGGGTTGCGAATTTATGTCTCGATAGCTCGTATATTCGGATACATGATTGACTTTAGGAAAGACGTAAAAGAGGTGGACTGTCAGATATACCCTTGATGCCGTTATTCGAATTCTCGTACGTTTGGTAGATGGGCTGTACGAGTTTATCGGACGCAGTCCAGCATCTCGGATAGGAGTATCGACATTTCCAGGCGAATCGTATATATTAACTCGCTTCTGATCGATTATCAAGCGTGTCAACTTTCGTCCTTAACCTCAAAATACAGCCAGCAAGGTAATGTCATAAATCGCAGTTCTAAGAAAGCATCTCGAGTACCTGGTAGATATCAGAATAAAAGACCTCGAGTGCAAAGACGACAGCAATTAGAAAACTTGAAATAAGAAATCTTACTTACAGCTTACTCCTAACATTACCCAGAATTAAGCAAGAGAAAAATGATAAACTGACTCATTCCTCTCTTCCCTAATTTTAAAGTCACAGTCAGGATGTTTAACAGGCGTCGTCCTCGGTGATTCTAGCATTAATTGAGGACTCCCGTGCGGGAACAGCTGTTTCGTCGAAAGTACCGGGGCGTCGAGCAGCAGCAAATGGTGAAAAATCGTCGAGCGTGGAAAAATCCGGCCCTCCCGACGAAACCAGCGGGGTAACGTGGAAAAATAGTACTCGCAAGTACGCGCCAGCGTATGGCAGATTAAAGTGGGTTACCGCTCGGACACGGGACGTCACCGGGCGCATGTAGTCGGCCGCGTCGCGTGAAACATTGCAGGAATTATACTTCGACCTCCATTACCCGACCGAACTTTCAACACGAGTCCGCGATTTACCGGGCCCGAACTTCGGAATGAGGACGAACGCGCCCGAATATACGCGATTACGGTGGCGCGGCGAATTACACTCGTGGGACGTGATTTTTTTTTTCGTCGGTAGAAAAAAAGCAGGCTAGGGAAATCCACGCATGAACGCGGACCCAGAAACAAAGCCAGAACGTGTGGCGATTGCAAAGTTATGATGGTAGAGGGGCGAGGGAGAGGAGAAAATAAAGGGGGAATTTAACACTAGAATTACCGAGGTCATCGAATATTTATCCGTAATATATAGACTTCGGATATTTATGCATTTGTAATAAAATTGATCACATTGGCAATTTCGGTTTTAAAGAAATCCTGCGATAACGCGTATTAAAATTACCGTAACTTTACATGTCCGTAACTCCGAAACTACGCAAGCTTTATTTTCGAATAAACTATCATTAAAAGCGTCAATGCCTCCCCTTCAAAATGCGCCCTGTTTCAGGTCGATATGTCATTCGGTTCCAGAGATATCGTGGTTGGAAGGAAGGTGTAATTTCTTAAATCTCGCTATCGCCCTTTCGCTCGCACACTCGGGCCTCTCTCTCTCGCTCGCCGGCACGTGCTGAGTCGCATTTTTTTCTTGCTTTGTTTACTATCGGTAGTAGTGCGTACGCATTTCCTGGAAAAAAAGTACGTCATTTCTGAGAAGTTCGTCCTCCCGGTGAATCTTGAATGGAGTAGCTTCGAAGCCGTCTATCTCCGGAACCGTTTAAGCTATCGACTTCTAACAAAGTGCGTTTTCAAGAGCGCCGTTTCCTCTATCCACCGAGTACAATAACTATTGAAATATCCACGATATATCTTGTTTCATATTTTCGTCATGGTTGACGTCATTTTACGCTAGAATAGCGTAATTCAGAGAATATCGGTATCATCTCTGGGGTACTCTAGAAACCTCTCGCGGTCTCTGTTACTTGTAACACTCCGCGGATTCTCTCGATAACACTCGAGACCTACACGTATCGGTTTTCACAAATCGAGGTCGGCTGGATTTGCTTTCCACGGATCCAGTTAGGTCAATATCGAGTCTAATCGTAAGTTTATTTCGCGAAGGAACAACAATTTCTTTCTAAATTGCTAGGAAAATTTCATATCAGCTGACTAGACTTCTGATAACCGGTTCCCTGCTTCGGTATGATCGTATAGATCAACGCATATAATAGATTGTTGATGTATCCAACAAGCGTGGATTATGTAAGCGTGGTTTTCATGACTCATCATCGGCATCATATCTAATAACCACGCTGTAGCGATATCAGATCGTATAATGCCGTTGTGATGGTATCGGATCTATTAAGTTGTGGATAGGCGAGATCGTGTCGCACGGATCTATCTAGTGCCGGAACACTCAGGGTAGACCGTGCTGTTGGTCGCTATAGGTTTGATTGCCGTCACCGAACCGGCGCATCCGCCGATCAACCGCTAAGTTAACATGTTACAACTTGGCGTTCAACGTTGGATCCATTATACGTGATCTTCTAGTAATTGTAGAACAATGACAAAGAGTGATTCTTTAAGCAACTGTCGAAACTAATCGAATATGAACAGTAAAATCCTTTTCTCTGACTTTTTTTAAAATCCCAAGTATGAAATGCTTGGATACTATTAAAAGAAATAGAAACTTCATAGAATTTTGTAATTTATACCGCAACATTTTGTAGAAATGAACCGTAGTGCACCTGACATAACAGCCCATAAAATTAAAACTGTACATGGTATGGCATAAAAAATTTTAAACTGTACCTGGACAACAAAGATGTAAAGTAAATGTTGGATCCTTTTTAAATTTTCAGGTAACATGTTCAGCAAGGTATAATAATTTAACTGTTGGTCTAACACACATGCTACTTACTTCACACCTGCGCGAAACTCCGATGGCGCAGTGAAACGTAACTTTTTTTTTTGCAAGTGTACCAGAAGGGAACGCGGTTCCCAATTATTTCTCCTCGAGAGGACGCGTACACCGCGAAAAAGAAAGACAAAAGGATGGCGTGCACGCGAGTTAAAATATCAAAAAGCGAAATTTCGGGCCGCTGTAAAACAGTTACAACGTGGCTAAAAGTAGAAAATAAATTAGAAATTTAATTCTTCCATAGGAATTAAATCCAAATTTCAGATTTTGGAACATAATAAATAGTAACGCCAGTAGAAGTTCCCGCTACGTTCAATTTCTTCTCGCGATTCTGATTAAGAAGAAATAAGAAGTAGGGTCTGACGGAAGTAAAGATAATGTTTGATATCGCGGGAAGTCGCGGAATGTCAATAAAAAAGTAATATTCCGTTCCGCAAAAGTTCGAAAGGTAAAAAACTTTGAAACGTTGATTAACGAAAGAACTCTTCGGTATCCAACTCGTGTTCTTTCCTATGTCAGCGTTCCGAGTCCTCCGCTTTCTATCCGTCTCTCTGTATACCGTCACACAAGAAAGTAATTACGTTTGGCGTGCTGCATTCGTTATAACTTCACATCTTACTTTCGCGAGTTGGCGTCTTTTTAAATTCCGCTTCTCGCGATGTCTTCGACGCTGGAATCTTGGCACTTTGTTTCATATTCATGGCGAATTGGAATTCCTTAGGGTTTAATCGAGATCGAAGTGATTCTACCTGCGAAACGATTACAGTTGAATCAGTTCATATTACAGACGAAATAAAAAGTCATAAAAATATCCTTCAGATGGAAGCTACGTATCTGTAGGAATTTGTATTAAATAAAATCCACGGTTATCCACCAGAGCTATAAGTAATATAAATGCCTTGTATAATTACGATTTTGCGAATATACGACAGATCTAATTATTTCTGAAATTATGTAGGTTAAAGTGGAGTCGCAGTATGTCCGAGATGAAAGTTGTAATTAAATTACGGCCACGTGTTAGTAATTTTCGTGTAATAGAGAATTTATAATGCGGAATATAACTCAGGTTACGATGCAATCAAACTGAAACAATTTCAATTATCCTCTAGCAAAGATGTTAATGAAACTCGACAAGCTCGGCGGAGAAGTGCATGGATGTCTCATGTTACGACTGATTTTTGCTTATTTAATACACGTAATCACCTTTGTCTAATAAATTATTTAAGTGACGAAGTATTTGTTATCGCGAGTACGTATGCGAGAGTACGAGATTCATTTATTAGAAAAATGAAAATTCCCAATGATGAATGGATTTCGGCATGTTTTCGTTTAAAATATTAATGGAAACATAACATTTAATAAGTTCGTTTTAACATATTTAGTTCACGTCAAAATGCCGAGAAAGAAACTTAAATAACAACGTGGTATTTTCATAACGTTTAATACATCGCTAGATAATGAATATATTAATTATTCATTATTATGCTATACATATAATAGAAGCCACCCAAATCGTTAATTAACTGCGGATACATTCAATGGTTTCTATTTGTTTTAATATCGTTTACGCATACTATTTAACGTGAGTTTATGAAAATTGCAAATGTTATATTTGTTCCTAAGATCAATGTAGCTTAAAGAAAATTAATTTCCTCGCACCGCATGTCGATTCTAGACTCTAACAAATAATTTTTAACCATCAGTAATCTGTACATTCCACGATCCTTTGATTAATTTAAATCCTACCTGTCCAGCGTAGAGAGCTTAGTCGTTTTACCTCTGATTCCAGGAGGCTTTGATCGTTAAGAGAATTTCCAATTTACGAATTGGCTGGCATCTAATAAATTACGGAAAGTAGATAGCGTAAACCGAGCCCCTTATCTTCCCTTTACAGTGAAAACCTCTCAACAAAGTCAATTTCTTTGTCAGAGATTACAGGGTACTCTTTTGTGTCTCCTTAAAGGCGAATTGTCAGTCGGGAGTCATTGATACTCGTGTCTCGTGGGCGTATTAAAGTAACGACTTCCGTCGTTAGCGACATTGTGACGATTAACTTAGATAAGAAATATCGAAAAGAAGAGATTCAGTTTCCTCTACTAAAAATAAACGACAAGACGGATAAAGTGTCTCGACAGAAAAGAATAACAGAGAAAAATAAATATTTATTCTTTCTAGATATCAAGGACCTATTGGAAAACGATAAAATGATAAGATAAAATACTAAATTATTGTTTTATAGTGTTTGTTACATTTACTACTAAACTAAATTTAATCTAAAATTCTGCTTCAGATGAAACAAACCCCTTTTCTTATCCACCTCCTCATTTTTATTTATTTTACCCCAAATCCTGTTCCAAAAGAATTCCGAGCGACCAAAACAAGTACCATTCCTCCCGTAAATTTATTTAAAGCCAAAACAGTGTACTTAGTATAATTTAAGGATTCAGAGTAACGGTCTAAAGGATCTCCACTCCACGGCACAGACATCGAGCACAGTTCCGTGAGATCGAACGACCACCGTGACTTTCCGTCCGTTCAGCTTCTGCGGCAGGTGAAATAACACAGGTGTGGAGCTTCCCATAGTTTCCAGTCTAATGGCAGAGGAATTAAACCTATTAATAACTCAGTTAAATGGTGCGTTTCTCTTCCAGCATTGGACAATCCATATCTCCTGGCACAGCCGTTTAAAGGTAAAAGCAAAAAGATCCCAGCCGCTGCAATTTTCCGTTGGCAAAAAATTCGCGCGCAGAGGGTCGAAGACCGGAAACGTTTACAATTATTGTCAGGTTCGAACCCTTCGCTACGGAAGGTCGACGACACGCGCACATTCCACGGCTGTTATCCCAGTGGATGGAGACACTTCAATTGTCGAATGTAATTCGCCGGTAGCCCTGCGGGGACTCGTCGTTTTCCATGACCGTCGAGAATATATTAATGAGCTTGCGTAATGCAATAAGCGGTAATAGCCGCCAGCGCAGAGAAAGAGGGCGCGAGGGAAGGGGTGAAAAGGTCGGGCCATTATTCGTTTACCCCGTAATCCCTCGGGGGACGTGGCGACGTTTGCAAAGGGAGAAACGGTCTCGTAACATCCGTCACGCTGTCGACGCGTATTGTTGTGACACGCAACGAGAGTGACTTGTTTGCTGCTCCACCGGGGACACCTGAACACGTGTTTCATCAAGAAATTTCGCCACGACCCTCTCGTTCACAGGTAATCGTCGTCAATTCTTGTTCTACCTGGGACGATACGTGATTCGGAAGAGGAGCTTAAAAAATTTGATTGGTTGCAATCGGAAACTCTGTGTGAAACTGAATAGGCAATTAAATGTATTGGTTTGTCTCAAGGTGGAAAGGTTGTGGAACGAAATAGTACTTGTATAATATTCAATACCAATATATATAAAAATTCAAATGTACCTTTAAATTTTTCTTAAAAATTGACACGAACTTTCTATACAACCTAATCTTCTAACCCTTCAACACTAATCATTGTTGAAATCAACGAGCAACAGTTGGGTAATGTGTACAACACAACACAACGGTCTTCCAGAAATTAGGTATTCGCTCGGCCCGTCGTCGCTACTTAGCCCCTAATAATGCAAAGAACGGGGTAGGCGCATGTGTTGGCCTAATGGCGCGTCGGGGTTGCAACCCTGGACAATGTGTCTTTAGCGACCGTGGCCGATGCACCCCGAGAACGTCTCCCAGTTCGCCTCGCGCAACGCAGATATCTATAACGTGTAACAAAGATCTGCACTCGGGACCATTAAGGCTCGTTTGCCATTCCCTTACTTCGAGTATTTATCTTTCGATCCTTGTAAAAGACGGAATACGTAGTTCCTTATCGGATACGTGTACAAAGCGTTCCCAAGGCGCCCCGTATAATTTCGTTAGACCTCCGTGGCGATTCATTCCGTCGAGGCACAAACATCGTTGCACGGGGAATGCTTTCTCCTCGTCTTGGAACAACCCCCTCCGTTCGGTGAATTACGGGCCAGTGTTCTTTTGAACTCTCATAGATGGAATCGCTGCAACCGTGTCTCGAGCCAGGCCCCCCAGGGCTCGGGTATAATTCGTTTTATTGCGACCTTCGTCGCTTCTTCGTTTCATGCTTTTGTAATGGGTTCCTCTGGAGGGTGAAGTTTCGGCTGGTCGGATAAGATTCACTTCAATGAGGTTGTACGCCTTTGATAAGGCCTCCACCTTGGGAAATTGCGACTTGAAAATGACGTGGTAACGCACGAATGCGAATATTTTTCAAAAGCATTGCACGTGTTATTCATGCATATGAATTTTGGAAAGAATAAAATAGGATGAAGTGGGTACAGGAATTTAATCATCTCATGAATGTCAATGATTTTTGGTTCAATTCTCGCGTGATCAGTAATGGCAGCATGTGTTTATTGAGAATTACATTTAATTGTCTATTCTAATTACGACCAACAACATTTTTAAGCTCCTCTTTCGAATCATGTGTGAGTACTTAAAGCACTACTTTTCCAAGAGATTCCTCTTTAGCGTTTTACGTATCGATTCAAGATTCCCTTCAGATAGATTTCCACTTTCAGGAAGGGAGAGATCAATCTTGCGAGTTGAATGGATGCTGGAGCACTGCCGTATGTTTATAGGCCGAAAGCTACTTAATAGGGCGTTACGGACCAACCCATTATCTCTATGAATAATTTCATCCTTTGTCATGGCCAGTCAGTCACATAACGGATTCGACGTTAAGTAGTTCTCCCTTGTTGTCGAACATGGGCGAATGAATCACGTACAGTCAATCCCGAGTATTCGAACCTTTAATGTTTATTGTATGTACATTTCTTATTATAAATATATAACAAATCTGTCATTTAATTTAGACAAATTTTTATAATAGATATAGAGCCACTACTATTGTACTTCTGAATAATTTTTTAAGAAAGAATGAAATGATTAAATTTCTAAGTTTACTTAACTCACACGTCCATGTTTTTACAGCTCTTCTTTCTTCATTCTCTACTGTTTATACGTCCCCACCTTTATCAACTCACATTAAACTACTCTTCTAGATACACTTTGCGCTTCGTCCTCGCTTTCGTCCTTCTTATTAATTCCCTCGTGTTTCTGTAACGTTAAGTCCATAATCTCATTAAAAAGAAGGTAGTTGATCAAGTAAATTTCTGCCGTCGTTATGAAAAAAACGCCGACGGTCTCTCGCGAGAAAAGCATTTATCAGCGATACATAATCAGGAAAGTCGATCTTCCGAGAATAATGATACTCCCCGATCGACCCACTTTCTTTTTTATCTTTTGTCAGCAAAACGAAGTTGGTACACACGTATCTGATGAATCTTGTCTTCATCCGTTTTCCTCTGGGTTCTCCAACCCCCTCTGCACTCCCTCTGCACTTCTCTTAAACCAAGGGGCCTCTCCGTAGATTCTGTACCTCAACTTCCTTAAACTTCCTTGGCGCTAAATCTCCATTCCGTCTTCGTTTTAAGGGAAACTAGCTCTCTCTCGCGGAGTCGATTACGGGGTCCTCCATTCTCATAGTTTCGTTGTAATGAAATACATAATCTATGCCCTCAATCGTTCCAATCTGCGCAAAGAACTTCGTACGGATCCTCTTGTCTTCACGACCCTTTACGTCTTTTACGCGAACCTTCTTTAAGGATGAGCAGGATTCTAATCTGGATAAAAAGTTTCGGGTAAAGGAATGATGAATAAAATAATGGAATCATGCTTGATTCATTTATAAAACCCTTGATGATATATTTTAAACGATGCTTGTAATTATTTCACACTCTCTCTATTTTGTTAAAAAGTGGAAATACTTGTTTCCTAATAAGGATAATAGAAAAGATGTGAATCGTTCATGAGAAATGTAGAATAAAGTTTTGCTCACCCTTCCTTCCACGTTTTAATAATTTTCTCTTCTTTTTCTGCACTTGCACCTCTTCGTCGACCTCTGATCTTCGAGGTTCCCCTTTGACATTCGCCTTTCCCTAACTTGCGCATTCTGGCGCTACTCATTCTTTCTTCGTCCTCTTTTCCATGTTTTTGTTCATCTTTCTTGTCGTCCCAGTCGCCTTTGCTCCGTCGACCGACCACTTGATTTTCCAGACCGACGTTGCCTCTATACCTCTTTCACGGTGAAGGGTATGCTTCTCAATTTATGAAACTTTAAGCCAGGTATCGAAGCGGTCTCGAATTACTACAAAGTTTGTTTAAAGCTTATACAAATTCTTTTCACCGACTGCGAAATTAAGGAACAGAACGTCTCGAGTCGCGAGGCATCGTCTCGTCAAACGATGCCTCAGAAGAGGAAACTTTGCTCTTTGTTAGGCACCAGGGGAAGGAAGGGACATGAATTAGTTTACTTTCGTTTTTACTGGAACGACAGAGTTATTGTACCCGTCGCAATTTTAATATTATATTCAAATTATGAATAAAATAATGGATGCATGCTTGATTCATTAATAAAACTGTTTCTATGAATTTTAATCGTTCATCATCTGAAGATGCAAATTGTTAATGGGAAATGTGAAATAATATTTGCATGCAATAATAACTACTACAGCTATCAAAATAGCACTCGAAGAATGTTTTCCTTTAAAACCACCTTCGTTTCATACACCAGAAACTTTGTCAAAAATTCAGCCGAAAATTGTCCAAGACAATAAAAATTATGTTATAGATTAAAACAATATGAACTCCTAAACAGAATAAAATTGTGTACTCCTCGTGCTTCTAATCGTCGCGTGGAAATTTACATGCCACCAGGTGCTAAATTTTTCCAGCGAATGGTCCCTCAAGCTGTCCACAAAAACGAACCAACGAAGGAGACCCTCCCCGTTCCGCGGGATGGGAAACTGCATACTGCGCGACGCAAGTGCAGCGCGAAACAAAAGCCTGGAATGTTTTGCGGGGGTGAAACGTGCCGGTTAAATTAGTAGGGAAAGTGGCGGGCTTGAAAGAGAGTCTACGAAGCCACCGTGTGTTGCGCATACCGTGCTCGGGCGCTTTATGCAAATAGTTCGACAGGCGATCATCCATTAAATGCCATTTTCACCCTATCTCGGCTCACAAAGGCTTGGACATATTTCGCTCCCAGCCGCCGCGTCCCGCGTGTTTCGCGTATGTCTGGCTGAGCGCGCTGGGAAAATTCTGATACCGATCGTAATCCATGGCGGGCGTGAATCTATTTCACGCTTGTAATAACGTTTGTTCGTAACGCGTGCACGAACACAAGAGCGCCGGAGATAGGAAACCGCGACCTGTCCATTTTCGCGCGTTGAGTTCGCGACACGTAGTTAACAGTGAATTAATTGCTACCGAGCGTTTATAAAGCGCCGACGTTTAGCGCGACGACTCAATGGCCCGTTTCCGCTCGCGACGAATGCCATTTTCAGTTTAAAATTTCAGACATTCGAAACGTTTGGGAGAAAAATTTCATTGGACCGAGATAAGTTATTTCATTGCGAGCTTGAATTTCCAGGCTTTATTTTGGAGGCACCGAACTTGGACGTAGACTACGTCACGTAGTGTATAATAAAGTATATTACTAAAGTATATCACTGACAATGTTTTGTGTTTCATGTACAACAGTTATGCAATTGGGTACGTTTACAGACAATCGACTTGCAGCAAGGTCGTTACAGTTAGTTTAGGAAGCAATCAGGCTTCTATCAGCCAATACAGTCTGTTACGATCCAAGAAGCACTCGAAGTTCGATTAATTTATTTAGTGAACAGTTGGACTACATTGTTGAACCATTTAAACTATTATCTACATCTGTTTGTTATTTTATTGTTCGCCAAGCCAAACACCAGAGCATCGATCTAGTTTTCCAATATTTCAAGTGGCCCTTGGAGTAGTTTAGGTTGCACCTGTTTGGTACCATCGACCTTCTGACTTGATCGACACGGAACGGAGGCAAATATTTGGAGTGTCGTTTCAAGAAAGAATGACGCTGGTAATTTATGTACGAAACAGTTTTAAGTTCGTTTTGATAACATGAACCTTGTAGACATTTAATACGGAACCAAACTTCTGTTATTAGAATATTTTTCAGAAGTCGATTCCATTACCATTTTTAATATAAATTCTGTCTTCCCTATCTGAGATTAGTAACTTGGCGAGATCGGCTAAAATTATGCATAGATCAAGATTAAGTCCGTGGAACGTTGCGCGGCGGGATTGTCTCGCTTATAATTCAACGACACCTCCGCGTACATGAAACACGTTCGACAAAATAGGCGAATGCGTCCGCGGAGAGTACGTAGATAATTCAAAGTTCGACGGGGCGCCATATATATTCGAGATTTTTGCCCTACTTTCGTGAATTTGTATCCCACGGATCCCTGGCTGACGTGTCTGGAATCAGCGTAGCGGGCGAACGGTCGTTCGGTCGCGCGTCGCGTCGAATTCAAAAAAGTTGCTATGTCGAATGTGTGCACGCGCTGACGTCGCAATGGCCGAAGATTACGTTAGGGGCCTTTTGTATGCACCTCCACGCGCGCATTGTACGAGCCAGTGTGCCCCGATATTTGACTTTTCTTCTTCCCTTTTTGCGGCGACTGACCGACAACCCTCCGCGGCTTCGAATCGCCTTATTCGCCCTCGATTGCTTCAGCTTCTCCTTCGTTTATGATAAACGGGGCCAAATACTACTTCCTCTCTACTTCATATCTGCTAAACCCTCTCTTGATAGATTTTACGCATTTTCAGAAATTAAGAAACACTCGCCACTTCGTTGTGGGTGGTTTGAAGAGCTCAATTTTCATTTTCATATTTATGGACGACGATGAAACTTAAAACCTACCAATCCAGGGTGTACTAAAGAGCCTATGATTGAGTCCTGAAAAATTAAACCAAGAGCTCCAAAAATTTATAAATTAATATTTAGAAATTAGATGATGACGATGAAGATGATACAGTGATTTTTCAAGGATTTTAAATATTTATAAAACGCTTTCGACTATAAAATCGTGCTTTTAATTCGAGCGAAATGTTATTCATTGAAAATATTAACGATATTAATATCGTAATTCCCTCGCGTAGAAACTCATTCGGAATAGAAAGAAGTCGCACCTGGTGCAGACATTTTTCTGATCGCATCTGTGACGAATTATTTCTCTTTTCCTTTTCGCAGGTAGCGGTCTCCCGTTGTTATCCCCGACAGGAACAGAATGACGTCAGCTTGGCCGACCAGAGAAATTAGAATATTTCGAAGGGGTCGTCAGCGAGCGAGAATAATAATTAGAGACCGACAGCCCGTGCCCGTACGTGCGAGAATAATTCTATTAGGAAGGAACGCGCGAAAGTATAAAATTCGGTGGAATTATACGCGGACGCGCCGCATTGGAAATTTACGATTTCTTCTTTCCGCGCACAGTGTACCTTCCATATGTCCATATTTCAATTTTATGGTAAATACCGACGATGGTGTATTCAAATAAATATCATAGGGAGTAAAAAAAAACATTCAAACGCAACTGGTTTTTCCTAGAGTACACTTCTTCGTTGTATTAATACACCGAATTAAACATTTATCTCATGTACATTTCCAGGCTATGAGAAGGTTTTGTACTATTTTAAACTTTTTTTGGACAAGTGTGTTATATATTCTAAACGGTAATAATATGTTTATAATTGTTGATATTGATACATAGATTTCTCCATACATTCGTTCGCCATAAATGCATAAATATCCGCAGTCTAATTATCACTAATGAAATATTCGCGCAGGGGTTGAGGACGAACAACCTAACAGTCGATAATCGCGACTGTCGGATCACTTGCGCGGCCCGAATATGGACAAGACGGCTAAACGACATAAATCCTCGGTCCTACAAGTTTGATAATGGATTAGATCCAGTTTCCAGGCTATCCTGCAACGAAACTCGAGCAAATATGCGAGCACGTCGGTTAACACGATGCCAATGTAACAGTGATTGGTCACCCGAAGTTTCGTTGGGAAGCGCGGAGTGCTCGGAGGGAGGGAGGGGACGGTCTGTGACGAATTACCGAGCATCAAAACGGAATTAGTGGGTGATTCTGGCGATGGCGTGCGACGCGGAATTCCAGTAACTAAATAAACCAGCGGCGGTTTGTCCAGGCGTAACAGGAAAAAAAAGGCGCGGCCATTCGGAGCGATCGTTGAATGCCGCGAGGACTGGGGCGCGATAATTAACCTAAAATTTCGCGCTGGCATATAAAACTTTCGCGACAACGGGGGCTTGTAATGTCGGTCGGTGGAGTTTTCTGGCAGCGGCGCAACCGCCACGGGTAAAACGGGGACCCAGGCTGCCCCTTTATCGAGGGAGAAGAAAAACGAAGCACGGGAGTCGATATAAAACACAATAACCGCCCGCGCCCCGTTCGCGTTTCTCCTCTGTCGCTTGCAAATTTTTGTGAACCGCCGAGGATCAAAGAAATCGGAGGGAGGGGGGGCGGGGGGATAAAAAGCGTCTCGAATTGCACGAAACCGCGACGTAAATTAGTTTTGGCGGTCGTTGGCCGACCGATAACTTGGGAAAGGATGCGAGGGTATGATGGTGATTTATCCAGTTTCGAGGATTAAGATGAGAGAGATGAATATTTTATATGTGCTAAATGTTGAAACTGGGACGTTAGGTTCTCTGCGGTGAAGTACGTTAAAAGGTTTTTTATGGATTTCCAGATAGATTTTTTTCATAAAAAAATTGTCAAGGATTTTATAAGTTTAGTCCAATTGAATGTGTCCCCGTAGAGAGTGATTTTTTTTATTTATACCTTTAAGATCGGTACATTATAATGACGTTATGTGTTACATTTTTTCGATCTATAAGGTGATTCGTATAAAAGTGGCCATCAAACAGGAAGTATATTCAAATTCAAATTCTAATTTCAGATAAGTACGTAAGGCACAGGTATTCGCGTGCTTCATCATTTTAGCCATAATAGAGATTTTGCTGCGATAAAAATATTGCCCCTATTCAACCTTCTACAATATACATCATTTTAATAGGATACGAATCTGAAGTTAGTTCGAGCTTTAAGGAAGAACAAAATCTGAATACCATATATCGAGACTTTCGGTTTAATTTTTATCACGATAGTTTTCTGGCGATGAAAAAATCGAAGTAGGTGTAGCACAAAGAAAATTTCTGTTTGAAAGCAATAAACTGCTCGGTCCGTTGTTTCCTGCCCTTTGAGTCTGAATTCACATACATACATACACGTCCCTGGCATCGGGGGTTCAATTGATTCGAGTCAGTCGAAAGCCACAGGCCGCCTCGGGAGCAACGAAGAGGTATAGAGAAGAGGTTGCTTTGTTACCCTGCCGCTGAAAGCGAAGGAAACACTTGGGGCCCTTCGAGTGAAGATCCGGTGCCCCCGGGAAGCAGGCAGCGCGATGGAAACCGGTATCACCTCATTAAAGCTGCATGAAAAGAGTCGAGGAGTGCGGCTTTGTTGCGCGACCATTCTGGACACCGGGCTTCACCCTCGCGACGCCCTCATAGAAAGGTGAAACCGAAACGCCTCGAGGACGTCGACTAAGATTCTGACCTCGTGAAAGGTACACTCTTTTGGTACCTTCCGTGAGTGCTCGATGCGCCACAAGCTCCATATTATTTGCACAATTTCGAGAAAATAATAAAAAGATTTTTCTTTTCGTTTGAAGCTATTTGAGGACAGTTGAGTTTATTTGTGACCATTTGAAGGTATTCGAAGTTATTTGAGGTTATTTGATTTGAGGGTTAATTGTTAATTGAGGTAACTCGAACGTCTCTATACGCCAGAATCTCAATATTATTTTGCTCAATTTGGAGAAGTCTCATGCTCCCCAGAGATTTATTCTTATCTCCGTTTAAAATCGACCCAGCCGGTTTATCGACAGAAATTCGAGCACCGATTCGTAACGCGTTAAATGAGCCTCGGCATAACATAGCGAAGGATTATGGGGTTGAGTCCGAGGTTCTCCCAGGTCAGCATACCGAAATCAAGTCTAACTCGGTTACGAATGAGTCGATCGGATCGACTGATTCATCTTCGGTGCAGTTAGCAGAGCGGGTTGGAATTTTATTGCCGCGCGCAGCATGTTTATAGCGCGACGATATGAGCTCCATGGCGCCGGAATACCGTGCGATTCTAAGGCACAACAATTTTTAACGTAAATAGCGCGATTCATCTGTCCGAGGGCGCAGGAACGCGGCCAATGGCGAGCATTCCTGAGATTTTTGGGCCCGCGTGGTTTAATATCGAGGAACATGTCCTGTCCGAGTTATTTTGTTGGAATGGGAATTTTTCAGAATTCGCTAGACGCCGGGGGCGCGAGAGACTCGCGAGTATGCGACCGACAAGTATAAATTCCATTTCATTTCATTTTAGCGAGCACGCGAGGTTGAACTTGCGGTTTGTAGTATTTCCTGTCGATACCCGAAGCTTCATGACGAGTAAAATTTTAATTAACGTGCAAATTCAAGAAATTTCTAGCAGTAGAATAATATTTATAAATCTTCAAGAATTCTCTGAACAAGTATTTTACTCCACTTACTCTATTATGCATAGCTTCGGATATTTTAAAGTGCAAGCTTGCGATACAATCACTTTCCATTAGTCAGCTCATTAGGCATTCACGTATTCTTCATTATTAAAGTACTCAATTTAAATCACCGCTACCATTAATCTTTCTACGAGTCCAATGCTTATTTCAGTCGAGCGATAAATCACACAGGCGGAAGGAATACTTAACGATAAACGCTCCAATTGGAAAAGCGATAGCCATAAAGTATCGATGAAAGGCAGTTTACGACGCTTTTATTTGACGAAATATAATCGCGCGATAGCACAATGAACAACGAAGTTTACGCGACTCCGTCTCGATATTTGCGGCACGACGTCTCACGTTTTTTTAATTCCATCGAAAGGAATTCGGCGAATCCGTGTGCTTCCCATCGTGGTTAGGAAAAAGCTGGTTACGTAGTGGCGCGGAATTATCTTTCGGCAGACGATTCACTTTAAATCCGTTCCGTAAACCGAATTAACGCAGGGGGTCGCGCGAACCGTGGAAAACGTCGGGCGGCGCATGCCCGGGCAAAACGACAAATCGAATAAATTTGCAACCCGATGCACAAAGTAAGCAACGGAGCAGCCAAACACTTTCCGTGCATTAACGCTAGTCGCGATAAATTTATGGAGAAATTACACGCGCCCATGAACCAATTTTCCGGGGCTGGAAGGGGGCGAACTCCGAGAATGCTGTGCGGTATGTACGTGCGGTATCTCAACTCCGTAGGGATTTGTGGCTAGCAGCGCGCAAACTTATCCTAGACGCACCATCGGTTGTGATCGTTGATAAGAGGCGTGATGAATATTTTCGACCGTCCACTGTTTACGTACCTCGGAAATATTGCTAACGGGGTGGACTAATGACGCTAATTATTACCGCCTCGATTAACACATTTACACTTAAGGTTCACCTTGGCGTTTTTCTGTCCTCGAAGGGTCACTAACCTAACACACATGCATCGTGTTGATCGTTACCTCATCCATATATGGATGACAGTTGTTTTCACTGAAGGAATGAAGAAATTAATACTGAATGTTGAGCGTCAAGGGAAATGAATTTAAATGAAATTCGTGGATTTTGTTGAAGCTTGATTATGCAGTCTCTAATAATTTAAATAATTTCCAGTGACACACCCTATACGCGTATTTTTTTCGGTGGTAAGATATTTTTCCTCGGTTGGACCGACACGTCGAGATTATTAAATAAAAGAAGTTTGATAAATGCCGCGAATTTCCTTCGCCAGGCCAGGATTCGTAAAAATTTGCAGCAACGAAGCAGTAATACCTTCCAGCCACGTGACTCCGTCATCGTACCTTCTTCACGTTGAAATAAAGGAGAGAGTTCCGGGACACCGGTTCGTTGCTACCCCTTGAAGAATGCTCCGCGAAAAGTTTGAGTTATGGACCATAAAAAGTTTGCAAGCCCCGGACGATTAAGTCGCGGATAATATAGTGGTCGGCCGCGATGCGGCCTTCGTTGTACAAGGTGTGACAAAATTTGAACGATCGCTGTGACAGGAGTATTTTGTCCTGTCAGTAAATGCAAAATAAAAATGTTACGTCAACAGAGGTTCGGTACAACTGGATTCTAAAATTCGCATTGTTGTTATCAATTTTAAATGAAACTATTTTCACAGTATTTCATCCTGTCAGTAAGTGCGAGATAAAAATGTTACGTAAACAGAGATTTAAAAAAGCTGGATTTTACGGTTCGTGGTGTAGTTGTCAATTTTAAATGAAACCATTTTCACAGTATTTTGTCCTGCAGTAAATGCAAAATAAAAATGTTAGCTAAACAGAGACTCAGAGCAACTGGATTCTAAATTTCGCAGTGTAGCTATCAATTTTAAACGAAACTGTTTTGGTCGCCCGGTTACAAAATAAATTTCTTTTTACTTCTAACTTTGTACTTCTTTCTGTGTACGTTGTCACAGTGCAATTATTTAACTCGAGGACGCCCAGTATAAACAGCACTTGCTAGAATGCATGTACCGAGGCCTGTATAAGTAAAACGGTCCACGGGATCGCAAAGTGCTGCACTACGTTAGACCAGGCAACCTGATACGTCGACTCACCTAAATTTCGCGGTCCCTCTTGGGCTTCCCTGCTACGGGAAATCCTGGATCAAAAGAATCCCGAAACAGCTGAACTCCAAGTCCTTCGCTTGTGTATTAGATTGCTGCGTAAGTTTGGTCCGTCAATATCGCGTTGGGCACAAAGTAAGAATTTTAGAGCTTCAGAGAAACCCACTGGGAACTGGCCACTAAAGGACAGAAGATGTACTAGCCCAGCCAATATTTGGAAATTATCATCAAGTAATCTCATAATTCTTTGGATAGATGTTTTGTTCATTTACTTCATTTATGATCAAATAAATAATCAAGGGTTAATTTCTGTCTTCTTCAAAGATCAAATTTATGAATGAAATTTATTTAATCACAAAAGCATTCTTCCACACACATCCTTTCCAGATCTCGTAAAACTTAATTCCCTGGCTTTGTACGAGAGGGAAACAAAGTTTAACCAATTATACCTACCATAGAGTTTTCTATGGAGCTAAGACAAGCGCGCACACAGTAAAAGAAAATATCAGGAAACTTGTGTTGTACTTTACAACGTGAACTTTTCCTATTAAATTATTTCTGGGGGAGAAATTCGTTTGTGCTCCATCCATCAGTAGTTCCTTTCGTGGCCACGGTTTGCTTCCCCTCTCCCGCGGCGTATAAATAAACCCCGGTTCCATTTGATATCGAAGCCGCTTTGAAATTGTCAATCGCGAACCCGAACCGTAATTTCGTGTTTCGAAATATATATCAAAGACTGAAATGTGACACGAGGATGAAAAACTCATTGGCAAAATTGAAACAACAATCGAAAAAGTTTCGATTTACATCCCGTTGGAAATGAACGGGCGAATGGAACGGTGGAACTAATTCCGTTTTCGGTGCTGGCCGTGACTTTCGCGATACGAAATTCGCATGATCGCATCGGTACAACTAATCACACTAATGGCTAACTATATCCGGAACGTGCAATTACAATTCCAGATAAATGCGAGGAATTTATCTGGTATTTACGCTCCCCTACCGACGTTTAATTACAATATCCCTTAACCCTCGAGCTGGCACTGCTTGGTACACCATGCATGTTGTGCATCCAGTTTGGGATTACAGGGGGCTCTCCGCACGTATAATGAAATCTTCCATCGGACATTATTTAATTTCCTTTACGTTCTTTAAACGTGATGGCAACATCCATATTAAAATTATCTATATATACAAATACAGTCAGTAGTAATATTCGTACACTATATGTCTATTGAAGGAATTTGTTTAAATTAAATCTTGAAGTTATCTTGTGTAGATTGTTCATAAAAAAAAAAACAATATTCACGATACATTTTATCACTGTAATATTTGCTACGTGGCTTTGTCCATTGGGTATTGGAAGTTTTATCATGTTGAGAATATTTAACAACTTTTAACAACGCTTCCAAAGCTTCTCCAGGTTGAGAACCGTTGACCCAGGCATCTCGCGAGACACCTCACAAAAACCAGCTTTTATCACCGCCTGAATAATTTCCCCGCGAAAAGTGTAGCCCTAATCAGCTTTCCATGTTTTCCACTCCGCGGGACGAGTAATCCCTTACAACGTCTGTAATTCACGAAGTCTGCGGGCTCCGCGGAAGAAACATCAAGGAACGGAAGAAAACAGCGAGATTTCACGAGCTCGGGAGACGTTTGCTGATGCATAAAACGGCAGGCGTGTCTGTCTTGATAACACGCCGAGCAATGCATTGTTTACGAACGGCATTAACGTCAGCTGCAGCGTTCGCCCACGCTGCGTACAATTAAGATACAAGCGCGCCGGTGGAGTCTCTCTTGTCAGAATCTCCGCGATTCCTCCGCGATCCTTTCATTTTCACCGCTTCCGGCCAACCTACCGCGATCGTTTCTACATCGCCTAACTTCTGCTACGAGCAGACGAGCCGCGTTTCGCGTTTTCGATACGGAGTAAGCAGGATATAACGCATAATAGCGCTGCCAACGGGTTAAGGGAATTCTAAACAGGTTACCCGAATAACGCGATTGCGTCTGATAGTATCTTCTGTTATCTTGAAATGGGCATGCAATGATACCATGTTTAAGTCTTCAGGATTATGGTGAAATCAACTACCATGACTTTGGGAAAGTTTCAGGAAGTCTCGGATTTCCACTGCGTGGTGAGGCAATTCTTTTGCTTTTACGAGTAGAATAGTTTCGGACTAAATAACATCGACACACATTTTCCATCAATTATGTGTATCCATTTTAATATTATCTGTCCAATATTAAACCATTTAATATAGTCCTCTCGTGTACAAGAAATATGTTTATCAATAATCATCAAATAATCATAAATCGATCCTTTTAATCAAATGAATAATGTGTTCAGAAATATTGAATATTAATATTATTTGCATCCAATAATTACGTTGTTCGTTAGAAAAATACAAGGCCAGCGTTCGCTATGTTCCGTTCAACCTCCGTCGAGCGAATTGGAAAACGTTTCAATAACGAACGATATGCAAAAAGGAACATGAATCGCGAATTGATTCGACGGTGCGCAATCAACTGTTACGTTTCTCATCGAAATGTTCATGCCGAGTCCATTCCGTGCAGCTTCCCTTCGTTCCAGAAGCCGCGAAGTTTCTGAAACGGGCACGAGAAACTTCCAGCTTATTATCACCCTCCCCCTTACCGCCGGAACTTCAATCTCCGTCGGCCAGAAGACGGACAAAAATGGAAAAAGGATAACACTTGTTATAATACTTTTCAACAGTTCGCGGGGCTGGAAAGTTCCATCAAATGGCGGCGACACGCGTACCAGGGAATTTCGAACATAATTATCAAGCGAAGGACCTCGCCCTAGTGTCAAAGCTCGCATTAACCGCGGAAGTCTTTTATTTTAGGTGGTGTGAAAAAATGAATTTTTTAAAAATTATTTTTCGTCTATCGCTTGGTAATTAGCGTCGAATATACAATCAGTTCTATGAATATTAATATTGTATTCCCTTCTCTGTGTCTCAAATTGATCTTTCATTTGCCCTGTCAATGAATATTTCCTTACGAAAAGATCCATGTATATTCTTTAAACGTGTTCGAACAAACGAGCAAAGTTCGAAGAAGCCATTACTAAGAGTGCTTAAGAAGAAAATGTGGGAGAAAGAGATTCTTTTCAGTTTTTCAGGGTAGAGAATCCCCTTAAACTTTCGACGACAGCCGTTACTAATTTATAAGGCGCGACACGGTCGGCGAGCGCGGTCGTTAACAGGGAATTAAAATGCAATAGAACAGTCGATGCGACCGGCGTCAGCGTTTTAATTAATCACGCGGACGCGGGGGTGCGCGCGTCCATCGCGTGCACGTGGAATAATGCGAACCAACTTCAGTATTAATCACGTTTAACGCGGCCGGGAACCCCTCGTTCAATCCGTGGAACGGAGGATCGCTTTTGTGGCTCCTTCAGAATTTATCATTCGCTGCGGTGAATGACAGTTCACCGTCTCTCGGCGAAATTCTATTCTCGCAAATTGGGATTCCGTTTCGATGGAAATCAACAGATGCGTGGACGTCGTAATACTTGTCGACGCGTGTTGACAAAACGGTAATATCCTCTGCGGAAATAAAAAGGAATATAGTCCGAACTTAAGTTTTTGGAGTGGTTTTTGTATAAAATATATTTATTGAAGTTTTAACGAGCGGGATTACATTTTTTTGAAAAGTGGGACTTTTAATTCCACGAATTTGTATCTTCACTTAGATTCCCATATTCCGCGACTAAAGTATGCACATAAAGATGGCAGTATTTTCGTATTATGGTTTAATGAGCCCTAGTCCGAGAAACAAGGAAGGCGAGTTCGTCTACGGGGAATTTCTATAGAAGAAACATCTTTCCTCGTTTTTGGGTAGACTTCACGACGGTAGACACGGATAGACTGGGTACACTCAGTATTTCAGTCTTCCTCTGAGGGAAATAATTCTAAATTATCTCGCAGCTTCTCTCCTACAACGCACCAGAGAAGGTTGATTTTCACACCCTATCCCAGGTTCGTAAAAATTTGAGCACATATTTATGCGAGACTTTAAAGAAATGAATCTTTAAAAAAATGAAAAAATGAAACAAAATCCAAGGGACAGATGACGATGATTCATAAGCAGGATCAATCATGAGAAAGGAGATGAAAGACACAAAATATTGAAAACCAAGACTGTCAAAATTACTAAGAATTATGTTTGCTATCGATGAAAAGAGTCTATTCGTGTTGAACAACAATTTTTATTTCAATTTATAACGAATTTCTAGGAAACTTAATTAGAACTATAACTTTTATATCCGAGAACTTTTATTCACCTATTCTTATTCGATTTCGTCATGTGACAACTTTTATTATTAAAGTTCTATTTCGAAACGTTCTGCAACGAAATCTATTGAAAAAGTTTCATAACTGTTTCGACCGCTGGTGCTAATCATTAAGCTATTCAGGCTGTGGACGATTCCCTCTCTTCTGAGTCCCATAACCCGCAACTGCTGCCAAACTGCACAACTAATAAGTGCAACTGCAATGATGAGTGTATTTCATTTTAGAACTCTTCACGCTTGAAACTTCCAACTACAGTTGACAATCACTAAAAAATTAGATGTACAAACGATTTAATGAATTGCTGAGAAATATTAACTGTTACGATTTAAGTTCACAAAACAAGTCATAAAATGCACGTATCTAAAGAGCATGCGCGTGCAATCAGAAAATTGTTTATTTCATAACCCAAGTAAAACGCCTCGCGGTACACGGCCATAAACGAAATTTGCGACCTTTAAAACATGACTGGCTATATCAGTTTCCTTTGTGAATTTAGTGATGCGCAGCAACTGAGCTGTTTCCTGAATTTTGCATACACCTCGCATAAACTTACTGCTCGGGACGTGAGATACTAGAGAGTTCTACTCATCTATAATTACAGAAATTTAGTCTGCGCCATCTACACCGCGTTCGCCCCAAAATCTGGTATTCTAATTCGTTTAGGGCGCATGGATCGCTATTTGGAAGCGAGGCGATGCTGGAAGTTCTCCGAATTCTGATTGAAACGACTGAGCTCTTCTGACCATAAGCTATTACGGAGCTATTACGAAGCTATTACGAAGAATGAGTTATCCACCTTTGTGGCGTGCTTCTTACAGCGAAACAAAGAAGTGAAAAATGTCGGGGAATGCAACGACTTCGAATAGAATTGGAACTTCCGAGTACTATGCAGGCAATCCTCAGCTCCAAAAACGAATTTCTGAAATTAGTAAATTTGCGATTGCCGACGTGAATTCACGTCACTTCGAATTCTACATATTTCTGGTTATGAAAAATTTATTTGCTCAAGTACCTTGTGGTCGCTAAATTCCAACTGTACCTACAATCGAACACAGCTACAGCCCTCGAGGGCCAATTTACATTAGACGTGTTAGTCAGAAAAAATTGCCAAGCGTGAGAATCCTTTTCAGAACACAGTTTCTTCCCCTAGGAAGAGAGGAACAATAACCATCGAGACAATCGCGCGGACGACATTGTCGTCGAGCAAATCAGGTGCTCAAAGCACCGACGTGTAAGCAGTAGGCGTTCCAGATCGCGATTAATCTCGGTATCTAAGATCTCCCTTTTTTCTTCCGGTTTCTTGTTATGCTCGTCCATTAGGAGCGAACAAAAACGCGGCACAGCAAATGAAGTTGCTGGCTTTGAAGTCTCGTTAAAACGATTCTGGCTGTGGCACGGCGCCAGGTTTATCGCACGTGATGGATGGTTTTCATACTTTCCCTTTAGACTTTCGTCGTTTCCTTCTTTTTCTTTTTTTAATAACCGTTGGAAAAATGAAGAACAAGGGGGGTGGGGGAGGCAGAGAATGCGCGTAAATTACATATATTAAAATCCAGCGTCGGGTACAACTCCCGAGTAGGCTCCACATTCGCGTTCGTTATAACGCCTTCGTCCTTTTAACAAAGAACTACGCTCGCGACGTATGGATTTTATACGTTCGCGCGATATCTCAATTATACGCCATTAATTTATAACGTCAACCGTTTTCCGCCACTATTTCTCCTTTCTCGACCTTCATTCGCGCTACTTTATTACCTCCGAATTAATAAAACATTCCATCCGACGCGTTTCCAAGTTTTCGCTATCACGTACACGCACGCAGTTAGCTTGTAACACTTGCAACTACCCTTTCAGCTATCGAACTCTACGAATACTTCGGAATTAATGGACAGAAAGTTCGGAGTGCACTTTTTCGCGACTATTTCTTTCGAGAATACTTTCGGAACTTCGGAAGATTACGATAGCGAGACCAAACTCGGCTGACCTTTGAAAGATCCGCGCTAAAATTATTAGACGGCAGCCGCTAGAGGTTCTGGGTGTTCGTTTGACTTTTCGGTTAATCCGTTGTCTGGAGTTGACCCGGTAAGGTTTCGCAGGGCCCTACTTGGACCGCTAATTAGTCAACGTTCTCCAGGAGAATTACCGAAGCACTCTAGGCGAATCTCTAGCGCATCTAGGATCGCTGACTGAATAGCTGGGATGTCATAGGTAATTAGGTGAACCTCTAGCATGGGTGGGATCTATAGAAGATCCACTAAGGTAACGTGGGCCCCCAGTTCCAACACTAAGGGGTTAACCCAACTGTATCATTAACTTACTCCGTCCAAGTATCCCTTCCGCACAGCTCCCTGCCTCTCGAACACGGATCAACACAGTGACATCACGAAGAAGTAATTCTTCTAATTCAACATGACGTATAGTCTAACACCATTTCTAATTACAAACCAGCCTAGATTCACAATATCCCTTACATTGCCTTGGCCACGATCACCTCCACATCAATATTTATGAAAAGCAGAACGAGCAATCGGATGGTTTCCACCTCTAAGCGTAGTTTCAATGACCATTTCGACGAGCAGTGGCCTAAAATGGCCAACAATAGAGCAGAGCGCAGAGATCAGCGCGGAACGGCGATCAAGGTTCCCGCAGAGGATCCAGTCGTCCACCGGGCTGAACAAAGGAACGAAAAGAAAGGGTGGTGGTGTAAAATCGGCGCGCGGAGGAGGGTAAGGGATAAATTGAGGCGAGGGGAGCGACGCCAGGGGCCGAGTACCGCTTTAAGAGCTTTTAAGCCCGGCGTTAAGCTGGGATTTATTTCTGACCTGTTTACAACGGCGAAACAATTGACCTGCGAAACGTCTTCGAGCAGACCGCGCGAAAGCGTCTACTTCAAGCAGACCGTACGCGACTCGTACTCTCTGACTAACGGTCCTGGATGCAGGACTCCCGCTCACAAAAGAAATAGTTTATCCGCGTTAAATGAACCCTTAGGATGTCACTTTTATCTCGCGTCCTGGCAGTCATTTAGCGACGGAATTATGCCCCGCGCATCTCCGACGCGACCATCGCCGTCGGCTGGACCGGCACGGGTGACGAGATGGACGCTAAACGATGCATGAATTTTGCTTAACGCTTTGTTGGACCCTCGAAAAGGGCGCTTTGAAGCTCTCGCGGTGATACGTTCCTTTTTTTTTTTCTTTTACAATTCGGAATTAAGTGGCTATTAGAGGAAGCTCGCACGGGCAACGTATCGCGAACGTGACTATCTTACATCGAGGAGCGGATCCTTGGGAAAGTACTTCGAATTACGAGTAATTATGCAAACAGTGGGTGGGAAAAATTGTTTGAGGTTGTTTGGCGATAGGAGTTCTCTTAAATGCGGGCTCGCTAGAAAAATGAATTCTGAAAGTCGAGTGTCGAAGGAAATAAATTTTTAATTCCCCCAGTTTAATCCCAGTAGAAATTGTCGAGAGTATTGGTCTTTCAGTTATTGTGTTAATTATTGTAAGGGGGAAGTAGTCCGTGATTTCGGTTTAATTATTAATAAGGAAAAGAGGCTTACCCCAAAGTACTAATTAAATGAAAATGAATTAAAAATAAATCGAAGTTTAACGCTGTTGAACTAATCGATAAGACGTACCTAAGTTTAGATGGAACAATTTATATCAATATATGAACGTACAGGATTCAGCTGTGTGAAGAAGTCTAACAGTCGTTCGTAATATCTCATACGTAATTAATGAAATCGTGCACTGGAATCTCGGGACTACCTCAGTCAAAGATGAAATAGCAGGATCTAGCAACTGTCATCCGGTCTGATACGCTTATAAAGCTATCAGGATCAGCGCTTCAAGGTTATTAAGCATATACAGCATGAAAATGCACAATTCTGTAGATGTGTCGCGCAGATATTTGATGTGGAGTTTCCATGTATAGATGCAGCGTTCATATAATCCGGATTGCTTCACTTTGATATCCAAATCTCAAATACGCTAAAGGTTCACGCCATGGTAATCTGCGATGAGAGCTATTTATGCAGACTCATAAGATCGATAGTAAGTATACCAAAGCAATTAAAATCTGTGTATTTAGCAGAATAATTAAACGACTTAGATTTAATTCGAAAGGTCTTGACTTGAAGTGGCAACCTGTGAGTTTACGTTAATTTATTAAATTTGCAGACTTTTGAATTTTCCGAAAGCTTTCCTATGCGCGACACGCGTGAGAAAAATCTGTATTGCCATTCTTACGTGCCTCCGTAACAAGTTCTGCGGGATGCATACAAAATTCTGGGGACCGTTCTGGAAATCTCTATTACCTCGTTCGTGCTCTAGCGAGCCTCTAGGAACGCTCTGCAGCAAGGAAAAACATTTTCATTAGATGTTACGATTCACGGCGGACTTGAAACTTTTCTGGAGTTCGAAATGAGAACGTATACGACACGCCGCGAACTTACTTTGGGTTTTACATTATTATAGAACGAACTTTATGCATGAATTATATTCGGAATTCATGAACTGTGTCGGACTTCTTAATGAAACTAATTTTGGACTTTCTTAGAGACCTTGCTATTATTTTTCTATTATTATTTTCTATTATTATTATTTTTCTATTATTATTGCTATTATTTTTCTGTTTGACGTCAAAGGGTGTTCACTAGATGTTGTGTGTTAAATGTATTAATTGCTACTTTCATTCTGTCACTGCTGAATAGAAACAAATAACTTTATGTACCTGGTGATTTATGTTAAAACAATATCGATAATAGCGGTGTTTATTTTACCACTGCTTTTTGAGCTTGCAAGTTTCAATATACAATTACCGTAACGCTTTAATTCCGTTCATGTGTGAGAGGAGAATTCCGAAATCCAATTAATGCTCGAAAGCCTTCGAGTTCCGGCCTGATTCTCAATATAGTGTATACTGTCGTATCATAATCCCACCTTAGAGTACATCTGCAAAGGGATCGTGATAGATCCGCGAAACTCAAGTCGAGTTTCCCAAATTACAATAACCAGGTATCTCTCTGGCATGGCATACTTGGTTACCTTCATTTGTGTCTCACCCATGCAATCCCAGTAGAGCTTGCCTAAGGCGTTCATCAATTATTAATTATTTATACTTGTGTTGTTATTTGTAAATATTGACGACGACTTGTTTATTTCAGTCTCGTGACCCTATTAATTCCGAATTAATCGGAATCAGAAACTGAAGTATCTTCGGAAGAATAATCTGCGAAAATACTAAACGCAAGTAGAAACAGCGAGCATTGGTCAGACGTGCTACTGAAGCTGCGCCCCATGGGTACATTCATGTAGAATACAATTCTTATTGTATGTCACTTTTAAAAACTAAAAGAAATAGCAGCTTTCTATCACATATTAGTATAGATAATCCTGAAGATGATTTCACAACAATCCTCGCATCGTCCATCGCAAATATAAAAATTTATAGAACTTTGGAATAAACTTGGCAACCCTCCAATCCGCCAAACGTCCTCAAAAGGAAAGTGCACCACGCTCGTCACATGTGTCTCATTTTTGAACGTAATTCGTTGCTCGTGGATTCGAGGATCAGCGTATCACGAAGACGTAACAAAGTTTTCGCCGTCGCGAGCGCGGGAAACGGTTTACGTTGAACGAAGATAAATCCAGAAGTTCGTATAAACCTATTCACGGCGTAAACGCGGGGTAATCTCACGGGCCGAGATATGGCAACGGTCGAATGCTAACTGCGACACCTAATCTCGGAGCTCATACTTCCTTAATCTCGTTGCTCACGGCCTCTCGACTGCGTAAATCGCAACTACAATAAAACTTGCCGGTTCGCGCGTTGACGACAATAATCGGCGTGCTCGACTAACTTTGTCGATACGACATTTACGGGGGAATTTTATTCGCGATTTTCCTTAGTTAAGGGGGTTTAAACTCCTCGAAAGAGTTAAGGGCATTCTAATCTTTAATTGTAATAAAACGAAAGAAAATTTTGGAACAACGTAATATTTTAGTGTTTCTAGTGAATTGGAACTGAGAGTCCCGAATCCAACTGTGTTATTATCACAAAGATTTTGAAAATACTGTAACTCTAAAATGTGAGTAGAATTGTAAAGTCAAGGCCTGAAAAATTTCTCGAAAGGAAGAGATCTTGCAATAATTAATTGTAAACGATTACAGATTGTATTGCGCTTCTATCTGCCACGCGTCAATTTAATATTTCCTGCCTATTCATGTGGCGAATATCAAGGTAATTTACCTTAATGACTGAATATCTGCAAGACTGACGTTTAATTAAACCGTATCTTGCGCACCTGATGGGATATCCAGTTCGCAGTAGTTTATCTGTTGTTCAGATGCAACTGCGAACTCGGCGTTTAAATGGCAACTGAGGATCAAACTAGAGTTTTCGGTTAGAAGTGCAACATATTTGATTGACTGTCAAAATGCAACAAACTGAATCTGTGGTAAAAGCGCACACTGAACTTGCCAAAGGATTCATGTGGAACTAACATTACTTGATTAACATTGCACCAGACACTTATCTAAGCATACAAAAGAATAACTTTAGGAAAAATTGTAAATATAATATTCATTGAAATTTAAAATTCTTGTTAAACTACGACTCAGTTTTAATTACCGTCGATAATTCACCTAATTTCATCGGATCACCATACTTTTTTCACTTTGTTCGGTATTCCGTATTTAATTTCCCAAGACTTAATGACTCTTTGAAACTCGACACTCTTTCAGTCTGACAAGCAGTTTCCCTTCTTTCGGAAAGCACGAGCTTGTCAGGTCGCATTACTCTGTTCTTTGTTTAAGAATTCTTAATTTGAACTATCTCGTCGTCAACCCATTTTCTTTCCCGCTCCACTTCCCGCGCCGCGATGTTCTTTTTCCCATTTTCTTTCTCTTTGCCTCGCGAGGTCACTTAATGTATTATTATTACATTAATTAGGTTCACGGACGCGACGTTCTAACAGCATTGACTTTTAAAACTAATCATATTGTCAATAATTCCACGTCGTTCCTCTCAACTTTAATTACCACTCCTCGAAGACTGTGTACATGGTAATGATGAATGAAAAAACAACAGTGTAAACTAAAACTACCAAACTAATGATCTAACGGTACAGTGTGTAGAAGAATAGAAAATTTTAGATTTATTCTTTAAAAAAAAAAAATTGTAAATGCTCATGTGATTGATACTGGAAAATATGAACGTAGGTTTGAAAAGAATTCAATAGCCGTAAGCTAAACAGAGCAGTGGGGGATTGAACAATCAGTATCAGAACCGGAAAAAGCAACGAAATACCGTCTGTATATCTTTCTTCATTAAAGTCAAGCGAACGAAACGGCCAATCGAGCGATCGACGTAAATCTCGCGCACCTCGGTCCATCAGCGTGGCGATTCTTCGTTTTTTTTTTTCGAGAACTATCTTTTCCATACGTGCCCGCGCTTGTTTGTCTCCGGATTGCATTTCGATCCTATAAATCTCTGAGACAGTGGCTATCCCCCCGGAAAGAACAACGCGTTTTATTCATTCGACTAAGTAATGGCCGACATTTCGAACTATATCCGCGATTTAACGAGTTTAGTTGGAAATATCAGTTACAATTTACGGAATTTTTTCTCGCTTCTGGAACACCGGATCGCGACGCTTCAATTTATTGCGCACCTGTTCCCACCTAGTAGTCGTCCGTCTAACTGCGCCATAAATCCCGCTTATAGTTTAAGTTATAGATTTGTTGGAAATCAGACGCGAATCGCCGAGCTATAGGAGCCCTTTCCAAGACATCTTCACTTTTCGGGAGGTTGTAGCCTAGCCTAGGCAGAAATAGAATCATAGATTCAGAACAACAGTACATGAAACATGTAGAAAAAAATGGCGTAACCCATGATAGGACTTTGCAAACCACACCAAGTATTATAACTTCGTGGCACTTGTAAAGAACAACGCCACGAATAATCTCAAACACGTGAAATAATAAAAATACATTTACTTGATACTTTTCAACAAAGGGCAGCGAAGGGAAGTTTCGAATACGACGATGTAAAAAAGAATTTTCGGGGGGACTAAACCGTCGAAAGCGTTCGACACCTCGTGAAACGAATTCGCGAAGCGTTAATAGCGGCGCTCACGAGGCGCGGAGAGATGGGATCCAGGGGGAGACGAGAGGAAAAAAGGAGGGGAACGGTAACTGGTCGAGATTGGCCGAGATACGGAAAAAGTCAACAAGATGGTAGCACTTGGGGAGCTTTGCCCGCGGACCCTCGAGCCTGGAGTGCGGAAAAGGAAAGACCGAGGAACGACGGAACGGTCGAGAAACGACGACGAGTGGCACGGGAACACGAAGGAACAGCTGGAAACTAATTAGCGCTCGCGACACTTCGCGACGATGGAAAAAAGAGCGTCGGCCGCGTCGAGTTGGCTGCCATCGAGGTTCTCAATGTTAGCGGGACAAGACGATGCTTCCGCGTGGCGAATAGGGGTTAAAACGAGACTGAGGATACACCTGCGCACCCACAACCCCTTCCCTCTTTACTCTGACCGCCCTTTAGCCGCTTGGATCCGAGAATACTCCTTCGGGGAGAGACGAGATCAAATAGTGGCCCTCCAGATCTGCCTCTACCGCTTCTTTCTGATTGGCCACGTCGTCTCAAACCTCCTACTTGGAAGGAGTATTTGCAATATCCAAACAGGGTTTTTCATGATAGGTAGGTGCGTTAATTTTATATTTTAGGTAGATGTACTAAAGAAGTGTGTAGATATAGGAGGGGTCAGGAGGTCCCAAAAGATGTTAAAAGATACTGAAAACATATAAACATTTCTTGGCTATTCTTTCTTATCAATTTTATATACCGTTAGATGAATTATTTTCTTCTTTGCTCCAGCCTTGAATTCTAGCCATACATGGAATAGAATAACTTGAATGAATTTAATTAAATATCTAGGATATCATTAAAATAGAATTGACGATTCAAGGAGATGGAGAGAAAATTTTAATTAATACTGGACGTGACTCCAGTTCGAAATGAACCGCGTATGGCGTGTCCCCGGTTCGGCAGCGAATGGCGAGGACGGGGGTGGGAATTCGGTGGCGAGACACTTCTGTAGGGACACGGAGATCAAAGAAGGAGAAGAAGACAGCGAACAAAGGCGGCCGGTGTCTCTTTTCGCCTAGAGATCGCGGAATGGAGGCGCGCGAAGCCGATTCGAGGAAGCGGACGAAATGAGGACCGGTCCAGGGTGAAAGGAAACGCGGCAAGGAGTAAAAGAGGGAAGTCCAGAGGTGCTTGAGGACGGAGCGGAGTTTGCGTAAGGGGGTTTAGGTAAATTGAAAATGGAATTAAATTCCCCTGGCACTGCTCGAGAGGATACACACGGTACAGAAAGTCGAGAGGAAAGATGTACTCGTTTGCTTTTTTCCCCGCCTCCTCCCGCGCCCTTCACCGCCCGTCGCTCTGGGCTTTCCTCCCGCCGAGCCTCTTCTTCTCCTCTCCACGGGCACCCCCGTACCTCTTTACCTTTTGGAATTCGTCTGCGAACGCGACTCGAGTGTCTGCGCGACGACGGCTCTTGCCCATCCCCGACCAATCCCCCCCCCCCCCTCCCTCAACGCGGTGTAAATGGGCGTGCGACGCCGAGTCGTGTTCTTTCTCAAGCAAATGTGCTCTGGCGATACAGTCGGTCGAAAAAGTTGACGAAAGCAGCGTTAGAATTCATTTAGCTGACGAATTTTTAGCCATATAGCCTGAAGCTTCGAGTAAAATGGAGAAGGGTAGCTACCCCTTGCTAGGGGATTTAATTCGGAGCCCCGTGTACCGTAATCAGGCACGGGAATCGTTTGTGCTCTTCTAGGAAGAACATCTGAAATGATTTCACCACGCCGAACAAAAATTTGAAAGAACGCAAGTGCACCAATCGAAGACAGTATTATTTCTCCGATGTGTGTTTCGCGTATCAGGCTATATTTCTGTCTTTGTGTGGACTTTTAGCTGACAGCGATAGAAAACGTCGAAGGAATCGACATAATGTTATCGCAGCTGTACACTCGAGCGGCTTTAAATCGAGAAGCGACGAACGACAGATGGAAATTGACGTATACGTGTCTCCCGACGGAAGTATCCCTTTTCCGATATCGGCTGAGAATAAGGGTAGGGCTGCGACTAGCTTTGATCGCGACGGGAAAAAGAGGGGCGAGCGATCGGAACTGATGACACCGTCTTAAATTTCATTTCCTTCGTTCGTCGAACGACCTGTCGCTCTGTTTTCCTTTTTCCTGACACGCCAGCCAGATCAGGCGATCCTGGTAAGCTGATTACGGTCGCCAGTTCTTTAATGGCACGCTTCAAATTCCCGGTTGCTCTGCAAAGTGAGCGCGCAGGCTCGCAATGAAGCGAGTAAAAATGTAGCTGTAACGAAGGTTGCAAGCGGCTGGGAGGATGTCGGTATAAATTTCCCAGTTACATTTAATAACAAGTCGAGGTTTGTTCCCTCGTTGAATTTCGCTGTTTACACTGCGGCTAGCGTTAGCTTTCCACATTGTTGCCTGGTTTTTTCCTATTTATTCTCCCTTGTTCCCAGCGTGTATAATTTTGTATCGTTAGAACTAGCTGCTGGTTTTGTGCTACGTTTGTGAGAGGAAAGAAATGGTTAAAAGTCCTGAATTTTACAAATTTCAAGAAGATAACAAGAATCCTCTGAATCTGAGAGTTGGTATTTTGCTTTAATATTATTATTATTACTATTAGTACAAACTGGAATTTCCAGGCATTCGCGCACCAGCTTTACCCAAATCCAAGACCATCTACTCTTGCGCACTGTGGGCCGAGTTTTAATTATTCTGATGCAAATCACTCTGCTGATATTGTACGCTTGAAGAAACCTTCATTATAAAACCTCATTAAAATATCGAAATGAAAACATCGAAATTTACGAGAAAATAATGGAAGTACTGATTGAAAGTTTCAAATAACAGCCGTTAGTAAATATCGCGGCGCGAACTTTATTTGTGTCTCGAAAAAGCAGTTTCGAAGAATTTCCATCCTTGTAGATTTGATTCGCTCGCGCGATAGAACTCGTAGTTAAGCAAGTCGTTAATCTCTTATCTTCGTCGTTCTGTTTGTATCTCGATCGCCGCTAAATAACCATTCATCAGAGCCGAGTAAGGCTTTTAGCAAAGAAAGTGGTTTCACGGGCAGGGAAAAGGAATTCACAGAAGCGCCTCGTAGATCAGGATAAGGGCGTTCGAACATGCGCTAATGCGAGTCGTAATCCTACCGACGAAACGAGACTTGCCTCGGCGTAGAAACAGATTGCGAAAACCATTTGGAGAATAATTACTCTAGATACGGTCATGTTTAATTGAGGACAACGATACTTATGTCAATCAGAGAATTGAGAATCAGAGAGTCATGTTTTTACTTTGCAAAATATATAGATCAGAATGCCTCTTGTTTCTGATATATTATGAGTCAAATTGCTAGTATCATAGACGTAACAATTTCCATGGAAATATTAATTTTTCTATTTGAAAATATAATACGAATTAAAACTACACGAAGCCACATGAATTTTTACCATACGTTCCTACTATCATTAAACGAACCCAGTTTATTCAAATCACCACCATAATTATTCCACTTTCCCCAGTTACTGGGGAACTGATATCAGATTCTCGGCGCGGTGATAAAAGGGATCGAAAGCAACGTTGAAGGAGGATGTACGAGGAAAGGGACGCGCCATCGCGGTAGCAGGAGAGCTTGTAAAATTTTTTTTACGCGACCGAGAATCGCGCCTTCCCCGCATCTGCTCTTAGCCACGAGAATTCAAAAGGTTTTTCGCACCTAGTTCCTCCCCCGCTTTACCTGAGACCCGAGGGACGCATTCGTAAGATTGCCGCGCCGTTGAAAAGTTATACGGTTACTCGTAAAATTCAGATCTCACCACGGCAAGAGTAAATCACGCGCATCTACGCAACGAGACGTCGTAATGCTTCAAACTTCGACATCGCGCGCATTGAATATTTATCGTTGGATACGACCAGAGATAAATCACGAATCTGTTACGTGGTAAACGGGAGATTGTGTCTGGGTAGTAGCCCTTTCTTGTGCGATTACGCGAAGATGGACGCAGGATTCCTGAGGGGAAGTTTGCAGCGAACTTCTTGGGGCACGTGTTGCCCAGAGTCATGAAACCACTGAGAAACAAATGAGGCGAGGATCCAGGTTTTTTCCTGACCTATCCTGAGTCTGTTAAGAGTTACATGTTTTCTTCTGTCTAAATGATGTGAGAGTGGAGATTTATCAAAGAATTCTTCATAGTGGTAAACATTTGTATTATATCAATTGGTGCCAACAAACATCTAAGTTCTTCGAAAAATAATCTATTTTTCTCTGTACAATACAAGTGGTATACAATATTCGTTGAAAAATTAGAAGTCGAAAGAAAAGTAAGAGTTGAAGCAGAGGCTGAGAATCGTCCACTAGTATTTTAGGAGCAAGCGTGGAAGTAGAATTACTCCATAATCGATCAGACAGCATCCGACTTTCGCGAGGCCGACAAATCGTTCGCATTTCACCGAAACTTCCGTTTAAATTTGAATCGCGTTTCCTCGTTCGGACCGAATTACTCAGTTTGTTTCCCATCGATGGTCTGTCAGTTTCACGCGCAACGTGTTAAGCACGCTCTAGGCTATTAACTTGAACGTTTCGCTCGGCACTGGTTCGATTCATGACTTGTCGTTCAACTCATCTTATATTCCAGAGGTATTTAGGACCTTTTTTCTGTAGCTTTCAATAAATTTTTTGTGTATTATACAATTTGAAGAAAAATTACTCTATTAATGAGACCATTTTACAAGGTTAAAGGTTTCACGTTCTTCCGCGAGTTCAGAATAATATGGATCCCTTTTGTTTCGTAGTATACAGTGTATAAATTTCTTTTGACGCGGCTGAGGCCCTTTGTCATTGCTGGTGTCGATATTCCCCGTATACAATGCACTCTTTCTCTTGATATATTATTGAATCCATTTTTCATACGCGTAAATCAATTTATTTAAAAACGTCTCGGTATTACCATAAATATCAGGAGTCGAGTATCGATGGATAAGAAAATCTGCATCATAATAAATATCCAATCGAAAAAATATTATTCGATACTTTAGAAAGGAAAACGTTTGACAATCCTTAGACGAGTGACTCAGAATTAACTCTTCAAAGTATAACTAATAATTCTATCAGAAATAATATATTCTTCGAAGAAGTACAAACATGTATAAATCTCTAAGTCTAAATGAAAAATAACACTTTACGGGAAGAAGTACGGCCAGCAGCGAAATGACCAGGCGATTGTGACTGAACATTGATAACCTAACGCGACAGCGAGCCAATGTTTGCCTACCACACGAGTATTTTCCCGCGGCAGGAAAATTCGGGTGGAGAAAATCTGTATGAGGGCCCGAGATAAACGGCAAACACAAATAGGACAACACGGGTATGAAAAAAAATAAAAATTCACTGAAAGCGATAAAAGGAACGGGTTTGTTTTTCCGAGTGTAGCGAGTCGGTAAGCCGAGTAAATTACAGAGCAACCCCGTGTTTAGCTCGAATCCAAAATTTGCTCAATGACGATTCAACGTTCTCCCGCCCCAATTCCCTCTTCCTCTAAACCCTATTAATCACGCTTTTTGTAAAAAAATATTCCAGTCGATATTCGGTCGAATAAATTGTCGGCCGGTTAGAAACTCAAACAAAACGAACGGTTTCGTTCAAAATATTTTATGTAGCTGAGCAATAAAAACACGGACGTGAAATTTGTTCCTAGCAAACAAGTTCAGGAATTGGCTTTAGGGGAAGACCTGGAGTAAAGTTCATTGGAATTTTCGCTCGAATCGAACTAACAAACATCAATATTGTGCGGAGGGCCATTTGAGGCGCAGTTATATGGTTTCAAATTTTCTGATCTGAATGTTATAGAAGTTTAGAAAATCATATTATTTTTACTAAATTGGTTGATAGCATTGACGAGAAATAGAATAAATTGTCAAAAATATAACTGAAGTAAACATACTTTCCTGTCTTGAATAGGATATTCTGAATAAAATGAAATGGATATCACAAAAGAATGCTAAGCATCATTACCTTTGCTTTCATATTGGTAAAAAGAGAACATGGTTGCCTTCTCATAAGAATTGCCATCTACTTCACCCATATACAATAAAAGTTCCTTTAAAAATTATCCTACAGCAAACCGGACTCAATTCTATACCCAGACCTCATAGACTATTCCGCTCATCGCAATATTCCCTACTATTTACGCAAGACCGAGTCGACGCGAGCGTAACACATGTCACAATTACCTCGATATGGGTTCTTTGAAGTTCTTCTGTCCGCGTGTTTCGTTCCATTTTCATCTCCGGAAAACGCGAAACGCGGTGACACAGTTTCGACAAATTACATTGGCCCGTAACTTTAGAGCCTGCTCATTTCCACGGTAACACCGTTTTTCCAATGATTCTCCGCACTCCCAGAATCCACCACTTTTCATGGCCGATGAATGAAAACCCGACGCTGGGAATTCCTGGGTGAATAGGAAGATGGCAGACATTAATTCACGGTTTTATTGATTTCGTTCGAGCGCGTGTGCGTGTACGGGTACGGACACGAAGGAATGCGACAGATATTAAGCGATCGGCTCCGTATCGGCTTAGAAAAGGTACGCTAAGCTTCTTCGGCGGAGTGGCGTGAAATGCTTGGTGAAATACAGGGACTTTGAGATCAACGATTTCTATTGTCTCGTGGGGAAATTCGACGAGGAAATGGTTGTAATTATCATTGAAAGTGAGTAACTTCAACGTTCGCAATTTTTCCTCTATAACGTTATCTGTAACAAAGAAGATAATTAACTGGAGTAGTATATAGTACCACTAATCGAACAGAAACCCCGATTAAATCCGTTGCTAATTAGCAAGCAGTAGATTCGACGACAAATAAAACCATATATAATAAAAAAAAGATTAATACCCGATAGTGTGCTTGGGTCTTCCCTTATATTATGTAGCATACATTTTAATCCGAATATTCAGTCCAGCTATTTGATACCATGAATTTACGTACGCATCAAAGATAATTAACACAAATATACCGCAGTGGTTGGTTCTCGAACTGAATAGGGATAGCATACGTGTTAACATGCACTTTTGTAGGACTTGTTCGTGCGCGCAGCGAACGAAGAAACGAGAGTTTTTTATCCTTTAAGCGGTCTGATATTTATAGAACATTCAGCGATTACTAAAGCTAGAATACGTTCGGCACAGATTAGACAAGCCTTACCGCGCTGAAGCTCCTACTTAAATTCTTTTCAAACGTATTATAGCTGAATGCGCGATATTTCATAAGCGGTTCTTTCAATTCAAGGACGCGCGAGAATCGTATGCGTCTGTTGAGTGTTATAAAGTCTCGTGAAATAAATGAAGATTTTCCATTGGAAATTCTTGCTAAATTCGAAAGCACGATGTTTCTTAGAGCTTTTCAACGTAGCCTTTTCACTGACACGCCAAAGATCGCCACGTTTGCGTGAAAGGTTGAAGCAAAGTTCTATTTTGAATGCACGTTCGTATATATGTATACGAACCTACTTCCTTTCCTAGAGGTTTTGAAACCCGTAATTGAAAATGGATACACTGTTTCGAGGCAGATCCTATTACCACAAGTGGGACGTTCCAATTTCGATCTTCTATCAGGTTGTTTCATCAATAATGCAAATATCGTACATCACATGCAATTATTTACCAATGAATGAATTATTATAAACATAACAGAGGATTGCTTAGATTTATTATAAATATTGATTGAAGTAAATATTTTTGGAACGAATTTTCACGATACAGAAATAGCCCCGGTAACCTTTTGTGGAATGCCTCGCCTCGTTTGTCTCGAACAGCGGAAAAAGAATACGCGCGATGCTACCAAAAATGTTGGAAGCTTCGCCTAGTTTCGAAGCAAATTCAAAATTTCAATGGAGGGTTTGTCTGCTCGCGCGCGTAAAAGAATGCCGGCGTTCAAAGGGACGTGGAATTCGATTTTCCAAGTTTGCCATTCCATTTGTCGGGTAGCACTCGAGTCGGCAAACAAAATTTCAGCCGGCTGTATTATTTCTAACGTCGTTTGCCTTTTACTGATAAGACAAATCCATGGCGGGCAAATGCGTTCCAGCGTCACGATAATGTTTCGTTTAAAACCACCGAGCGTTGGTTAACTCTTTGGGGTTAGGTGGGACAGAAACTACCTTTTCCTTCATAAATGAAAATGGAAATTCCTTTATAGTTCAAATTTTTTGGATTCAATATTTTAAGTAACAATGAAGCCTGTAATATTAGTTGGACAATAGAGTACGTGCATTCTAATTGACAACGTTTAGACTTAGCATAGCTTATCTCCGGGATATATTCTTGAGAAATATTGCAAAACGTAAACTGAAGGGGCATACACGTAGACCATGATATTGCTGGCTAACGAAGCACCTTCGTATCATTGGGCTATAAATGAAAAATCAAGTTTCTGAAATGTGATTAAGCTACACTCGTCGCCTAACGATAATATTGTTCCGCTACGACGAAGCATATTTCAAAGAAGTGCTTGCCTAGCTGCATAAGTATAGTTTAGAGATACATCTATATCAACTTACGTAAGAAATTCGTGAATTTAAATCTGAATTCTCTGGGTACAAAATTGATGCTTAAATATTCATTGCACAGAGGAACTCTTACGATCAAAACGTCCAGCAATCAACACACAGGGCAGGAAACAACCGACAACAATCCATCTGGTAACAAGTAAGCCATCCAGTTCGGGTTGCCTCATTCGAGAGTATCACAGTGTCCGGTGTCACTCGCACATGCAGAGGAAGCCGTGACGCAGAAACGATAGCGGAAATCTCCCACAGGAAGACCTTCCGCGATCAACGAACAATGACTTCGAACAGCATTGTGTCTAGCGTCGTAGTTCCGTAGTTCGTAGTTCCGTCGTAATATTACGTAGTTCCCCAGAAACGCAGAATTCCCCAAAACTCGCGTAACCTCGAAGCTGGAGTAATTCCAAACGTTTCGAATTTCATACGAGACAGTAATTGCCCGAAATTTGAGTGACTCCGGCCGAGTTCACCGCGGCGAAATCCGAGAGAATATAATAAATCGTCGCGCGTCTTTTAATAAGGGAGAACTGGAGGGGAGAGCGGGGATGATGGTTAGAGCGAATGAAAAAAATAGCCCGTTCCACACCCCCGTGCCAAAATCAGAGAAAACGGAGGAATATTTGCGATACCGTCGAAATCCACTTCGCGCGAAAATACTGCTAATTACATTGGATCGGCGCCAAAGCGTTCGGTCGTAGAAAATATTTTTGAATCGTTCTGCGTGGCTGGCCGCAGTATCGCCGCTATTGAAAATGCGCCTGTAATTCGCAACTGTGCCGTAAACCTTCGTAACGTCTTCTCGGATAGATAAACGAAATAGTTTCGTCGGAGCAGACGGAGACTCCCTCGTCGAGTTCGCGATGGTATCGTATATGAAAGCTTCCGCGGTATCGAAATCAGTATTTAAAAAAAAAAAAAAAGGAAGACGAGTCTATTGATGAATATTCTACAAGTGACTAGAAGTCACGAACTTTGATAACGTTACAAAAATAAGTTCTGCGACAAACGTTAGATTACGTAGGTTTCAATTGTCTCAAAACAAAATTTTACTCCGACAGAAACGTTCGCATGTGTTCATGTGGCGATCAACGCGTTAACGTTCCCAGTCGGCAACCCCAAGTCCAACCTATCCCAGATCTAAACGGTTCTTCAGGAGCAACCGTGGATTTAACACCGTAATGTCTGTATGATGACGCGTAAAGCGTGCGGAAGCATCGAAATCAAACAATCCGTGGGCGTCGACGGTTGCTCGATATCCTGCTCATGCGAAACAATCTACGCTATCGATTTTGGGCTGACCGTGTTTCCCAGGTGTGGTGCAAGAGAGAAACTAAGGGAACGCTGGACGGAGAGGAACAACGGTAGCCTGGCGAGCGCACACACGCGGGACCGTAGGGTACAAACACGAAATCGGATAAATCCATTTTAATGGATTCGAGGTATGCACTCTCGAGCGTCGGAAGGGGGTGTGTATCTTCGCCACAAATTAAAGCAGCGTCGAGGTATTTTCTCGCGCCGCCTGTTGGTTCTATCGCGAATGGGTGCCGGCGCGTGACAACTTAAATCAAGCCCTGGAATCTCTCTGCAAGCGTGAAATTCGTGAACTGCGGATTATAGCGTTGCGGCGGACCCGACACACGGGATGGGGGGTGGTTCTGGTATACGGTTGAAAGAGATCATGACGAACAACGAGAGGATGCAGAACGGAACGAGCTTTGTTGCGCGTGTGATTTTTCGAGCTGATTTCTAACAATGTTGGAAACTTTTACAATGCCGCGAGTTCGATTGCTTTCAGAGTTTGAGCTACGATAATCTTCAAATTTTATAAACTTCGATGGGACAATAAAGACTGGACTGAATTAAGTCGTTCATTGCACGGAGCTATAACAGAGGCCATTTTGATCCCATCAACGTTTTGTTTTATGGAATTAATTGACTCGTAAAATGATCGGCTCGATCATGAATGTAAGAGTTCTGAATTCGACCAACATTAAATAAATAGCAATTAGTACAAGATTAGGTCGAACGAGATTCCAAAGGAAACTTTCCACAGCCAAACCGTGTAATATTAAAGCCGTGAAATTCACACTGACGTCAATTGTCGGGTTGGATTTCACTCCGTGTTGTCTTCCAGTGGAAGGATTTTCAAAGAAAAATGAGAGTGAAGAATGGTTCAAAACGAGCACGACGTGCATTAAAATACACTACACTCATTTCTGGCATCCACTTCGCGAATGCTTAAACTTCCTTGATCACTACTACGGCAAAATTTGGCTTTGCTCGTACAACTTTCTTACTTAGCAGCGAGCGTTATTATTATGCCTCAGACCGCAGCGATTGCTCTGCGTTCTCATTAACGGCACCGCGAAGCCAGCGGTGAACTGGCAACAAGAAACAATTCCGCGGTAACAAGAGTTGACCGTAGAAATGCAAAGGAGAACGCATAAAAATTTCAATAAACACCCGCCTTCAATGAGAAACCGCCTCGGTTCGTTGAAAACCTCTTGGAAAACGCGGAAAACCGGTATCGAATTTTCATAGGGAATGCTCGCTCGTGTAAAAGCACAGCAGCGATAAATTCAAGTGTTCAAATTATTAACGAATATTGGGAATACGAAAGTGGCGAAAGAATAACGCTTTGTTTCGTGTAAACATGAATGGGTGTTTCTCTGTTTCATCAAATATTAGTTCGGAAGTAGTCAATGGAGGAATAGGAAGCAATGTTCTTTGGTGTAATACATTCCATACGGTCGATCTTCTTCTTTTCTAATTAAGTGCATAAAGTCACAAGGTTATTAGTGGCCACGTTTTGTCACAAGAATCTTCTGTCTCGAAACAAAATAGCACACTTTCTCCCCCAAACAAATCACACAGAATTTTCTTATAGCATCCACTTCCGGAGGCATCATCGACATCAAGTACTCGACTTCGCTCGCATACTCACCACAAATTTACGGTTTTCATCTCCTCGTCAGTTCAGCCTTTTTACGTACGCCAGAATCGGGGAACTTCCGGTGCAGACGCCACTTACGCGCGACAAATTCTCGCAGTTATCTTTGTTTCGTAACAGAATCCCCAGTCGGGCGCATAGACCTCCACTACAGGAAGTCGTAAAGAAGTCACCGTGTAAGTATCGTAAAAGTTCACGAAGGATGAAAACTTTCGGCTACCACGGCCGTTGCACCTTCGCGTCTGTGATTTACTCGGGGCACCTTGCTCGATTTCACAGGGCCGCGTCGGGATAATAAATTCGCGGAGAGCGAGGAAAGCCAGATGGATTCGTGGACCACGTTACACAGTCGTGATTGACGTGTCTGAATTTTATTCCTGTCATAGGCACAATTTATTCGACGTCAACCGTCCTTTGGACATTTGCTTGAGGATGGTATATCAACTCGAGTTTTTCTTTACGGTTGGTATTAACGCTTTATCATTCAGTGGACATATAATTAAATTCAATAATACTTTTCATTTTCACAACATTAGTACTATTTGATCTTTCATATGACGATGGAAGCATTAAATGTTATCTCAATAATAGATAACAAAGTTTTGATTGTTCTAGGAAAAAGCCTATTAAAAGCCTATAATTTGGTTAGGATATATTTAACAACCACATCAGCAGGTAACTGAAGAATTTAATAACTAGAAAAAATTTCTTACATTATCCTCCAGATTACCATCAATTATTCTCGACACGAATAGTTGAATTCGATGGCCCCGAAGCATTGGACTCCCAGTTCAATATTCACGATCCAATAGCCGAGTTCTACGAGTCCGTAAGTTATTCCTGAAGCAAATTTTTCACGAAGCGTCGCGAGGTTCCGCTTTAATCTCCACGAATCGCAATCATATTATAGATCGACGAGTACTCGCAATGTGAGAGTCACGTCGAATATTCGAGCCGCGAGTAATTTGTATTTCCTCGGTGATAAAACGTTTCGCCTAGATTCACGGCATCTTAAAATATGTCCCGCGATAGCTCCGTCATTTCCAGTGCAAATAAAAATCTCACCCGGGGAAGCATTGTAAGCAAATGCTTTGCGCAACGCTCGCTGTTCTCTCATTGTCCGCAATGAATTTATAATGCATCCAGCAAAACCATTGTCGAGTCAAGAGTGGTAAAATAAAAAAAAAAAGTAAAAAAAAAAATGAAAAAGTACAATGAGAAAGTTGCTTCTGGCAGCTTGTTCGTTATCTCATTCCAGCTACGGACTAATTAAAAACTGAAATCGTACAATTACCCTTCAGCACTTTGGCTTTCAGTTTAGCATCGCGAAAACAAAATGTTCAGAGCTGAAATTCGTTTCGTAGGGGAAACGTGGCTAACTCGGACCATGAACGAGGGAAACTTAATTAAATTATTTTGCGAACTCGTTGATCGCTGGCGCTGAAACGCGTGTAACGACTAGAATATGCAGTTAACAGCGAAAAGGAATCATCTTCTTTGGGCGACACTGCAATTAGTGTTCGTACTGAGTACCAGTCCAATTTTGTGTACTTTCTGTGCGTCGAGTCGCTGGCTTGTAAAGCGAGCTATGGAGGATTCGAGATTCTTTTTTACCAAAATGACGAACGACTTGGTTAAGTAGGAATAAAGATTTTTCACAGTCTGAGGTCCTGGTCTAGAATTACGATACAAACGTACGACCAAAAGTTTCATCCCATCTCCACGCAACACGCGAAAAGATTACGCACGGTTCGATTAAAGAGTTACAACGGTAGCCCACTAATAACACAGAGACTCCCGCAGTGGATTTTTTTCCTGTTCAGGAAGCCAGACGAGTGGTCCAAAAAAACGCTGCCCGTTGGCATAGAATTTTTGAAATATAGGCTGCCCACCCGGCACAGACACAGACACGCGCGTGTCTTGCGCATGCACGCCTACGTGCGCGCCATAGGAAGAAAAAAAAAAAGCGAGAGCAGGGTTTCCTGTTGTTTCCGTGAAATATTTGCCAGGGGTGGCGTCGGTGTGTGCGGCCGATAAAACAAAATCCGATTAAATGCTTTGTTTTCGCCACTCTTTTTTTTTTGCGCCGCGTTACGACGCAGTTCGTGCCTGCGCCCTAATTGATTTGCCGAGTAATGGATCAACCATGAGCGCACTGACAGTAATACCAAGGGCTTGTCGACGCGATGCAATACGCGGCCCGATCGGGCAATTTCACGTGTCGATAGCCGAAGAAATGATTGGGCTTACTCGTCACGATCGACGTTGCGGTGCAAGTTCCGAAAACGGACCGCGAATAACGTTCGGATAGTAATGTTGAAACGTCCGGCGAATGATAGCCTAAATGACTGGACGGGTGAAAGCTTGACAAACGTCAGCTGTACGCGGTGTCGCCGCACCGGCGGCGGTTGCAACGTTCGTTGGACAAAAATTCCTGCCATTTACGGTGCAACGAGCCAAGTGCACGAACCCCAGCCCGGCAGAGTGTTATATGCAACTGCGTTTATTCCGATTCCCCGCTGAAACACTGTTTCGACTCCGCGGTACTGCAGAGGTGATGACAAGGAACATTCGTGTTCCGGCGAGAATTTTTATGAAATCTTGTTGATTCTGCTGCGAACGGGAGCTATTTATTACTTTCGATGGTGGTAATTCGAAATTAAGAGTTCATCTCAACACGTCTCAAGAAATGAACGAGTACAACGCATAAAAGAATCCTAATGTGGGAATTTGCGTCACAGGTAAGAAGCTCGCGAGATTTTCATTAAAAGCTTGTTTTCCGACAAAATATCATGCGGTACAACAGCGCGCGCATAATTTGAAAGTTTTGTCCATTCGCAGCATCTGCGCGTCTCCTCAACTTCAAACAAACGTTTTACGGCCGATTCAACCACGCGGAGATATTATCGTGCCTCTATACTGTAAAAGAACGAAACACTTCTAACAAAGTTAGATAATCCCACGAGGTTTTCTAAATAAAGGTCCAAATCAGGCTTGTCACGCTGGAGCGGTACGCTTAAAATTCTTCAACCGAGGCTTTGGGGTATCTACGAGAAACTCCATGATGCGACATAAGTATCCATACAGAGTGAGTTGAAGCTCTTGTCGCAACAGTTTCAGGTGTTTCCTACGGTTTAGAATTAACTGTTTTGTTTTAAGACACAGCTGTATTAAGTTGAGGGGTGAGTTATACTTTGACATCGTTGCAGAAAGATTTCTGAGTATTCTCTTTTTCATTGGAACATTTACTGGAATTCATGCCAAATGTTTAATTGCAACCGCGTTAGGTGTAATTGAATAAATCGTTGAACTAATATTGCGGTTGCGACGCGATCTTGATTACGTTAGATGGTAACGCGGCGCACGCTCGAGGCATGCACTCACAGACTTGACCAACTTCCTAACCTAAAGGCCCAAGGTGAAGAGTAATAGAGAGAAAGGTGGTGAACCGTGTACATCGAAGAGAGGATGGCTCGGGAGTAATGCAGCTCATAGCCGAGTCCGTAATCACGTTATGCTAGTTCCTAACTTCACCGATGGAGTTCGAGACACTACACCTCCCTTCAATCTTTGGCGATTTCGGCGAGCGCATAAGTAATGCGACTGGGGGCCACCGCCACTGATTACAGTAGGGTTGAAAACTAATTTCAAAATTAAATGCAGTTCCTTCATTTTTTCATTCTTCATTTATGATAATAGTATTTTTTAATAGAAACATTGCACTTTATGGCGAAGACTTTCAACTCGTATAGATAGAGGATGATTTTGGGATGAATTTGGAATATTCGTACCCTCTATGTCTATTGAAGAAGTTTGACTAAATTAAATAATAGTTTTGATATCACCAAATGAATTGTTCATTATATATATATATATATTCAGACCTGTACCACCTACTAAAAATCGACATGGACTTTCCAGATAACCCTACTTTCTGGAAGTACAATAGCTTTGAGGGTTACCTGCGTCTGTGGTAGTATCGACGGGAATCGTTCGAGCCGAGTGCATCTCTAGTAGGCCATAAACGCACGAGCTTCGTTGGAAGAGACACGGTTTCCCCTCTACGTGTAATCGTTTAACGTGCACCATTAATCGCGCAACAAGGTTTTAATTAAGTCGGCCTTAACTTCGCGAAATTAACGCATCAAGAGGAGCAACGGCGCGAAGGCAATCTTGTTTAAAGTCGCGTAGTCTACCTGAATAATTAAGCAGCGCGGAACGCGCCAGATTATAGAAACCGAGGTGGGAACATCTGGAATCAGGTGGATTAGGTTACACGCGGAGGCGTGCCACGTGTCGTCACGACAGCCTAATCGTTCCTCAGGTATTTTAAAAAGGAGCACCGGTTAGAGGAGAAAGGGAGCTTTTCAGGCAAGAGACCTCGATAGAATAAACGACTAACCAAGACCTTCCACCACGACATTCGACACTTAAATAAGATTTTTCAAAAAGTGGACTTGATCGATTTGTGCAGCGTACGGATTATTTAGAAAATGCTAATACGTATCACATTTTTATTCAACAATTTTGTGGTACGAATAGCTCCGTGTCAGAAATTTGTTTCATTAAATTCGCCTTTGTTAAAGTTTAATTACTTTTCATGGGAAAAACTCAGAAAATTTTTCCAATATTCGTAACGACGTAATTAGCGACGAAGCAAATTATTAAAAAAAGGAGGAAGTAGAGACAGGGTGATGATAGATTAGCGGAAGCCGCAGCCCAATTTTCTGTTAAGTGGTCGACGCGAATTTCCTTTGATCTAGGTACGCTCTTATCGCGCTAGAAAAATTTGCATCGCGGATAACCCGTACGAAAATTATCGCGAATATTCGTTTACGTTTTCGACAATCTTCTGCGTCCATTAAATTACCTGAAACACAACAGGATAATGTAATAATAACCTAGTGATAAAGGTTAATGAGGTGAAGCTGTACGCTGTTATGAACCAAACCTCGAGTAATAGCATAAGCTGATGCAAAATATGGTATATATAACAGTGACAAAGTAACCGTTAGTATAATATATTCCAGAATAGACCTGGGTTATTCAAATGAGTATCGATTTTGGACGATATGTCCCGAATTCTTTCTGGAATTTTTAAAGCGAACTTTCATTCCAAATTTAAATACTGAAAATAAAATTTCTCTAATCAAACCCACCTCGGGGTAGCCAATGTTCATGCATCCGATGATGGCCCTATTCAAATCTAACGAACTATCAAAGAAATACTCTTTCGATTAGCTAAAACAAATACACATCCGAGGCGTATCGCTGGGTGGCCACCTTCGTGCATAAATACCGAGATCGATGATCAACCTTTCCGGAAAGTCCAAGTATAAAACTGTTTCATGGCCAAACTCGTTTAGAGAACAATGGCTCGGCTGGAGCCGATGGAGGCGAGTTTAATGCGCCCTTCAACGTCGTTGAACGTGAATTTCGGTTGGAACGAGCGCACGGACAAAAATCAGTGGGAACCGCGGTAATGAATGCAGCATCGCCTTTCTCTCTGTCCCTCTCGCACTCTTTTCTCCCTCTCCCGAGAAAGGGAATTCTGTCAGGCGAGCTGTTGAAAATTTAATCATCCCCGAAAGCGCTCGATTATTGTGCTTCGACACGTGACGCACGGGGCTTGTTCTCTATTCACGGTTGTCGAGACAGAAAGAGAAAGACAACCGCGACGACGAGGGAACGCGGGGAGCTCTGAATAAAACATACGGCGTTTCCAATAAATTCGTGAAAAAGAGACGCGATCGAGGCCCTGATTTTCGACTAGCCGACACGTATCGGCAGCTGTACGTCCAGGACCCTGGTTAGATGCCTCTAGGGTGGAATAGGCATATTGTAATGCTTATGAACTGAACGCACTGTTACGCAGAACTGCAATCATTAGCCATGTATACTTTGACTCGCCTGCCACATCATCAAACCTTCCTGCTTGCCACCTGACAGCCCAAATACACCAAAACTTCGACTTCCAACTCGTTCACTGTTCCCGAGGGCCAGTGTTACCCTCTCCTATAGATAATGTATAATAAGGGCTCAATTGAGTCCAGTCAGAGAGAGATCTTTTTCTTCAGCTAGTTCAACACCTTGAATTTTGAAATTTTGATATCTGTGGTGTAACGTTCCAATATTGTAACGAAATAATGTTACAGTCAGAATTTACAGTCAATATTTTCTAAGATGTCAACCTCGACCACTAACACCAAACGAGTTGATTCTCGTGAACTTTGACTCATCATATCGCGATGCGTAATACTTGCACGACGATGTTACCCGAGTAAAATTACACAATTATTCAGTTACCGAAAGTTTCAGGCAGATTAAATGCTTTTAGACGAAATTCACGCGCTTGGGTAAACAATTTCACTTGGGGGAACACGATGTAATTTCGAGTTTAATAAGTTTCCATAGATGGTTAATTGAGAAAAGTGTTTCGAAGTTCGGCCGGTGGGTAACTTTCCAGTTAACGGTTAAAAGCGAATATAAGGTCGGGGGGTAAATTCATTTTTATATAGGCCACCGAAACTGCAAGTCGGATTAAAGGTTATCGAATGAAATTCGCGCGCGTGTTCGCGTACCTCCACTTGGGGAACACGATGTCATTTCATAGTTAATAACTTTTCGCGGATGGTTAAGCAGGAACAGTGAGCCCAAGTTTCTACGCCGTGGAACTTTGTAATTGACAATTAAATGCGAATAATTGTGGAGACTGCTGATGGTAAGAACAATCTCCATGTTATAATATATATTACGACATATATGTGCCGTTAGGTGAAATCTATATCTTTATTTATGCATTCTACGATATTTATTTGATTTATATTTTAAAAGGAATGTTAAAAAAACAATCTACATTATTTCGCCGCATTTCACCTATATTTTACATATTTTCTACCAAAACCGCCATAATTTACGTGTGCGTAATATTGCTTATGATACTCTACTTTCATAAATCACAGGTCCTAAAACCAGCTTAGAGTGCCATCGTTCCACTGTATTAAACCACTAACGTGAAGCGATCAGTGCCTTCTAACTGGCACATTACTAAATTAAGACTAACACGGTAAATTAGGGTTACGTCGAGAAGCTTACAGACGTAGCGTGTAGCTAGCAGAAGTTTGTGACAAGGAACCGAAACCCCTCCATGAAATTATACAGGCCCAGAGAATCTCATAGTTATCCCAGCCCCAAGATGCGGTAACCCTCTGGGACACCTTCGGGTGGATCTGCTGCGAGCTACATAGAATCACAAGCTCGTAGGAGTCGAATACACGGAGGAGTCGTATCAATCACCAGCTAAGAGACTCCTGGGACAATCGAGTATCAGTCCTACGGATCCTTCATTTCGAAATCATTTAATCTTGCAACGGAAACGTCGCAACTAGTCGTGAACTCGATAACGTTTAAAGTTTAACATTTGAACAGAGATATTTCGTTCTATAATTCAAAACTATCTTTTTTTTTTTATTTATCTGGATATCTCTGGTCGTCTGCTTATCGTAAACAACAAGTATTATTTGGATCTCATTTCTATTTCTACCTTGAATTTTTTATCATGTACAATTATTCCTCTCATAAATATTTAAAGGTCGAAAGGCTTGACAAGTTCAATTAAATCAAAATTAAAATTCATTTCATCGTACATAATTTATGACGTCCACGCGGACGGAGCCGGTCCAAACGAAGAGAAGGGGAATTGGTAAGCTGAAAATAAAATTAACGAACGCTCCTCGCTCTTCGGTCGGTATTATTTGCGATTACTTCCACTCGTGAGCAGCGGCGGCCCGAGAAAATGAAAAACCCGAGAAATTCTCGCCACACCATTAGGTCGTGCGTCGTTAACGAAGTTTAAAATGAACGCGCGCTTGATATTATTGATCATAGGCGGGTCAGATGCGAATGGAGTCCAACAAGTAAATTGTGAATTCGGATTCGAACGCTGAGCATTGAGAACGCTATAATCGAGTTAAGCGCGCACACCGCGGCGTCCAATCAGACAAAAAGGTTAATAAAGCCGCGCTTCCACCGACGACAAATTGAAAAGTGGGACTCGATCCGTGGAAATCCAAGAATATTTCGAAAATGGGTCGTACGTATTTTCTAATTTAAAACTGGCTTGGAAGAATACATTATTAAAACCAATCTTCGACGACGACTAAATCTCCATGTCAGGTGGGCTAAATTTTATTCGAATAATCGATAACGAGCAAAACGGGGCAGCAGTATATTCGTGACCTTTATTCGATTGTATATTAAAATTCCTGAATTTAACAATCGATCGTTGCTCTTTAGAAAATGATGTATAGAATCTGAAGATAAAAAATGTCAATCGCAAGAAATATGTACGAAATCTGAACGTGAGATCCTAATTCTTATTTAACGAGTAGCATACAACCAACTGCTTATCTTTCATTCGTTACTCGAAATTTGTATCTAGATGAGAATTTCGCCTATCCCTGATCGAATCACATACGCGTGTAACAGTGTCCAGTAACTGATTTATTGTAACACGATTTTGTTTCCAATTGTTTTCATATGTAACGCGTCCCGACGGAACATCTCGATTTCTAATTTGCAATTTCAAGTTTCCCCGTTACGCTCATGTTCAATTGTAACTTTCATGCTGTTTCAAGCATGACGTGTTACTCGATCGGAGGCATCAAGTATATTTTAAAGCTACTTCGACGTTTCGAAATGAAGCGAGTTCGGCTGTAAAATATATTTACGACGTGTCTTAAAAATTCCAGTCACTTTAATATGTGCTTTTACTTATGGATCTTCTTGTATCAAACCACTTCTAAAAATCCTCGAATCCAGTCCATCGTAGATCTCCCTAGTTCGATGCTCTTTAAAAAATATAAATATGGCTCGCTGACTATAATGTCGCGACAAAATTAAATATTGCATAAAATGAGGAAACTGGTGACTGAGATTAAATTTGCGAAGTTTAAAGTCGCGAGGACTCTTATGAAATGTTTGACACGAGACCGACAATGTCTTTGTATTTTACGAGCCTCGTAATAGTACATATTAACGACCCATTTTTGTTATCGTTTCGAGCTTTTACAGCCAACGATCAAGGTTTATAGTCGTTTCTCTACAGGATCGCGCTGTTTCTGCTATTCAGATTTATGTATATGTATGCGCGATTACGCTAAATCAGGGGATCGAAAGTATTCTTTTTAAAATTCATTCCTTAAAACTGGAGCAACTTCGAAACATTATTCAAGCAACAAACGTAAATTACATTTACGGAGTAAAATTCAAATTTTATAGCTGGTCCCTTTCTTTATTTGATTTAATTCTGTACACATTTATGAAACGGATCCCTGCTTGGACGGTAATTCGCTCGAGTTGTTCGTAGCGGCACTTTTAATAATAGACATTCCTGCGATTTTACATTCCTCTTAACGGTAGTTTATCGTGCAAACATATCCCTGCGAAGCGTGTAATCGCGGGGTTCTGGGCAAAGTCAAATTGGTTATCCTAAAAGATAAAATTGTAATCCCACACGATAATTTGTATATTTCGCACGGTCGAGCATGAAGCTGGAAAGCACGTTTATCGGTAATATATTTGTCTTTTATTATGTCTGAAACCTTACAGCGACAATAACAAGCGATGATAAGGTACAATTGCCACGACCGAAAAAAGATAAATCAAGTCGCAGCAAATATTTGCTCGCGTGTACGTGAGAATAATTCGACGGAGAGGAAACGAATCGATATTAAAAATCCAACCAATTCGAGATAATCGCTCAAGTATTCCACCGAGCATTACAAGAACGCGCTTCTCGGTACTCTTTCTCGCTCGTTTTTTCAGAACGCTTAACGAGTGAAACAAAGTGGATAATCCGAATCGGATTTAATAATCGAACTAACATAAACAATATTCGAATTTAATAGAACTCTGAGTTCTATTTGCGTTGTATTTTTAATAAATGATTTATTAAAGTATATTATAATTTATTCAAATATATTGACACATGTGTTAATTTCAGTACGTGATCAATCTTCACATTAAATTTTGGGGTATTTTGTTATAATATAAAATTTATGTAGAGCTCTATACCAAAGCATACGAAGCCTGTTTGTTTTTATCTCGAATTATTCCGTGCTATTTAATAATTTAACCCCCAAACTAGGGAAGCAAACCCCCTAGGCGACCTAGCGAACAATTACCAAGCGCGAATGGTCTCCACCCTGGTTCAATGGCGGTCAGCCAGATTTCGCTGTCATCCCGAACCGTCGAGAAGAAAGCCTCCGCGAAATGACAGCGAGCGCATTAACGAGCCACGGCCGCAAATCGATTTATCGTCGAATCACCGTGATCGAAAGGCAACCCAGCCCCGGGCGGGAGTAACCGAACGACGCCATTTAAAATTCATGAATTCCGTCATATCTATAACCAATTAGGTCACACACGCCGTCGGACCGTCGACCGCTGCCAGTTCGGAGAACTTTAATGAAAGCCTTTCAAAATTCACCGAACGTTCCATTCTTTATCGGAGCAATTAGAATCCCCATGCAGCCTGAATAAACTATCGGCCGGCGGCCAACGAAATTACTCGAGTGCCCGCAAACCATATCTGAATACGGGCCCGCCGCAGTCAGATGTTCCAACCAGGTTTGCTCTAATTAAAAAGAAGAGACGCGCCGCGGTGGCTGATATAGTACGCATTATTCCACTTCGAGCCGTCGCGCGTCGTTTAAGCGTTCTCGATAAAGCGCATCAACGAGCGTCGTGAAATAACTCCTACGCACGGCGAACCGTCGACGAGAACTAACTCCTGTTACGTTTCTGAATTATTCGACCAGTACGAAGTGCCAGAAGTCCGATATTCGGTTAAATTTCAAGCACTTGCATTTGGCACGGGATTGGGTGGTTATGGTTGCTCGTATACCATTTGATACTCGGGTGAGAGTAGTTTCGGTCGGCCGATTACTAAAATACACGGTTACGCAGTTGGCAACGCACGCGTTCCCAACTAACGTAACATTCGACAGAAAGTGGCGCCTGTTTCTCAGGACGAAATTTTGTTTCAATAATAGATCGTTAACGCTAGGTTTACGGAGATTTCTCGTCAGACTTTTATTAATAAAGTGATGCTTTAATAAATGAAGTGGATTTACTAAATGTAATTAGGAGGCCTAGAAAATAATTAATTGGAATGTATTTAAAGAATAAAAACAGTTCGCGAATAATAATTTGCTAATAAAAATGTTTATTCTACGACGGAAGAATACGAACGTGTTCATATTTAATTCACGCCTCAATAAACATTTCGCCCCAACGCCTGACAAATTCCACAAACTTCAGCGATTTCTCGAGCAAAGTTACATTTCACGCCAAAGGATGCCACCCTCAGACAATTCTCATGGATCAAGGGCAACTAGATTCCACCGGTATAATCTCGACCTGGTTTCCCGATAATAACACGAATATCCACGAAATTATATGCGACCGGGGACGCGCGATGAAATCAATTTCTGTACCATTAAATCGCATGCTAAGAGCTCACCTGATTCCTCCGCGAGTGGTGTCGTAATTCAGCGTTCGAGATCCGTGTCGCCACGTTACGTATCCGGTAGGCTGCGGTATATTGCTGACCACACACTTCAATTCTATCGTGCTACCCGCTTTGTAGAATTTGTCGCCGGCTGTGGCACCGTGCTCGTCGACGATCTCCACCCGCGGCACTGAAACAGACATCGGTACCTATTACCACAGACTCTCTTATAGACGACACGACATTCCAGTAATGCTTGGGAGCAATTAAAATCGGTATTGAGTCATTTGGAAATTTTTTAAATATAATTTACTTAATTGATTTTTAAATTTCACATCTTTAATGTTTGATCTAAAAGAAACATGAATTCTTTTGTGGGGCAATCTATGATCTCCACTCTTCTAGAAATGAAGTAATGTACCATTTCCCACCTCCTAGACCGATAGAAGAACTTGTGAACCAATTCGAAATTCAACGAATTTCAACGCGAATAAAGATCGTCGTCCCTCGAGCGCAGAGGGTTAAGTTTAATTAAATACCAAAGCAATTTTCACCGATTACTTTGAATATCTCCGCAGTTTGATAGGAGTCAGGCGACTACTCAAAGCTTTCCTCGCCCGAAGGGAAACAATGCAAGTTGCACGCGGACGTTTAATCGCGCGCATCGCGGGACACTTCGAATTCCAAATACCCTGTAATATCTCATTCCTTCGCAAAGTTTTCCCGCGACCTACGAGCAGGCTACGGCTAGGGTCTTCCTAAGTCAGAAGAATAAGTACTTTCGCGTCGCTGGCCCAACTTCGCCCCGGAGAATAAGTTGTTTCCCTAGTTATCGGTTCGTTTCGGATCCAGCCCAGCGCAAGAAACGTGCCGCGAACTGCTAACTGCGAGAGGAATTGGTGAAATTTCTCAGCGTCGGGACGGGTACGCTGGAAACGGACCGCGAAAAAATCCTCCACCCCTTGAGGCGTCGCGAGCAAGCGCCGGGGAACAATAAGTTCCCGACGCGTTCGCGAAGATGGATGCAAACGACGGAAAGAGCGATTTCGTTCGCGTCGAAACGCTCCAGCGTCGCGACGGCGGCCTGTGACGCCTCGCAGTGAACGAGACGTCGAATTCGCGTTCCAGCATCTGTTGCGGTTCCTCAAACGGGGGCGGCCTGCTTAATTGTTCTCGCGCTGTGGCGCGCAAAAATATCTACAAGTTTCAGTTTTACTTTTATTTTAAACCGTCTGCCTCGAGGGAGTTTCATTTTGGAATTATTTTCTATCGAATATGAAGCCTTTTATGTACAAATGTGTGTAATTAGGAAAAGCTAGCATCAACAGTGCTCGGGAAAAGAAATCAAAGTCTCTAGTCAGAATCATAATGATCCCCAACGATTTCTACTGAGAACTCATCGATAATGTCAATTTCTTCCAACCGTTTGTTACCACGTACTGATTTTGGAATGGAACAATTTATTTTTCCGCCAACAGACACTTTTATTCCACCGAATTTCGTTCTGGACATTCTTCAACGCCAATAGAAATCGTTATCGCTCGGTGGAAGCTGCACGACTCCTAGGGACAAAGAAACGTTCCTATTTCTCCGGCCGGTGGACATATTTCCGGCGAGCTCCGACGGCAGATAAATACAAGTACTTTGCGGTATCGGATTTCTTGAATGAGAGGGCAGAATGTCTACACAATCTTCGACGTTGCCGCGAGATACTCGAGAGCTGACCGGTAATCGACTTCGATCAACTGCTGGTGAACACGGTAATATACTCGGTGTACCGTAACGAGTCAAAAAAGTGATTCCGTAGAAGAAAATAAATTGAACACGCCGAACGAAATTTTCAATTTCATTTACAGGAGTATCAATTTCTTCAAGAGCTCAAACTTATAGAACCCTCTTCTTGAATTGAAATTTATTCATCGCAGAGAAAATTTCCTCGCTGATTCAGCATTGAGAATGTTGATGACATTTTATTATTGATATTCAAAATATCCATGAATAAACAAAGCATCGACGCTCAAATGATAGTCCATTGGTCCTCCACCCTCTGCGACGTAACGCAAGGAATAACGTTGGACGCCCTCGCGTGGAAATGAACGACTCGATTACTCCATAAACGAACTGACTTAATTTCGTGGAAGACGAAGGCAGAAAAGACACAGTGATTTCATAGGTATCTTAAAACGCAAAGGGGACGTGACCGTCTTAACCACTGACACAAGATCGAGCCTTTGCTAGAATGTGGTTCGTTTAACTGTCGATGCACGCGAATATAATGGAACGGCCCATTTGAGTACAAAGTTATACCATGCCTCGATGGAGTCCGCTGGAAGCAACAGTCTGGAATTAATTTGCGCGATAGTGGTGAACTGAGAATGGAGCAAACCCGAGAAGTAGGAAAAGAGACTCTAAGCGATCGAGAACGAACCCTGTCTTATCGAACAAAAAAGGCTCTATTTTTATGGTGGAGAATAAAAATCGATCGATTGGTCTTCGAAGAAGCTATTCGTGCGATTCGTTTAAATTAAAACACTTAAAATGGTTGGTCTTTAACGAAAATTATATTCTCTAGACGAAAGCTCAATCACTATGCGAACAAAGAAAAAAAAACACTTGGATTGGGTCAGAGTTTCGACAGAAGAAAAATGTAAGGAAGGCAATTTCCTTTAATTCGGTTTAGTTACGCTGAATACGAAAATAGCTGGTCCTAAGGAAATTGGAAATATAGGTAACGAAATAATACGAAAGAGGTGGCTGTCTTTGAAATCTAAGAAATCCAAACGGGAATGAATTGAATTGAATTGAAATTAATTCATCTGAAAAGAAATTTGCTTGAAAGGAAAAAAGGAAAACCACGTACACGGGCCTGAAATACAATCGCTGATATCACGAAAAAACAAGAGCTTATTTAAAGGCGTCTTTATTCTCGAAACTATCATTTTCTCGTATTCGAGTGATATAAAATTGCCAAGATTTTTCCTATAACTGATGAACGTGTTGAGTTATAAAGCGCGCGAGAACGCAACGCTTGGATGAACGGAGCTCAGGTTTATTGGAAGGTTTCTGGAACATTCAAAACTTTCGCAAGCTTTCTGTGCGGTATATCTACATAATTCATGAAACCTTCTAAAGAATTCTCCACGTGATGTCCGATATGATAACTGACAGGCATGCTTGGTATTGTTTGTAAATATTTTAAATCTCTATTTTTTTTAAGAATCTTGTTAAGAAAACTGAACGATTTGAAATACTTTTTCATAATTTTTTGTTACCTTTCCTTCAAGTCACCGTGTCCTATATACGGTTACGAAATATAACGGAGATGAACGCTGAAATTCAGGTGAAATGCTGGTACTTGACCGCGGAATCACCGAGCAATGTTTAAATGGAACAGAATTTCTGAAAACGACAATAGACCTTGGACGAAGCACTGCCTCCATTTCCGTAAGGCAAAGGTATAAAGGTAACAGGGGGATATCAAAACGAAGCTGTTGCACTTAGACGAGCTCGCAGTGGAACAGCTAAACTGTATGAATATAATTATCCAATAAACGTTGTTCCATGAATTTTGATTCCGTCGTTCGAGCCACTCGAAGCACAATTTCCTGAACATCGTTTGTGAAATAGTTTAATACAATTTAATAACTCTCTATTAATTTATTTCAACTAACGTTTGCTCAATGTCGCGTCTGTCTCCTTTCAAATTTCACGCGATCGTTCCACGATCACTCACACGCAGCAAATAAACACGCCGCCGTATCGCGAACGGCGCAATTTCACCGGATAGGCATTCGTCGCAGGCACACAGCCAATACGTCACACGCCGTTTACAAAATCGCGAGAGCTAATCGATACCTCTCCAGGAGTGTGGCAGCCCTAAATGGATTTCAGCTCACGGAGCCAGAGGCGAGCGGGACGCGCAAATAGAGTGCATGCGTACGAAAAGTAGTTTGGCTTGCTTTCAGGGGAAACTTAATTGAAGTATCTGGTCAGGTTGGCAACGAGGAAGAAACAACGGACGAGAGAGAAACGGTTGGAAGAGGAAGATGAACAGACTGAGTGAATAAAGCCGAAAAATAAAACAAATAGAAATGGTTCGATGGCTGTTGCGCCCTGAAAAAGGAGGAGACAGGCAACAACGGAAACGACAACTGCCACGAGAAAGAACGCCCGTGGGGGAGAAGAAAAACGGTAGCCCAAGGAGAACAAAGAGGAACGAAGACGGCAAGAGTGGCAAACAATCGTGAAAGACTTTGCCTCGTGGCGCCAGTTAATCAAAGACTCGACCGACTCACCCCTTGCGTTCGCCAGTGTCGGCCAAACAATGCCTCGCAGCAGCTAACTTTTAAAACGTTCATTCGGTAGGAACCCTATTTGCAACCAAATGAAGGCTGCAGCCCCAGCCGCCGATCTCGTTTCTCCGTTTCGTTTCTCTTCGCCAGCAGAGTGACAAGCGTATCTACGTTACTACCTGTTAACTATCGGTCTATTGTGCCGCTCGATGTTGCCTGCAGTGCTTCTGTTTCAGCGTGAAACACGCCATGAAATCGTTAGAGAGGCAGAGGTAACAGAAAAAGTATTCCAAATTTATTAACTTTAATATTACCTATGTATTTCGAGATTTTAGTGACTCGATCGAAATCTATTACGATAAATTGATGCCAGAGGTGTTCTATTTCTACGATAGAAACGTGACTAAGTTTTGTTAGTAAGTGCCTTATTGAACATTCTGATCAGGCGTCGAGGTCATTCTACTTGTCCGCGTAGAGGTAATCCTATTTTACTAGTTTGGCTATGAACTCTCCTCGTCTAACAAGGATTGAATCTAGTATTACTTGTCTGAAAAGCGTATAATATTCTACTGTTCCGGTTAGTGATACGCTCCATCTGCTAAACTGTATAGGGATGTGATATACTTCACCCGTCTGACCAGATACGGTATATTCTACTCGTCTGATCAGTACCACCACTTGTCCTATTATACTTGTATAAACGGTATAGAGCAATTTGGTACCAATACTAACGAACTAAAAGGAATCATTAATTTCTAACTGAATAGATGAAACGTGAATGTTCTATTCGAATGGAGAAGGCTTGTCACGTTATTCGAGAGCTAACGAAACTCTCTTCGAAGGAGGACATAGCTGATGGAAAAGTTCGAAAATTCTCGAGACGCAGCAATAAACGCCGTCCCCTCGCACACCCAAGCCATAGCTTTGTCAAACTTTTACCTAACAATGTCGCCCCCTCCGGACCATTTATTTATTCGAAATACGGTACGTCGACGCGACTTCCCCGGGTCACACGCGTTTCATAACCGTTTCCTCGAACTCCTGCCTCCTACAAAGGAGAATAGTTCTGATGGCCTCTCATCTTCCAACTTTCGTGGCTTCCTTTTGTGGAACAGGAACTTCCTCCTACTTCTCGGCCGAAATCATCGGCCGGAGAAGCTCGCGTGACCGCTTCGGAGTTTCGGGGTAGACGCCGTTTCTCAACAAAGTGTTTCTTTCGACTATTACGCAGCCCACGGTCGACCCGAAGCTGAATAAAGAGGAACGAGTGGGGCGGAATGAAAAAAAGGAAACCTGCGAGACCTCGACTTTTACGGTCAGCCTATAAGTTGGACCCTTTTGAACATTATTCCATAATATCTCAAACTGTTCGTGTTGAGGTCATATTAAATTCATGTGAGAACACACCCGATTTATATAACTGTATATGTATCTATACGATATAAATAAATATAGAAACAAAATAAAGTATAACAAAAATAATCTATTCGAAAAGCAGAAAACTTGAAAATTGAAGAAATTAAATTTCCTTATTTGTCGGTCGGTTATTGACCGCGCGCACCTTCCGATGTGTTTACCTGATGGACACACAGTCGAGCGACAAGGCGCCAATTTTAACAGTTCGATTGAAACGAAACAAATATATCGTCACGCGGAGAATTACAATTTCCATTCATATAGATTGGGACACGGCGCAGATGAAACCTGGAGAAACGTTAATTTCGCCTCGGGAGATTAAATTAGAAAAGAGACGAGAGTTGGCAAAAACTAGATACGAAAGCTAACGACCAGCGAAACGAGACGAGAAAAATTGGAAGATGAGTAAGAGGAGGGAGGAACGTGTGGCTCTTATGAATTCATTACAGTTCACGAGACCATCGTAATTTCACGAACCTCGCTCTCATGTAAATTCGTTCTTTCAGTTACCGTTGCAATTATTGAAGATGAATTATGCGCTGAGAAGTTCTTCTCAATTTTCCGGTCGACGGGTGCTGAAAAATTACAGGAGTACAGACGCTGCTCGAGGTTTTCGGAATCACGGGGGAACTTTCCACGGGTGTAGTAACGAGGAAAACGTTATGCAACCTGTTATCAGGCAAAACTTTACTTAGCGAAAACAGAAGCGGTGGAAATTGCTTTCCGTATTGGACGTTTTCGCCAAAATACCTTCCCGCGTCTTAAATTGTGATTGATGTAAAGTATACTGCCACGCGTAAGCAATTCTAGTTTTGAGGAAACTCGCGAAGGCTGGCTGAATTTATCGCGCATCTACAAACTCCTCGCGATAGATGCATATCCACAAATAAGGAGACTTTCCATGTTGTTTTCTCTTGTCGTAGGTCAAATTAGGAACTGATATTGGTTTATGAAATTTAAAATAATAAATTGGATTTTATTGGACTTTAACGAACAACCTCTTTATCGACAGACAAAAATTGAACCACGTCATGTTGATTGCACACTCGAGCCATTCTATTAGGCGTCCGTGCGCCAAAAATCTTTTGTCTCTCGTATTTATGAACCGTCGCTCTATTTGCGGAATTACTTTCCGCGACTAAAGTGACATTAAAGCGATACATGTCAGCAATCTTTCCAACATATCACGTTTGAACATTTCCAGTGAAAAGACCAATCTAACCGTTTCACGTTTGGATTATCACGTTCTCGTTCGGTGTTTCACATCGCTCGTCAGTCTCGTAACGAATCCGTGTCTGCGTGAACTAATTCGCACGTCTGCCGGTCCAGAGTTGCAAACACCTCTCACGCGTAATTACAAGTACGTATTTCAGACCGTGATATCCGGCTGTACGCAGACAGTACGTGTCTCAATTTATACGGGCGCGAATGTCCACGCGTTATAAGAGACAGAGAGATATATGAGAAACGATGAAATGCGCAAGACGCAACAAACTTGGGTGCAATTAAACAGATTAAACGGAGGAAATTTGAACGAGACCGAGCGTCGATTTAATGGCCATTTAACTTCAATTAGCATGGACTGAAAGGTGATTCAACATGAATACCTGGCGGGAGGGTGGAGAATTGTCAGACTAAAAGCGGAGGGAATTATAATAGGAGGTATCGTGTTTTATTTCCTCATTTCGTACACGAGAAACTAATGCAATGAAGAATCGTTATTAATGTTATTATTATCATTCGATTCTCATTCAAATCCTTCAATTATGGACTAAAAAAAATAATAATAAATCCTTCACTCAGGCCACATCATTGCTTATTCATGTGTTTCAAAACATTTTCATTTAAATACAAGCAAGACATATTTTGGCGGTAGGAACAGGTCATCTTTTTCCCGTGTGATGCAAATGGCTGAAAATCTCTGTTTGTGGGAATTTTACGTAAACCATATGAACGTTCACAGCGACGACAGTATTTTAAAATAGCCAGCAAGTTAAACCTGCGTTGGAGAATACTCGTGCCGACGAAGCAACGCAAGATTGCAAAGAATGTCAAACAAAGGAGACACGAAATTGCGGGGTCGCTTACACGAGGACCGACAAGCGCGATAGCGAGTAAAGGACAGAACGCACGAGAAGTCCCGAAGTTCGACGGGAAACAAGAACATATCAGGAATTCCTATCGAGCATCCGCAGACCGCAACCAGCAACCAATTTCAAGTTTACGCGCCCAACTTTTCCGTATCTCTTCCACGTATCTGCTTCTGACGTTCTACCTGTTTCGACTCCCTTATGTGTGTTGTGCACGCGCGCGACGTGTTCCTCGCGCCGTTCCTACTGTTTCGGCAAAATATCTTCGGGTGGTATTCCCCTATTGCTTTAATCCAGCGATTTCCCCAATTCATAAAGAGGTCAGCCGTCAAATTTTCATTTGAACGGATCGAATGAGAAGCAGACTTCGAGATCAATCAGATCCACGGACGAGCTAGCTAATTAAACGGAGTTGATTCAAACAAGCATTGATCAATCCCATCGCGAACCAATCGAAACCGATACGCAGGATCCAATTCTCAGGCGCAGTGGCACAAAGTAGAGTAAACGTTCTCCCAAACCGGAAATCATTGTCGCCCTCGATCCTCTCCAGCTCGCGTAACGCGTAACACTAACCTCCTTCCGCGCCACGGTCTTTGAAAGCCTACGAAATTGAGGTTCCAGTTAACGTCGTGCATTTCCAAACGTTTCATCAAGCATGGTGATGCTGCGAGCCAGTAGGACTCTCCTCCCCGTACGGCAGATTCTTCGCTTAATTATATTCATCCAGTACGCCGAGCACGAAAGGAAAGCGGAAACTCATTCTCGGAGGAACGAGGAAAAACACAAGGGTCGCGGAGCACGCGATGAGACAGTAATTAAAGCGACGTCTAAGTGAGCGAACGTCCCATGTCCCTGAGAGACGGAGAGAGAGGAAGAGAGAGAGAGAGAGAGAGAGAGAGCCGAAGTGTGTGTATATCAGGTAACCCTCGCGAAACCGCTCCTTCATCGTCAAACACTCGCAGAAGAGCCACGGAACGCTCCACGATGCCAAGATTCTGCTTTCTCTCGCTCTAGCTATTTATCCACCTCTTCCACCCTCTCTTTCTCCGTTTGTCGGACAAACACATTGTGCACCCCATTCGACGACCTCCGCGGTTGTTATTCCAGCTGCGATACAAAACAGAAATCGTAATTCATCGCTGAAGACTCTTTATCCCGGTTAACCATTTGGCTTCCTCGCAGCATCCAGGCGCGTCAACGTGGAAACTGCTTTATCGGGTTGCTCGTTATGTCAATGATCGAACCAGTGTTCCGACTTGCTCGAATGGAAATCGAATTTCTGTGTCAAGTTCCGTTCCGAGTACGGCCAATTTCGAATTTGACGTGGTAATTTGTCTCCAAAGTACACGTTGTCGAAAATGATTCGTCGCGTCTGCCAACAAAGCAAAAACCTGCCTCGAAGCAACATGGCGAACGAAACCATACCAGCGTCGCGTAGGTAGAATACATTTTGCGTATAATGAGAGCGAGTGTGCTATAGAAAGCGATGACACCGCGTTGTCTCGAAACACGTAATTGCTAATTATGGTAACCTAGTTAGTGTAACCTTTTGCGTTGGCGCATGTAAGCAATTCAGGTGTCCCTGGGACACGGCGTGTCGGGTTCATTTCAGAGCAATGTTAAATTTAACGTTTAGCTCAAAACGGTTGCATCGGTTCACGGCATCAAACATTAGAGCGATATCCCCGAAACGTAACCTCCAGGTGTACCAATTTGGAGCGGGATGGCGAAATTGGTGTGATTCTCATCAAACCTGATACCATTTCCTCGGCACTGAATGGTTTCAACGCTTTCGCGTAGTAAATAAATGAAGAAGTCTTGAAATGGTAATGGTGATGGTCAGAGCGTGCAGTCATGTGGAAATTACCCAATTTACCGCTGTAGTTAGCATCAGCGACCACTTGTGTTAACAAGTTACTTCTCGCCATAGTAGGTATGTAGGATATGTTGAACAATTGGCAAACTTTGGAGAACAGGTCTCTGCGTCGCTCGGAAGTTCAGTACCTCTCTCGTTGGCTCATAATTGATGGAATGGAAGAATGTAACACCATACACCATCGCTTGACTTTGCTCGATTGCGAAGATAGTTTTGCAGTGCTTTTTGTGTTCAATTTTTTTTTCGAATAAAGTTAAAACGTTGTATAACAGAATACTACGTGTTTTCTAAAATTGTTGTGTAAACTACTGTAAACAAGAATTATTTATAATGCCCATTTTTTTCACGCCGCTGACTAGACCTAACCCCGCGAATGATCCCTGTCCAAACCTATCATACATCAATAAAGGGAACATTCCTGGCGGGTTTTACAACAGGGATAAACCAGAGTTCTTAGTTCCCATTCGACCGTGGCACCCCGAAACGGTAACCCCTTCGTCCGATTCCCTCTGTTCCTTGCTCTTATTCGTTCGCTTTGTTCCCTTACGCCTTTGTTTCCTTCCACCAGTGTTCACCGCCTCCTCCTCCTCCACGAACCGCCTCTTCTTCTTGCTCGACCGAATGTTTTATATTCAATGCAACCGTTCTCAACGATCCATTAGCAGATTCTTCTCGGATGCATCGCGTGGCTGTATGAGCTCCGGAAAGTGGGATAACTGCGGATTGAATGTGTGCCGATAACCGCAAATCGTTCGAGGAAACGTTCCTACCGGATATATATGAGGACGTCGGAGAGTTGCGAGCCAATGGCAATTGGGAGATTAAGTTTTTTATTCCGGAGAGGGATTGATGGCGCGGCATGGAGTCGCGGTGGGTGTCGGGTTTTCGAGGCCGAGCTCCTTGTCGGAGATGCCTCTTTTCATTTGAAATGTGACTCGGTATAGCCGGGGAATCCTAGTTGCACCATGATACAAGATGGAAGAAGATTTTCACTGAGGAAGATCTTTGAGATTGCATTATTCAAGGGTGGGTATTTGCTACTGGTTCCTAACAGAAGAATTCATGATATCAATAAGTGATAGATAGTCGATGAAGAACCAAAGTTAAAATAAATAATTTGGTGTGATACAGAAGAGAATTACAACTAACCCTTTAGATTCTAATAAGGAAGAAGAAAGATATACCTATATAAAAGCATGTAATTACGTCTTCCTTGGTATAATTCCTCATTCGTAATTCCAATGAAAATATTTTAACACCGAATAACCACCGTGCAATATTAAAAATATCAAGCGTCCACTTTGAGTATGTTCATTCGCCCGATCTCAAGTGTCTAGTACGATAAACGACTTTCCGTGCTAAAGTATAATTCATGGAGAATGAGTTAGAGTTCGAAGAAAGTGCACCCTCGAAGCAAAATATTTGCGAGCTTATGTTTCCTTCGTTTACTTCGTTAGCTTTAAATTCTATTTTATTCGTGAACATTATCTCGCGTTTTCGCTTAAATGTTCGCGTAAATTGTACGTAACTCACAAACAAGGTTCATTTAGAATGACGTTGCTAGCGCTAGAGTGAAACGATTAGAATGTAAAAGGTTGCTCGAGGTTTATTTATGTCTTAAGCCTATTGCTGAATTTCGTGTTTAGTGTGCGAAACGAATGCGAATTCAGGAGTTTTGCGGGTCATAATTGAATTCCCATCGCAGGGTACACACCACCGTTTTGCGGTAAAACTACTAAGCCTATTCATTGACACCAATACCTAACTACATCGATCTGCGATGCACCGTTGCTATTATCGTTCAACGTGGGGATACCATACACTGGATTTCGTGAAGCGTGAAATGGAGATAATGACTGGCGAGCCAATCAGTTAACCAGACCGAGTCAGAGTAGACTAATGAGGATACACCCTATGGTGTGTGCGGTTATAGGTGCCCAGAACGAAACAAACGAAGAGTGCCCTCCAGGTTGCGTCAAGATTATATTTAATCCTTTTGCTCCATCTCCGCAGATTGTATTAATTGAACTTTCGATATCGCCAAAGAAAAACAAAACTCAAGCTGTAGAAAATTACTCAGCTTCAAAATGATCACAACCCACGTTCTTTTTATATCATGAATTAATTTACGTGCTCATAATACATCCGACCATACGTAAGAAGCTAAGTAACAGGTCAGTTTTTAATCCACCTAAGTACAGAAATAAAGACGATGGTACTCTTGAATCCTCCAATAAATAGAATCTCGATATTCCCATGCATCATCGCGGTTTATTAAATCTCATCGCGTTCACCGACCGCGGGTTTCGCTCGTTTAAATAGCGTTCACGGTCGCGAGGGATAAATATAGCAAAGATTATTACTTCTTGCACCGGGCGTCGAAGAATAATCTCGTGGGCGTCAGTTGCGGAAGTACACGTAAAGGTTCGAGATGTCATTGTCCGCCGCCCGGTTCCCGGATTTGAATTCATTGTTTGAAAGAGCCAGTTACCGCGGCTTTCCATGGACGATATATTATCTGTTATTATTGCAGCTCGGCTCGTCGCCACAATGGCTGGCTTTGCTGCTGGCCCGATCTCCATATTTTAATTAAAAGCCCTTGCCGCACATGGCACGTCTCGCGGTGCAGAACTTGTCTCGCGGCGCGCGCATGTGTGCGTGAAACAAAAACGAGGACAAATGACCAACAAGGAATGTTCGCGACTTCTTACGATCGTCTAGGAAAACAATATGGATGGATGTGGTCGAACTAACGAGGGAATTCTGTCGAGGATGCTATTTCGAACAATCGTTTACAATTTGAGCATAAGCTCAGAAGTTCTGGATTTTCCGAGAGAAAAACCACCCTCTTGTACTTATTTCGTAGCATTTTTCGTTTATACTTTGTCATACATAATTGCGAGCTTTCATATGGGTGAATTTTTCTTCTTTCTTCTAGAAAGTTATTAGAATCTAAAAGGTTATCATTCTCCTTTTGTAAGCCACTTATTTATTTGTATCAACTTTGGTTGGAACACTAATCTTAAGTATCATTCTGTTGGGAACCAGCGGCAAATATCCACTATTGAATAATGCAGACTACTTCGTTCGAAAGTTAACGTCCAAACGATTCGTCTTTCGCACAGTTACGAGAACAATTACTCCGTTCAATTGCACCACTTTCCATTCACTGTAATTAATACGAACTGACCCGTAATTGCGATTCAATTGACATCGATACTCCTTTAGCTATCGAAGGAATTTCGCAATCTGTTTACCCCGAGATGAAAAGAAGTCTCCCAAGATGCTGCAGCGTTTCTTCCATCGGAAACGAGAACATCGAAGGAATATGGTAATATTGTTTCAGAATTACCGAAGCAATTAGACGGCCGTGATTATTAGAGATCGACGAGGTCGAGAAGGAACCTGGAAAAAGGATTTACATCTCAACACTCGACATCGATTTCACAAAGAAGGAACTTGAAGAACGCCTCAGCGTGTAATGCTCGAAGCGTTGGGATTTCCTTTCGTTTGCGTTTCGTATTTTAATGTCGAGATGCCTCGCGAAGAATTTTCTCAGCGAGCCACGACGCTTAGTTTCGCCTTAAGGATCTTGCCGATTATTTTTTACAAGAGCCTTACAAGGAGAACTCTGTCTTACGTACAAAAAGGAGTCATCTGTTGGGATAATTGGCCTCGTCGGCTGAAGAATTGTTTGTATTTAAACGTCTCGAGATGTTCGCCTCGATTATGCGATCTTACTTTAAACAGGCTCTGTTTCCTTTTGTCCGTCGGTGAAAAGAAACCCAAGAACCGCGGTACAAAAAACACGCGTCACGCTATCGATCGTGGCCGAACGAAAAACGAACGCGAAAAATTCGCGATCGTTTGTCATCCCAGGCTCCCGTTGCCTTTGGAGAGATTTAATTCCTGTGCAGGATTTTCGCGAGTATGCTTTTCGCGTGAAACGGTGATTATTGGGGCGGAGGAGACACGACGCAACGCTGCTGGAAAACTTTTTCGGTGTTTGATTGGAATACGTGAAACTTTTTCGCGGGAAGCTAGACTGACAAGGAGGATTTATTCTATGGGTAAGAAAAATCATGACTCTCGGAACTTCTGTGCCGTAAGACTTGGTTTTCGTAATACTAATTGTCTAAGGCACAAAAGCTTCGAAGGTTATGATTTTTCTTGCCTTTAGAATAAACGTTTTAATAACATTCGTAACTTTCCACGAAAGCGATTTTTCTTAACAAGAACGTTCCAAAAACCATAATCCACCAACGAACATCGCGAAAAAAGGAGGAGAAATCGAATTTTCGTAAATAATGAAGCCGAAAAGGTCGTCTGGCGTGTTTGCCGATGAGCCAGATAGTCCTGAAAGTAAGAACGCCATCCGCGAAGGGACGCGGGAAAGCCTTTCAGTCGACGGTGAATAGAGATTTCGAAGCGTCGGGGATAAATCTTGCAAAAGATTAGCTAACCGTTGTACACGCGGCGTGGGGAAAGGAATCAGGAGGAGGGCCGGGAAAATGGGAAAAAATAAAGGGATCGGCGCCAAGTAAATGAAGGTGAAGGAAGAAAGCGCTTTATGGCGGTCCCCGTATAAATTCCTTTTTCGAGAGAGCCAGACCGCCAGAATTTATCGAGCGTTTTCTGCAAGAACAACGCCGAAACCATCCGTGGATACAGCGTTCCAAGGAATCGGGAGAGCTTCGTTGCGATTAAAGTTGTCGCTTCGGGGAATTGGCCATTACAGCTTCCTCGATCTGATAAAAGGCTTAAATGGTCGACGGTGAATAAAAGAGCGTGCGCCGCGTCCTGAATCGAATCGACCATGTGTCGAGACCTTCGGGAGGCTGGAGTTATAGACACGATCGCTTGGGGGTGCACTTTTTCTAAGGAACGTGTTCGAGGATTTTTTCGAATGTTCGTTAATTAGGTTACAGAGAACATGAGAACCTAAAAATTTGGAGGTATAAGTAGGAACTCATTGGCAAACTTAGTTAAAACTGTGATGGCGAAATGCTTTGTCCTTTAAACCGACCGTCTCTCTAAAAAGAAAGTAATAAGAAATTTATGTGCAACCATTAAACCGTTAAGGGCTACACATAAAAGAAGTTTACTTTCTCTGCGTCTTTAATATATTCATCAATAATAGCATAATATTTTTATCAGAAATTTATCAGACTGAAAATAACGCAGGTATCCAAAGTTCCAAGTGAACGTTGTTATAATAACACACGATGTTCTGGAAATGCAATCTACGCTATTTTTAACTTATTCAGCTCATTATCGTTCATTGATAGTTGAAGCGTGGTCTGTGTCACATCTGGATTATATTTGGATAAGCTAACTTTAGAATAGCTCCGAGTTAAGTAGTCTGGATAATTAATAACTGATATATAATGTGTTGGAAAAGTTCGGTATGTATTATCGATCTCGAAAACCACGGTGCAAATATTTTTCACATATTATAACGAAGAAAAAGATGTAGTCGGTAGAGTGATAATTATAACGAAATTCACTTTGTGTATGCCTCAGAAACAAAGACTAAACTTAAATAAATAATCCGCCAGAGTTTAATGATACGCAACGATAATATTTCGCCCCTATGGATGAAGATTTACCATCGTTCAATGAACTTGGATAGATTAATCGTGTTAGACGTCAGAACTTAATTACATATGCAAAGCTCCGCAATCCTTGCTAAGCCCGTAGTGACAATACAGCAGAAAATAACTCCAACGCGGTCTGTTAATTAATAGTCGAGTAATTAAAGTATCGGTAATTAGAAATTGAACCGGACGGTTAATTTTCTACCTCTCCGCTGTGATTGATGCCACGAGAACGTTAAATTTATTGCAATGGCCGGAAATTGTCTCTCGTTAAAACGATTTTCAAACAGTATCGAAGGGGCAACCGTACATTTATTTTAATTGCAATCTTAAATACATTTACCAAGCACGCAGCAACCGTGTGCATGCTCGTTAAAATCGTTACATAATCGAACCGACTCGATATGACTCGTGTGGATCGCGAAATCGATGAAACACGCGGTGAAATTTTGGACATTTGTGCTTCGGGCAAATTTTTATTAATCTCACGAATTTCCCCTGATTGTCTCTGTTAAAACGCGAGACAAGTTGTCGGAGTAATGTTTGATGTACACACAGAGCTCAACTGTAGTCGGATGGCAGTTATGGTTCATTGTTTTCAGGCACGGTCATTGAAATCCGTCTGCCGAATCGATCATGGACTGATTGCTGCGGCGTACCGATAACGCATTCATTAGGAAATCGTTAGATTCAGTTCCGGTCGAGGAATGTATATATTTAACTTCCAATCAGGATTTTAATATTTAATTAATATAAAAAAAAATTGCCAATTAATGAAAACAAAAATTGGTTATCGGTGAACAATTACCGGATCGTATCCATGAGGCAAAATATTGCAATATGTCTGCATCGAAAAATTGAAATAAAGCCAATAGGAATCGCAAATTGGTCGACATGGAAGACCACGTTCGAATCGATAACAATACCTTTAGCGTTGCTCTTAGCTGAATCATATGCGATAACCATCCATTGTTTATTGACCCATTGTGAAAGACTGACAATGTGGAACAGCCGACATGTCCCCGGAGGTAACTATAAGCTCTGTGTTCGACCACTCAAGCAGATCAGCGACCGAAACATCGATCTGGTAACTGCAATCGGTCCAATCCGAAGGAATACTTAATGAAACATAATCTATTCGACGATTGTGCACAATCGCTCGTCACGATCGCGACGACTTGAATTACAATTCACATATAGGCTGCTTGAAACTATAAGATTCGATAGAAATACACAACCTTTCGAATGAAATTATTGCTATAGAAAACAATAATTACGAATAAATTATTATTTTATGTCATTGATGCTTCTATTACTTGATTACTTGTTATTTGATCATAGTTTAAGTTTTCATTTTTTATGTTTAAAATTGTTACAATAAATATAGTAATTCTCAATAGGAATAATATTAATTATAGAAGGAGCAATTCAAATAAACTATGGTCAACTCGAGAATGTTTCTCTCTATTAACACCGGGGTTGTACCATAAGCGAAATGCGGGTTCAGAACAAATTAATAGGTTAATTGATGAAGTAGGTCAATCCGTATATTAGATACTCTTGCAGACTGCAGGTTGTAGAACGGTATTAAATTGTGCTGAGGCAGGGAAGGCAGTGTAGCACACAAAGTGCAACAGGACAGAGTAACGTTGCTTTGTGAAAATACTGGAAGCAGAGATAATTGCGGAATGTCCGCTTGTAAGTTGCAAAATTTGGGGTAAATCCAGGCCACGGTTTACGAGGGACGCCGTAGTCAACGGTCTCCCACATCTCTTCGTTCAGGGCTAACCTTCGGTATAGGATGACCTGGGCCATCAGAATTCTAAATCAGTGGTCAGTAATGTTGCACTAAGAAAACGCTGCAGACTCAAAAATCTAATGTTAAGTAAGTTGAAACTTGCTGCTCTAACCGCATTATCGAGCAAAGCGACGAAGCTAAAATTATAATAGGAATACACGTGTCTTTACCTTAATTCTTTAACATAATGATAGACTACGCAAAAGAACGTTGCTTTGAGTACTAGCGAAGCGGCTAGAAAAAGGAGGAAGAAGAACAAAAGTGTAGAACAGTGTTAGTACATAAAAAGATGAGGGTATATCAAAGAAGTGATACAAGTGAGATAAAAGAAAAGAGGTGAAAAAACCTCCGAGTAAATGAACCATTTTCACTCTCCCACCATCTCGCTGCAAAATATACGAACAGGAATCGCAATACATAAAATAACCTAACTTTGGGAACGTGTCTATTTTGGTATCATTAGACTTGATTATAAATTCTTATAGATTTCTTGAAGCGATTGACACCACTGCAAACATAAATCCTTTACGTCCTTATGTCCTTTAGCTTATCACTAACGAAATTTGTTAGACTGAATCCCATTAGATTAGATTAGATTTCGTTGCCTGTCAGCATTTCTCATTAAGCACGATACTTTGGTATCGAATCCCTGTAATATCATTGATATGTATCAGCCCCATCGGCAACCATAATAGCCACCGGCGCAAGACTCGTGGCACTCTATCAATTTCAATCGAGCGTTTGATACTTCCAGCGCGAACGTACCACCGATATTTGTATTCTAACCGTGGTACGTACCAGCACCCAGGCTACGAGATACGACCGATCGGGTATCGATTATTCGCGCTGGACGGGTTTCGCGTGCGCCGTACAATCCGCTGTGTACTTGGTGCGTCGCCGTTATCACCCGGCGATGATTGAAGAAGCATACGTGGGAACTGCGGAATTCAGTTTCACCCGGCGATCAAAGTTCCGTTCTATCGCGCAAACGACTACTTCACGCGGAAATGAAGTTACGCGGGAATCCAGTTAACGTGAATTTCGCATCTACCGCCGGCATTATGCGGACCATCCTCCCCCCCCCCTCTCACCCTCGCCACCCCCTTCCCTCCTCGACCAGCCCCCTCTACAATTGAGGATTGTTCGGGACCGACCGTGAATTATTAGTCATGCAACGAGTTCCCCGGTTAATTTCTGTTTGCACGTTATTAACGGATGTATTTAGCTTATACGTCGGAACCGTGGTTCATTATGGACTTTCCGCGCGTCGAAATTCCTCCTTCCCTGGACGCTGATCAAAGATTTACGATATCGAGTTGACAATTGCGTTGGGATTGCTGGCTGATGAAATTGGAACGAAAGAGTAAGTCGAACTCTTAGTCGATTCAGATCCCTTCTATTCTACGTTAATCTATTGTTTGCGATGCTAATTGTTCGATTCCTCCGCCTATTAAGAGAACAAGCAAACTCCACCGACAGTTTCGAAGACACACAAAGGTAAATTTTCAATTTAACGTATCGCTTCCTGAATCAATACACACGAGTTTCCTTCGCGGTTATTACTTCGTCGAAGTCTCATCTTGGCCTGACTGTATCCTATCACTTTGTAAACACAGGCTTCAATGAAAGCTTTATTAAAACCACGTCACTTCGTAGCCCGGCCAAATAAACTCCCCCCATGGTATAATTTTAATAAAACAGATATGAATTTCATAGCCTCTCCCTAAAACGCACCGAGGATCTCACGGACGCATAAACTCTCGGCATATTTTCTCCATTCGTTTGCATACAGTACTTTTACTTCAAAGTGTTGATATACCTCTTTGCCAGAGAGACGTTGCTTAAATGAATGCGAGGGATCCTTGAGGAGCCCCTGAAACACTCTGAACGGTGTTTCATCTGGGACGAAGATCCTCGCAAAATTTGTTTTGCCCATTGCTTGTCCCATCTGAGGTGCAGGGATGTTAATCATTATGTATAGGATCTTGTAACGATGTAAAATGAACATTTGTCTGGATAAATACGGTACTTTTTCACTTGGTCTGACTAGGTATGGACAATATCCACTTAGCTGATTGCATAAGGTTACCAGTTTTTCAGTCTGTCTGCATTTGTTTTCATTGGCTGGTTGTTTACACGGATATTTCACATGTCTGGCCACATACATGACTATTCTCCTTGAAAAGTGAAGAAATCTATTCAAACTCGATGCTCGGGGAGTATTCTACTCCTTTGACCGCATTGTACACCATTCACGAACTAGTAGAATAAGCCAGTACATGGCCAGACCGTCTACTCCACGTCTGACTAGATACGATCTTATTCTACTTAGCCTCTCAGCGCAGTCTTATCCTACTTCTCGATCTGACTAGCAGAATGAGGTCGTCCTGTTCGGACAAATAATGCTTTTAATCTCTCCTAGCACCGATTTTATTTCACGTAGTCTGCCTTTGTAGTCCTATCCTATTTCTCGATCTAACTAGTAGAGTGTGTCCCACCTATTCAGACGATCTCGTTCTACCGAGTAAACCAGCACGACCTTATTCTTCTACCTGATTTAACGAATAAATAGAACAGATTTTTAAGAAAGTAGACTGCTCGAAATTTATCATTTCGAACAGCATTTGACTCGAGCTACGATAAATTTTTTCGCAATTTCGACGCTCCCGACAGCGGAAAAGGGATTCGCGGGTCGAGCTAAATTGAATAGTATAATCTGGCTCTGGCGGCCGACAGTTTAATAACCGTTGGCGTGTCGCGTCGTTGGTGAAAAATTCTGGTCAGACGACGGCCGAAGACTGGCCGCTGGAAACGGAACTGGAAAGGCTGTTGACACCCATGTGTCGTCTCTGCATTATACTTCAAAGTTTTTGGAGCTGACGTGGACGCGCAGTCGGATATTAGTTTCTGTCCAGGAAGTAGGTCGAGAGAGCGAGACAATAATTTTTCTGGGATCCACTTCACGCGAGATTTACTTTGACAAGGTGACCCCCGTGAAATTGTACGTATCCCCGGACCAAGTGGATCCCGTTGTTTCGCTACCGAGGCGCGGTCAATGATTAATGGCCGCGAAAACTTTCCTGGCTTCCGCTGATATTCTTAATCCCATCAAGGAAGCTGCCGTGCACGGGATAAATTTCGTCCAGCGGCGTTCGACGTTCGATCTCTTCTCGGGCTGACAATTTTTTACGGTACGATAAGTCGAGCTCGACGCTCCCGAATTTGTTCATTTCAATTCTATTTACACCTGGGAAATAAATTACTGGGGGTTACTAAATTATGTAAGTAATGTTATGTATTATGTCTTAAGTAGGTATGTTAATTATTATATGTGATTCATAATCGAATCTAATGTAAATAAATATATTTATTCTTTATTAAATGGTACCTCTTGATGGTTTTAATGATGGCCACTCGGTAGAGGATATTAAGCATCAAATCTTCAAGGCTTGCGTGTACCGTTGGTCAATGATAGCTCTAATATATTTACCACAAGCTCGTCAACCATCCATGGACGTCAGTTATCAACGATGCGTGGTTAAACTAATACGTTAATTACATTTTCATTTAATCCTATCATCGAAGGCGGTTCCAATCGGCTTCCATGACGATTCGCCGCGCTGCGAGCCTTGCCCGAATGATTACTGATCGGATTCTGTCATTATCGTCAAGGGTATAATACGGAGGTCATGGGGTTTAATCGGATTCCTTCTTAATGACCGATACGTTACAAGGAATGCTTTTAGCACAATACACCTATCATAAACCTTGAACGCGTTCGAGTATATTATACACAATTGGACTTGTACTTGTTGAACTAAATCCATGAAATTTTAATTAGTAACCGTAAATATTCTTTTCTACAGAAGTTTCAACTGACATTTTTCAATCCTTTTCAGTGAAGTTAAACGATAAAACTGTCAATCTCGAATTGTTTCTCGAAAACAAAATCTGTACAAAGAATATTCATTATCCAATTTCGATTGGATTTCATAGGAGTCACCTTGGTAGTTAACGTTTTCGAAAGCCTGTGTGTAATGCTACAGCATCCTTCCAGGCTGGGCGACAGCAGGTTGCCCTATATAAAGCCTTCCAGTGAGGTGTAAACGTTAAGCTCAGAGGATAAACAGTAACAATGGGGAGTTTCTGTCGAGAGCAATGATTGGACGAGGAGTCGTCAAGCGTTGACCACCGGGCTTTCCATTGATCTTAGGTAACGGAACGAGGAGGGACGTTAAAGGACAATTACAATTTAATCGAGTGAGATTACCGTTTAAAGCGAGGGCTTCGTTCCAGTCCTACATACACGTCCTTTTTGTTAAAATTTTAATGAGACGGTAATGTTCGAAGAGTAGCTTGAATGCAAAGAATAAACGTTCGAGCGAGGACTTCCTTCCGAAGAATACCTAAAACCAGAGGTCGAAAACGTTAACGAATGAAGCTTCAGATGACTTCTGCTCAAACGCTTCGTTTTAATTGTTTGCAAAAACATTCAAAGCTCTCGATCCTCGCTGTCACTGTATTTTCATCCGCTTTCATCGCTTTAATACCAAAGATCGCAGTCCTTTGAAAAGAGGTTCTTCATGAGAACGTAAATCATATCAAGGTGCACGAATTCCACGGATCTAGAATAATATGCAACTGAAGTCGATTGATTGTAAACGTAAATACAATAGAAAGTGCAGTGAACATTATTTAAGGCATTGTTTCGTTCCCCCCTAGTGTTCAAAAGTTCGAAACTGCAATCCTGTAACTGTATAAAATTCACTTTTAATAAGCTATATAAATTTCATTCTAATAAGCTGCCCGTACCGAACTTGGAGCGCACCACTTCGTTAAAAAGTCGTGTTAAAACTCTGGAGAGGTACTAAAAGCCATTGCTGGTTACAGTATATTGCCAGCAACATCCGAACCTTTGACCACGCAAGATTAATTCCACCGTCGCGCCGTACAACATGTTGATCACCTCAACATGTAAATTTTACTACTACATCTTTCTCCAAAAGTTTCCTTAATTTTTCGCATGAAACTCGCTGCGCTTGCCATCGTCAACATTCCCGCCAACAGAGGAGAATTAAATGTTCGCCAACTTCGTTTCTACGAAACCATGTAGCGCTTTAATGTTTTAACCTTGCAAGATTTCATCGAGACACCGGTGTTGGTCGTAACTGAATGAGACAATGATTAAAAAGGTTTTTGCTTTCACGCGATAATACGTCCATCGTTAAATAAATTTAGGGTCAAATATTAAAATTCATTTTAGTGCTGTTATTTAATTTATATGTAGATATATTATATTAAGCGTAAGTAGTAAATGATCCTTAACGTCCTGTTGCTGTCTAATCCTCCATCACTCCTTGTCCGTCAGCGTCCCCTCGTCAGCTATTTCCTGTGTTATCGCTTATGCGTCTCTCATCAGCGCTATCCCTTCTCTCGAATCTCCGTCTTCATTGTACCGAGGTCCTTGACCTATCCCACGTCCCCACGTAATCATTACTCGAATTTATTTCCTTCCTTGTCTTACCTGTCGCTATATCCTTCGTCTTGTTATCATAGTTATCATCTACTTTGTCTTATACCTTTGTCTCGACATTCCCTCCATCTCGTCAAATATTTTATGTTTAAGCTACACTCTTTACACCAATTCACAACGAATATTTTACGTACAAATATTTATGGAACTGACTGTATATCTCGAAAGAGTGCCATATAATGGAAGAGGTCCCTCAACTTCGAAGAAGTCACAAATTCAGTTAAAGTCTCCGCAGGAAAGTGGAAGAGGAAGAACAATGGACCAAAAACTCTGCTCGAAAAGAATTACATCGGACCGCTGGTGTTGGACGAGATTATTCACTTATTCGAGGTGGAGCGGTGTAAATTAGAAAGTCAACGCCGACGACACTTTGTCTTGAACGTAATTTTCGACCGAGATTCTCCATTGCATTAGGATCTAGTTTCTTGGAAGTGGTTAAATCGGATCCACGAGGAGAACTCGAGCACACGAACGTTTGCAGCGCCGCTTTGCTCTGGAAACTTCATCAGTGCCTTCGAATACTGTTGGCAAAGAATCTTCTAGTAAAAAATCATTCGTTCATGAAGCATGAAAAATTCGGAGGTTTATAATATTCCAAGCCTTCGTTTGCGAATTTTTCTCGTAAAATTCGAACCATTGTAAGCGTTTCAAGTGCGCGTTGTATATGTCTGGTCCCCGCTACTAGAACTTGCACCCTTCGCTTCCCCGGTTCACGCCCCCGGGGTGTAAATTTTAAATTATGCGGGTAATGCAGAGTTTCTGTCTCGTACATACCAAACGTCGCGGAAGAATGGCTGCCGGAACTGAAGGGGAGGCCAAGGCTCGCGGATAATGGACTTTCCAGTGATAAAACGGCTTCATATTGAAACGGCTTACGTAGGCTAATAACGCGTGGAAACTATTACCGGCAGCTTGACAAGGACTCGTAAGTTCAGGCCACGGAGACACGTTGCGACGATGTAATAATAATTTTCCACCGAGGAGGGTAACAAGCCTGTCGGAACGCCGTGTTTTTAGCGAGAAAATTCGCCGGGAAAGTGGGGTATCCTCTTTGTGCAGGGAACGAAGGCATTGCCATAACGTCGAGGCCAACTTGTAACGCGATTTCGGCTCGCACACGCCGGAAAAGTTCCTACGGCGTTTTCAATGGGAATTACGAAGAATCTGGTACTTGGGCGAAAATTTTCGTCAGGAGGCTGAAAATGTTAAAAAGTTTCGGCCTATTTTCCCGATTCGTTTCCGCGCTTCGGCGAACGCTTCAATCTGTACAACGAAATGGAAATTTCTTTAAGAGGATCAGCAGGAGGCGAACGATTAAAGCGGTGTTTCACGATCTTTTTTTCTTTTATTCTTGGCCCGCATTAGATTTTCATTCATCTCTGGTCCTTCTCATAGTCACTATTACTCGATTGATAATAATTAAACTTTGAGTCTTAGGGTGGGACCGATTTCAAAATACAGTATACAATTGGTATGTCCAAAAATAACAAATGAGATTTTATTATACTATTGAAGAATACATATTCTGTATAAATTTTACGTACGTTTCTCATATTTATGTAAGCTATAATTGCATAAATCCGCTGTCTATCATTGATATGAATAACTCAAGCATTCAAATGTAATAAAACTACCCCTATATTATTATGTAAAATATATTTTGGAAGCGTCCTGTTTCTCAAATTAATATAATTGCATAAAATCTTCTATTTAATCATAACTTCCATCAAATTACCAGTACAAACATTTCCAAAACTACTTCACCCCCATCGTTACGTCCTCCAGTATCGACCACTCGTTCAGCGTTCGATTCCATCGTGTCTCCGAAACGCGAGGACCGCTCTCGAGTCGAAGAGAAATGGACCGAGACGTTAAAAATGTAGGTCCCCTGGCACATCGAATACTTCACAATTAGAGCTGGTGGGACGATCATAAAATGTAAATGCAGGATACGTGAACAAGGAGAAGCGAACTGGTACGTGGCCATTAAGGGCTAATATGGGTGTAGGCGAGTGGTACGCGTGCTGGAAAGAGAGGAAGTAACTAACAATAAAGGTGGAAGTATACAGAAAGCCGGAATGGAATTTTAAAAAGCGGAGAGAGGTGTCGTCGGCGTTAGGCGAGCAAAAGAGCGCACGGTCGCGCCCCTCAAACGGGACACTGTGCCTGGAAGACAAACAGCTGGCTGCTTCTCGCGTAAAATGAAGCAAACGCGAGCAGCGTCCTAATAAAATTTACCTTCTCGCGCTTTACTTCTGACACGGAACATTGTAGCGTTCCGTCCCCTTTGATGCGCGAAAGTGACAAATTAAAAGGAATTATTCTGCTGTTTCGGCCGAAGCATGCGGCGAGAGTATGGAAATAGAGGTCCGTGATTCCGAGCCGGAACTGTTAGAATTTCTAGTTAATTTTCCGACTACTTTACGATCAATGTTTAAGAAAAATGTGAATCAAAGCATCGACTGTGAAGTATTAAAATATTAATCATGTCGATAATGTTCATAAACTACCACATTATGGGTAGGGATAAATACCTATATTTGCCAGCCTCTGCTACATTCGATTTACTATTAATTAAAAACTGTAAACAAGTCAAATAGCAATCAATTTGATTGCGCGTACTCGATCGACCGTCGCTCAATTTTAGCGCGATGATATTTGCCATCTTCGCCAAACAGCCACGCCGCGAAAAGTCGATGGTTCGAAAGAGGCCTCGCAGAGGACAATAGAAAGTCACGGACAATGAGTAATTTCAGCCTCTTCCGCTCGAGTGTCTGGCACGCGAGAACCGGAACGGGCGCAAAAGGAATTTAACTCTCGTCGAAACGAGCCCCCGTAAAACCATCAATTCGCCAGAAACGGAAACGTGGGCGACACTCGAACAGAACTCAAGAGTAATCTTCCCTCTCCCCGTTTCCAGTTGGTCGTTCGACTAAGCACAGACCGGCCGGCGAGAAGCGAACGCAAATATTGGCCATCGAGCTGAACCCCAGCCCCGAAATTGAACCGATTTAATAGCGGTCGATGCGATTTGACTAACAAATACCGGAGCGCGATTACACACCGGGACCTTTCGTATCGCGAAAATAATTAAGGAGCCGTGTTCCCCGCCGCGGATTTGCATGAGACGTATCCGTGCGCCGTGCAAAGTGTGTCACAGATTGTTTCGGTCGTCCTGCACCCGATATTTATGATAATTTATGTCCCTTGATAGGCAGTCCGGCGGCATCTCGTTCCATCGACGAGGAGGATTCAATTGTATACCTTTCGTATTAGGTTTCTTCCTCTATAATATCAAGAAGCAGTTTTATTATATTATATATTATACAAATTCTATCAATTTGTAATTTTTCTTACTTCATTTCGAATCAAAACGATGATCCCTGTATGCTCATTTTTCATCTAGATTGCTCCAAATGCAAAGCATTATTTAAAATAAAATTAAATATAAAAAATTTCCAAAAGCTGTATGCATCATATTTTTTTTAGAATCAAAACGACGATCCCTCTTTGCTCATTTTCCATCCAACGCAAAGCATTAAAATACGCTAGTGTAACATTAACACAAATTCTCCCCGTCAGCGTGTAGATTTACGAAAAACGAAACGTCACGTTTCCCGCGTAAATAGCCGCGCGAAGGAAGCTGCACGAAACAGCGAAACGCGTCGTTCATTATGAAGGTTCAGCAACCGTGAGCGCTCCCGCCTTCCTAGGACACCCTGTTATTTGGATGCCAATAATTTGTTTTTTTCCTCTGCAGATTAACGAGAGAGAAAAAGAATTATTCCCGTCGACAGCGACCGTTTCCCTCGTTCGGTGAATTTCATTTCAATTCCGACGGTCGTAAAGTCTCCTGCGGGATTGCAGTCATTATTGCCGTTGTACATTTGCAGGTTGATTTGTTTCCAACGCTCCCAGTCCAAGTTGTATGAAGATTTCCGGGCGTCACGAACGCCGTTAGGATCCTTCCACGTCGCGTCACGACGCCAGACACGGGCAGGCGAATAACAAAGAAGGCCAGCCCTCCGAGACCACCGACGTATTCGATAACCGTGGCTTTTGTAACCCTTCTTCGCCGCGGGATCTGTGTCAATGGGTGGCCACGCTCTCGAGTCGGGCCACGGACGTGTCGCGATGCAAACTTAAATATGCAAAGCATCGAGGATATTGCGGTACCGAGCAGAGCGACGTTTTTGCACGCCAGACCGAGGAAAGAAGATATTTATAACGCGCCAAGATTTTGCGGCGCTAGCGAGACGCCGAGAGACGCCGAGCAAAACACTGCTGAGAAGTGGAAAAAGAGAGCAACGGAAGTTGAATGTATAGGGTGCACAAAGTGTGGCGAACTGCGTGGTGAATTTTTACATTCATTTTCACGGTTTTCTCGACTGTCTTGACCCCAGGTGACCTGGTGAAGGCAATTCTCGAGAGAATTTCTCAAAATCAGCAGTTCTTTAACACTAATCCTACCGGCGTTCATTTATAACTATTCCTATCGGGATGGAACAAATCTTAAAAACACATTTCTTCAATTAAATGTAAAAATATTGTACGTGCATTTGATTGTATCAAGTAACAGCTTCAGCAATGAAAATAAATTTAACTAAATTTTGTCCCAACTTCATCGTATCGTAAAAATATAACCATTGTTATATTCATTAAGCAGCTTTTTTCATCCGAGAGCGTTAAATATTATAATCAGCCATTAAAACGGTTAGAACGTAAAATTTCGTAAAGAGTGCTCATTTGCCGTTCGCCGTATTTAATTTCGTTTAACTCCATTTACGGCCGTAATGATGGCTCTCAAAATTTTGCGAAGGCGTAAATCGTATTAAATTGAAATCACTATTAACCAGTAAAAGCGGGAAATATTTTTTCCAAACTGAATGCTCGAGTTCCATATATTCCGTATGGAACTCGGAAACTTACGCCCAGGAAACTAATCTTATGCCCTGACGTAAACTAATATTCTCCACCCAAGAGGTTCTGCTGGAGAGTTGCAGGAATTGGTAGGGAACACGAAGGAACCAATCGAACATTTTTCGCGCGATTTCTCGAGTTTGCAAACGCCTCGGAAAACCCTCCTACGTAGTAAATGCAGGTCTGGCACTTGAGATCGGCGCAGAAGTTCTTAATTTCGAGAAAATCGAATCTGAAGAATGGCGTTCTTGGCCAATAGCACGTTGCGAGGGCGAATAATCGATACAAGGAAAGTAGAAACTTTGGGATGAACTGTGAAATATTTTATACATTCACCTGTTGAACAGAAACGTGCCATTTAATGGTACAAATATTTATGGGATTGACTGTATTTTACGTGTTGAATTTTTCAATTCTTCCGCATAAATTAAGAATAATTCAATAATCATTTAAATGAAAATTTGTATGAAGGCATTAATGAAATATAATCTGTTCAACTGGATTGGCTTGATTATAATATATTTATTTCTATTTCCAGCAATCGCTCACTTCACTGGATGTTTCCGAGAAAGCGATTAGAATTGTTAATAGAGATACCCAGTAGATCGAGCACCGTGGAACCGGCGTCAACAATTCCAGCATCCTGAATTGCATTCCACCTTTGAACCCTCCCCTTCATTTGTCACGTGTGAAACTTTCATCTTGCAAACAGGGCGCCGGGAAAACAGAGATAAAAAAAAAGTGGAGCATCGAAAGAAAAGCTGTGAAAGAGGATGCGACAGTCGACGGCGCGGCAGAATGAAAAGGGAAAAAGAAAAAGCGAGAAAGACGACTCGGGGAGGGGAAAAAGGAAACTTTTCATCGACTTGCCGGCGAAAGGCAAGTAAATCCTATTTACTTACACGAACGGGCGGGGTCGTGGTTTCGAGTCGTTTATTGTCCAAAAGTAACGCGGCAAATTCGAAAAAGTTCATTGTGAACGAGAGAACGTTGGACGTCGATGTTCGAAGCCCCGTCTTCGTGGGAACGATGCCGAGGAAATTGCTACACGCGAAAAGTCTCTCAGGGCGATAAGGACGTTTTGGAATCTGATTTAAGAGCCAGCGAGCGCGGGCAACCCTTCCCTCAGAGCCAGCCAAAGTTATCAAGGTTTCACGTGTTATGATACCTCTGGCGAGGGGTCGACCGGGCTCCTTACATCTTTATCTTCATCGTGCGTAACACGTAACACGAGACCCGCTTCGTCTGAGCTCTTTATTTTCGCGAAACGTGTCGCCAGGTAATGGGATTCTCGCTCGACAACCGCATTTCGCCCTCCCACTCGCTCAGAAAGTTTGCGTCCTCGTTTGCGGTTACTTTGAACATTATTGTCTCCGGAACCTCAAAACTGACGGTTTGACTACTTTTGATCTTTTCGAAAAACTGACGTTGGAATACCGTTAATGATATTTTAACTCGAATGAAATACTGCGCGAGACCATGCTGAGGATTTGTTTAAATATTAAGCGAAGGGTGTGCGTTTCGGATCAATAAATAAATCAAACTCGTTATTAATGAGCTACACTCGAGTGCAACGACAACACGGTATGCATTCATAAATCTATGTAGGATTTATTATATGTTACTATATTTATAAAATACTGACTTAACTATTAACGAAACTAAAATGAATAGAGTCCGCTCAACGATCCGCTCTACGTCTATTCGCGCCGTCTTTACCCTTCGACTGCTCAACTAAATCTGTCTCCAACGCTTCTTTCTCTACCTCCCCTTAAAGTTAAACTCTACCCAGGGTTTTTTCCAGGCAGGGGAACGTTGTTCTAGGCGGACTCGCCGAGGCGCGCCTGGACAACATCAGCCCAAGTGGCCAGGTCATAAATTAAACTAAACTAAAGCTACGTTACAATATCCTTATACCTATCCTATAGCTAACGCTCTCTCTCTCTTCCTCTCTCACGCACACGCACACATTCCCACTCCTACATCTACATGTAGAGATTCTCATTATTGTGTAATTCTCATAATTGGAACTTTCATATGAACACTGTTGCAGGCTGAAATTTATAATGAAATTCCAAAATGCAACGCTCAGCAAAGCCGCCCGATCCAGATCGAAGTTTTAACAATGTCAATCTCCACTTCATTATCAGACACCTATAATAAACATCTCTCATAATTTATTTATTAGTGGCAATTTGATCTATGTATCTCGAAATTTTATTTAAATCTACTCGATTGTTAACTCTGCTACAGTATCAGGCGACAATTATTGAAACGAAATGCTATCAATACCGATAAATGTATTTTCACCTCCTCTCTTTCAACGAAAAAAACTTAACATTGATTTGGCTGAAGTAAACATGATAAAACCATGCTATAAATCCACGATATGGAAATTCTCTTTTTGTGAAGGTATCACTAAAAAGCTTGAAAACTACAAACCTGTGTCGATAGGAAGAATCATAGGGAAAAACCGGCAACGTTCGCTTACTGGAAAACTAAATCGATTTACCGACTTTGAATAGTGGCGAGACGTACGCTGACCACAGTATCGCGAAAGATCTGGTCCACGTTCTATATGAACCGACCAGTCGCTTGCCATTTTCCCTCTACTCTCGTCACATCCATTCCTCGTTTTACGACCACCGTATCCCCTACCAAGAACGTCGACAACCTGCCGCCACGCAACCTGCCAACGTCTCTTTCTCCCGCAGCGCACACATTGCTTCCCAGCGATGGCTTCGAGTCTCACATCTACTCAAAAATCGATCAACCAGCTGAATTATTCGATATTTTCTAGGATTAGCGATCACGTTGTTCAAATAGGTGCATAGTCATCTATAGCGAGATTACTGTTACTGTTTTAAGTATTTGTGTTAGATGGAGGAAATTAAATAAAATAAAGCTTATTTCATATAAATTTTCTAAAAGAACTCTATAATAAATATCAGTAATGGATTCGTTAGAAATCGATACTGCTAGAAACAGACATTTGATTTGTTCAAATTTTACATTAGCGTGTTTCTACCCATCGCTGTCGCTCCGTTGCAAATTTGCCGACTTCGAAGGACGAATACAAGACACGCGAAGCCGATTTACAAGATGAGGAGGGTAATGGGTAACACGCTGGCTTCATAGCCGTCGATGCGGCCCTGTGGAATTGTAAACGAGCGTCGCAGTCTCGTCTTATGCATTTCATTTGTCGCTGCATACGACGCCACGGAGCTTGGCGCTTGGCGTACAGAAAACAAAACGCTGGGCGAGATGAGCCACGGGGAAGATGGCTGGGGATAAACTTATTCGTTTACAACTGTTAGACCTAAAAAACCAACAGCGATACACCCTTTTCAAAAAAAGTTACCTGACGCAATCGTAATGGACGAAAAGAGGGTTCCTTATTCCAATTCAATAATTAAATATACGATGTCATGTTTCAAACAAAATTATATTTGATAAAGTTTGCAAAGTGATTCGTTAATTTTGGCGCGGAATGTGCGATATTTTCGAAACTGCCATAAAGATGGAAGTTCGCGTCGAAGCGAAATAATAACGAAACGGCTTGTCGAGAAATACACGCGCAAGCTTCATTTTCCTAGCGCGGCTCGAAATTCGCGAAACATTTTTCAACACTGGCAATTTTCGGTTACGGTCCTAGAGTATTGAACCAGAACAAACAACATCGAATCTGGAAGCGATGGTTGTTCTTCCTTTCTGATGAAACGGGAGTAGGTGTGTCCTTGCGAACGAATTCGCGTCGATCGCCAAGTTTCCCTCTTATCCGGATAATCTGGATTTTCTATCGGAGGAGAGTAGTTTCAGCCATAGCACAAGTCAACTCCACGCGGTTGGATAATGTTTTAAATCAAATATTTAGACGTGCTAATAAAAGCGTCAGGTAAAATACATTCTCAAAAAGCAGAATCTATTAAAATTATAGAAGATACAGTGGATCAAGGAAGAATTTCTACACTCAGATATGTGAAGATAATTGCCTGTAAAGAAATAGTACTTGAATATAATGTACGTGTTTTAATGCTTCATTATATACAGAAACAATATGTTCACTTAGGAACGTTAATAATTTACCATCCGAAGATAATTTGAGAAAAACTATCATTCGTATTGAAATCTTTACCAAACTGTACTTGCATTCAGGCTGCTGGAATTTCCCAAGTCTTCTAGAATTTTAATTGTTTCGTAATTTTTAGAGTTTTAGTCGCAATATCAGTGACTAAACATCAAGTTTCATCCGATTATAGAAGCCATGAACTGCCAATGAATTGTTTATCAGGTCTCTGCTCTCAGGACGATCGTTTCCCTTTATTTCGAAATGAAACGTGTCGTCGTTCGTGTCTTTATTCTAAATTCTACGACAAACATGCAGGATATTGTGCGAAACAAGCGGATGTACGCAGAGAAAAAAGAAGGAACGTGAGGGTGAAAGAATGGGGTAAAACGACGAACAGAAACGCGAACAGAGGAAGAGAGAGAAAAATATAAAATGGAAGGTGCGACGGAATCGTCGACATTTTTGAAGTCACGCACGATCGTTAATCTAAATTCCAGTCCTCATTCCCCGCATTCGAGGTGAACATACCAACGTCGGAACGATGAAAATGCATTCGACTTTGCGGGCTGGGCCGCGTGCATCGAACCGACAAACTTCTGAAATGAACTGGATGCGATTCGCCGCTTGAAGGCCTTTTCAGCCGCCTTGCGCCGATATAAGCTTGTCGGTGCAAATTAACTGCATGCGCCGCTTCAGCCTCGTTCAATTTGTGTTTTCCCCGTTGCTCGTGATACAGTCGTCGTCTATGTTGCGCTAGACAATCGGGTTCTCTCGTTAACCCCCCGTATCTTCTCCGTTGGTCTCTTACGATGACTCCGATCGTCCATTTCGAAATAAAATATGAGAAAAGGATATATTCGAGGTTTTCACAGTCCAGTTTTTCATGAAGTGATACTAATAAATTTTGTACGAAATTCGTATTTTCCGTTTGGGCGAAATTGAGGTCGACCACGATACATGGATGGACGGAATGATGAGAATCGCTATACATCTGGAAACATATGTGAAATTGCCGCTTCAAAGGACAAGCAACCTTAACGATTCCGAAGAGAGCATGCATCCGAGATAAGAGGTCACCTTTCGACGGTGCCAAGCCTGCCATCGAATATTACGAATTTCAAACGTCAACTGGAAAGGGTCTCTCAGCCATGTGGACATATTCCGTCTGCTTATTAGCGATTCCGACTGTGTCAAGGGGCATCGGTGCGAGCACACTTCTCCAGCTACGTGACGGACGAAATTTTACGATACACGCTGGATTCGAAGTGGAAATCATGAAGGAGCGATGATAAATAATTCGTCCTGCAGCTGGAGCACGGACAACTACCGATTGCGCAGGTTTGGAAAAGCACTTTGCACGGAGAACTGTATTTTGACTGTACAATTTCAAAATATTGAAAATTCTTTGTCTCCAGGGAAACAATAGCTAGGATATCTGAGAATAATATAGAATAGATTTCTTTAGAACATTGGTGATAAGAAAAATATGGCACATCAACCTAGAAATTACTTTTGAAGTATTTTAGAGAATATTACACTATAATATTTGTTATTACTGAATAATTATCCACGAATTTATATTGTAAGAAAGAATTTAATCGTGTAAGAAATTGTGTCTGTGTCTGACCATGTACGAAGCAGCGCTACTTGGGGCGTGTCTGACGATGCACGAGGATATACCACTTACACCGACTAGCCTCAGTTTTACACTCCTTACAGGTGCCCGACTGGATATAGGTTAATACCACTTGCAGATGCCCGTTCACTCACGGAGCTATACTACTGAAACAAAGCAGATGGCGCGTAGATTTATACTCCTTGAAGTATGTCTACTGAATTATTGATCAGCACTACTGCCGTGTTCCAGAAACTGAAATATGAAGATAGTTTTCATTGTTGACTCCGCATTTTAGCTTCTCGCAATAACACACGTCGAGAGATTTCTGTCTCAGAATTGAAAATGACGCGCTGTACGAACTTATAATCGATTATCTTGGGGGAAAAAATAATACCATCGAGTCGGCGTACTTTTATCAAAGTTTTTGTATGACTTTCTGCTCTCTGCAGTAAGCGAAACGGTACTGCATTCTACTTTATTATGATGCGTAAAATTCCACAGTCGTAATTTAATACGTTCGTAGCAAGTGGAAGTATTTCTATCAGAACAAAAACTGAAATAAAATTCCGCGTGTCTGGTATACTGCAGCGACACAAATTAAATCGTACATAAAACAACAAAGTATTCTGAAACCACGTCTATACAACGCCATTCTATTATGCAAACAATGTATGAAATTTCAGAGCATATTTACGCGATGGCCCCAAGCGCATGGACAACTTGCGAAAGCTTTTGGGAAATTTATTTGTCTCCTCTGGTTACGCTACAGCGGCAAATTTATCCGTGGAAACCAGGTGCGTTCTTCTCTAATTAATAATGCCAAAATGTAATTCGTTGCCACTGCGAAGGTATTTGAATATTTTAACGACCTGCAACCACGTCGTGCGCTTTTCCTCCTAGATCCCGAAACTTCCGTCAAATTTCGGATTCCCGGGAGTTTTAGGCTTCCACGGATATTTTCGCTGTTCCCATTGTTCAGGCTTTCATGAAGGCTTTGCGGTATGGTTGACGGAAGCAATTCCATTTTTCGAAACGTCGCCATCGTGGCTTTGCAAGCGTTTCTTTAGAGAACTTTTTCAGTCAACGAGAAGAAAAATAGAACACGGATTGCTTCCGTTTGGTGGTGTACGCGAATTAGTGAATATTCCCCGACAGAAGCGAGGGAAGCCGCGAAAATATAGAAAATGTCGTTCGAACGCACGAATCACTTTGAACTTTGAAATGCCAATAAATTGAACAGTGTCACGAAAACAATTCGATTGCAGCTGCGTGAACGCTCACCAGACTGAAAATACGTGTCGTTCAACGGCCGCTGCAAATACGATCGGAATCGTTTGCACGCTTCAGCCTCGTCACGCCCGCAATGCTCATCCGTTTCGAAAAATCGCATTTCCTATTGACCGCAGCCGAGCCGCAATGCGCGCAATAATTCAATAAGCCGATACGGGGGGGGGGGGGAGGTTGAAGGGTTTTAAATTTTCCACGACACAAATCTTTTCACCGAGTCAACTGTAGCACGAAATAATTCCCTGACCTGCGAACACGTGACCCGATAATTGCGTCCATCCTCGCCACGAACGAACACACGTGCTGACAGACCATATTTTATGAGCATTTTTCTCAACGCACTTAGTAAGCAGCCGATAAATTGGAGAGGTGAATTATTTGGACGTCGACGGAGCGAAAATTTCGGTTTATTTGAACGCAGCTGATCGTTACTGATTTTTTAAATTATCTGTTGGTGACTGAAGAAAGTCCAAACGAAGTGAAACGAAGTATATGTAAACATTTTCGTAGCTCTAACAGCTAAGCAACAATATTCATTAGCATGCTCTTGCATTATCTCCTGAATCTCCTGAAAGAGAGACAGTTATTTTTCATGCAGCCTCTTCATTACTCGAGACAAGGGAAGTACAAATAGACGATAATTAAAAGTGAATATAAGAAACGTTGGTTGCTCTTTATGAAATGAATACCTTAGTGGACTTTTAGGGCAAATAAAAATTGTAAAAGCATGTATAAGATAATGGATTATATTTATTTGCATCTCTTTTTAAAATGTTAAAAAATCCTTCAGGAAAAGAAAAATTTACATAAAGTGCATCGCGTTATTTTCTGTCAAAAAGCATAAAGAATTTGTTTTCTATACTGTTTCCTTCATCAAAGTGAACCACGAGCAACCTGCGAGACACTTCGCGTAAAGGAATACGTAAATGAATATAAATATAGCATTTGCAAATTGTGTAAGGGTTGAAGTGCACCTAAAGTGCTGTTATTAAACCTAACCTCAAATAGCTCCTACCAGCCGTGTCACTGGCCCATTAGCTCCCTCATCCCACTAGTTACCTCACTTAAATTTCAGCTAACCAAACACGAAACCTGATTTCCTGTAATCCTGGAATTGCGGGAATAATTCTGTCCGACCACCGGGGGCTTTGGATTTTCGAAGAATATAAATTGAAACGCTGAATCTAAATTAGAAATCAGCGGAGGACAAATTCATAACAAACTTCCGTGCTCGAGTCAAGCGTAGGAACAAATCTCTATTCTTGTTTTTCAACATTGAAAGTGGAAAATTGAATCGAATTTAATGGAATTAAATTAAGCTTTGGAAACCTCTGGAGAAAAATTACAGAAAGAAAATTTATCAAGCACGGAATGAAGAAATGATTGAAGAAAGTTCATTAAGAAGCTTATTTACCTTCCTAAGATTATCGACAAAATATGTCCAGAGTCGACACAGTAGACACGCGATGGAACAGTGATAAGATCAGTATGAAATTAGCGTTTGAACAACAGTATATCATTATAGACTCGTGGCTTGCAACTCGATACTGGCTGCTGTCTGTAACGACTAACCGCCTTGGGATACCGAGGCCCTTAAAGTACCAGCGTCCATCGACCCTGGTTTGTCCCTAAACTATTAACACCCCTCGTACAAGACCGCTACCGTCTTCGTTCCCTAAAGTTTTGATGATTTCACGACATACCATCCACCAAGTATACGTAAACCCTTTGAGCTGTTACGGTGGGCACAAGCTCGTTAACTTCGGTACAAGCTTGCGGGGTTACTTCGAATAATATTTTATTCTACGAAATCCCACAAGCGACCAAAGCCACGCATTTGTTAACTTTCTTAATTAACTTCGACTAACTCACAGAATTTAACGAGAAAACTATATTTCTATAATTATTTTCTTGGTCGAATTGGAAGGCATTAATTTGAAGTGCCCAAATTTTTTTTTTAACGATCCTTTCAAAGGTGTTATATTAATGATTCAAAGAACAATTTGAATAATTCTCTAAATGTATTTAGAAACCTAAAATTATTCTTACATTTATTAATGTAATTGTTCTTTCTATTTGTGACTCGTAATCGATCAAATTGAGCGTCAAAGCGCACGTAACCGTGAAGGGCTGCACGCACAGGTTTGAAACCGGACCCTGACGAGGGAAGCGATCATCCCCAATAGGAACATAAATTTCAGGGGCAATTTCACTCATACAGGTTACTCGAAGGGCGTTGCGACCACCGAACCCGCGTTCGGTAACAGTGTATCCGTCGTCTGAGCATTGTGCCCGGACGGATGGAATTATCAACCCCCAAAGGCTCGTAACTCCTCCGGATACTGTGTGTGGACTGTATCATTGTGCAAGGTGATACTGTATCAACCTGTACAACTTTCGTCGCTGATACCGTTATGATCTACGTATTTTCGACGATACGTGTAACACCTATTTTATGACCCAGAGTTCCCTTCACAGAAACGATTCTTTTACGACAAACCAAATTCGTATTCTTTCCAATCAACACTATAATTAAATTAAAGAATTTTTAATTATTACGAGAAATGCCAATTTTTAAAGGAACATCTTGTAATTTCTCGAGTTGTCAATTCTAGCGTCGATGTCAAATAATAATAATTGTATTAAAATTAGGAGAACTAATAATTACAGAATTCACAAAATGTACGATTTATCGAATTAAAGTCTTATTTATTCTCTGCCAAGATCGTAACACTATAGCGCACTTCGAAACACCAGTAGCGCAACTGCTAATGACGTTACTCTATAGGAATACACCGTTTCAGTTCCACGGGTTTAAAGGCGACACGCACTGCGTCCAAGTAACACCAAAACTCAATCTACGCCGCGCCGAATGAAAACACCGTCTCGTACTTTCCACTGTGCCGCGAGCAAAGGTATATAAACTTCGCGTGGAATGAATACTTGAACAGGTTAACAAGTGTGAAGCAATAACGTTGCTGGGAAACATCGAAACTTGTCAAAATTAGGTTCGCTGATACGTTATAGCGAACGACAAGTAATAAGGATAAACAATTGAGGTGAGAAATATGTTTGAATTGCTTTGTGTTAAATGATCGTGGCTTACCTGAAACAAAAAGAAGCGAGGATCGTCAACAATTTACATTGATCTACTTTATCCACACTCAAAAATCAGATGAAAAACTAATATATCTAATATATATTACAATATTTTATCTGGACCATTAGTAAAGAATGTTACACAACGCCAGTTTAAAGCTAACTGACCGTCCTGAGCTAACACGAACGTTTAGGTACGTATAGGTTCGGTCCTTCGGGTAAGCTTGCTTGGAAATTCCGCGTGTTCCACACAGCTGGGCTTGCAGATTGTAAACTCGTAATGCGCCTGGATTTGGAAAACATGAATTTGGAAACAACCGGGGGAGGCAAACAAATGGACGTCTAATTAGCAGCCTTCTTGGCGCTGGATTACGAACCGAAAATTCGAATTTGCAAAGCGTAAATTCCCTACGCCATTTATCCCCGCGAATCCACCATCACGACGAAGGGTCTGTGTCGATGCGCAAATTTGTAACTGGGCCAAACAAAATTAATTCAAATAGGATGAATAATGCTATCTGCGATTACCATTGTATATTTAACACATTGAGTGCCGGACTAATACTCTTGAAAATTTGCAGGCTTGGAAGTTACATAATCAAACATTTATCGTGGTATTTATTTTTGTAACTTCACGAAATTTGAGTATTTCAACAAATTCATTATCTCTGACACTGAACTTTCAGAATTTCTATTTAGTTTAACATCGAAAAACATTGTCACCTATATACTAGTGATCAACGTGTTAAAGATCAGTGCAGTATCCTGCTAGGATCCAACCAGACACCTTCGCACGCCCACGTTTGGTTTTAACATCGTTTTAGAAGCCCCGATATGTAAAGGCTAATCGATGCAATCGAGGCTGGGTTTTTCATATCTGTTTTCCGTCGCTGGAACCATCATGCGCGAGGCAGCCCAGAGAAAAATGCTCGGGGATAAAATAAAGGTCGTAGGATAAGGAAAAGGGTGGCTTGACAGCAGCCGCGAGGGACGCTCGATTTAACCCCGCTACGGTAAGGAAGAGGAATCGATGGCTCGCGCGCATCCGAGAGATAAATCCTCGATACGCAAGGGGACAACCTTGCTCGAGCCAATAAGGGGTTGGAAAATACGCTTCCGACTTTACCGAGTTAGCGCGGCCGCCTCTCCAGCCCTTAACGTTCCGAAATCAAGATTTCATCTAATGCGGATTACGCCGCGATCCGATATCGAGCATTCTCGTGGACGCCCCAGCTCCGTGAAAACAAAAACCATCTTGTGCTCGTCGAGTGGAAAATTTTTAAGGAGAAAGGAAAACGTTCCCTCTTCGGATGGTGCCTTTCAAGTACGGGAAAACGGTTTTCTCGGGTCGTGTTTCGTGATGGGGCAGAGATTTAGAAGGATTCCGCTGAGGAGGTGAACTCGAGAACGAGGAAAGTAGAAGGTGATAAAAGGTAAACTCGGAAAGTTTGAATATGGACCTTTGAAAGGAATTCGTGAAAGATGAAATTTTTCGAATTTATCAGTTACGGAGGATTTCATCAAACGAATTTTTTGGAGAACTTAATACTATCTATAAATACCTTCTAACATTTTGGAACACACTTTGTGATAACAAAAATTAACTATTAACATAAAAAGACTACGCAAGGTGTGCTATAGTGTTCAGCAGGTGAATTTAATCGGCTTTGGGATATTACTAGAAAAGGAGTGCTCTTAATTCTTGGGGCCTTACGGACGTATCTCGCGACGCGTTCGCCTAATGCAGCAGACATCTTAAATTAATCGTTCTATCGAGACAAAAGATCACGGTTTAATTACGTAGAGCGTTTCCCCACGAAGTACGGCTGCGCTATGTTGAAGTGTCCGCCGCCGCACGCGAGGCTATTGTCCGCGACGTTTAAAAGCGGAGGCTTATCGACGCTACTGCTCAGAAAGATCCTTGTTTGGAACACCATTGTTCGTGACGAACCGAAATTATTTCAAGGCGAAGCAATTTAGATTGCTGAAAAGCAGTTGACTAAACGAGGAAGACATTAATTCCATTAATCCAGCGGAGAAAAACCCGGGAACAAACGCAATCCTCATGCACGGACAACAAAACGAATTTAAGAGGATTGTCGACAGAACGAAAATAAAGACGGGGATGAACAAAACAGAGTTCTCGAAGATGAAATGGCTGAATGCTCGATGGAAATTTCAAGGGCTCCTCCTTCACTGTTGCCATTACGTATTATTTAAAGATAACTCTTGAGTTTTTGAGTTATTCAGTAAATGATATTAAATGTAGAATATCGCGTGGCAGTTTGTTTGAGCAAGAAGAAATAACCGCATCGTTAAACGAAATCTATGCTTTTGTTAATCGCTTCTACGGACCAGTGGTTTATTTCGGAGATTCGTAGCTTCTAAACTTATAAACATGAATTTACCATTCACCTATTTATCATTTCAATTTGCACTAAAGCAATTGATGGAGTGTACATCGTATATTAAACTGTTCAATCGTGCGAATAACGCGAATAAAATTCTGCTGATCTCCGCAGAGATAAATTCCCAACCACCGGAAGCATAAAACTCGTACCCAGTGGAGATTCTCCGAGGTATTAGGTAAATCTGTTATTAAACTCTACAAATTCATATCGCCAAACATTTGAATTGGCCATCGTTCAACTACTGCAAATCACCTAACTCAAACACGCGTGTACGGGGAGGCGTATAAACTTCACACAATCCACAAAGCCGCGTGTAGTCCAAAACTTTAACTCTTCAACGCCGCAGTAAATCCATCAGGTTTCAAGTTATCTCTCGATTCACTTTGAGTGCTCAAATCTCATCCGGATACTCCACCGTGAATTCGGCCAAGCCAAGTGGGCATCGATCGATTCGAAATATCCGATAATCTTTACAGTCGAAACAGGTACCGAAAAGATTTTCTCTAAGCGATGTTAACGAAAAACCCTTGGATCGAGGAGAAACAATTCCAGAGTAATTTACAAAACTTACAAAATTACTAAATTACAAAATCCACGAGAATTTTTGCAATAAGTTAATACTTTGTATCATACGAGACTTTTAAAGAGTACCAGTAACCTGCCACAGACACCCATTTGGAGGTCTAGACAACTTTCTCAAGAAACGGAGACTATTTAATCAAGAAAGTGCAAAACATACATTGAGAAATGGATATCCACAAGGGTAGCTCTGAATTCTTTTGGGGAAACCATCTACGTATCCTGTTTGTAATAGATATTTGTAATACAAATAATATATCTGAACATTTCTGGACGACCAGGGGAAGATCGAGAACGGAGGGGAGCAGGAGGGGTGCACAGTCCGATTTTCCATCGCGACGCATTTAGGGAAGAAGCTTTCTCGCGTTGTCCGCGGTGCTATGTTGCCAGAAGTTTTTTCGAAAGGAGCTCTTCCATGGCGCATCCAGAAGTGCATGTACATGTCAACCCACGGAACGGGCAGCGAGCAAATACCTCGCCGGATGTACGTGCTCGACGTCAAGACGGGATCTTGATCCCCGTCTCGTTTCATTCGCGAGTACGTGGATACGCACGCACGCGCAGAGTTGCATATGCATACAGGGCCACCACCCACCCCCACACGTATTCTCACACGATGATCCTTGCCAACGGCTGATTCTGTAAAACGATAACTCACTGCCACTTCGCGAACAGCACTCGCGGGGGCAGACGTGTTCCTTCGGTGAGTGAAACTCAACGATTGGCTCTGCTGTATGTGTGTAGGATACATGTACTGTGTGTTTTCCTAGAAAGGCACTTTTCGAGGTCTATCGAAGAAATTTGTTTAAATTAAACGGTGTATTTGATGTTTCCAAGTGTATTTATAATAAAAAATTCATTTGGTATAGTGAAAGCTATTATTTAATTTAGTCAAACTTCGTCAATAGAGGGTACGAATATTTATGGCATTGACTGTGTATATACGAACACTTTATCCGAGATAAATTCTGAACCCTTCCGAGAGTACGTCAGACGTATCTGGGTTAATTAGAAATGTTTTTTGCAGATGTTAATTTACGAGGATTTCACAGCTAGGTTCTTTACAGATTTCATGACTTCTGCGAAGTGTTGAAGTGCAGTTCAACACGAGGTTTACAGGAGATCTCTTTGGCGAATTTCTTCCAACGGTTAGCGGTCAGGCGCCTGGCCCTTCAAAGCAACGTCTTATTGTCTCGGAGAAAATACGAGACAATTGCTCTGTTCCGGGTTTCGCTTCGAAGGTTTGCCAAACTCGAAAGTGAGAAAGTTTCTGTCACCTACATTTGTCTTCTCTTTGCGGTACTTGCAATATCGAGGGCAATATAAATTCCATACATTTTAACGTTAATATTCGGTGAACAAACTACATTTTCATGTAGCTGCAGCATTTTTAACGCTGTACCATCGTTCCTGCTTAGACGCAACGCAACCCCATAGAGTTAAAAGGCGCTGCAGCGTCGAAATAATTTGATCCGTTCGGTATGGAAATAGGATGCTCGAGAAAGGCGAGCGACAAGAAGACAAAAGAGGCAAGAGATACTGCTCGAGGGGAGGAACGAGGATCAAGAACTTAGGATGCATCGCCGACGGGGAGGAAGCACCGACAGCTTCGGGAAAGAAAACGAAATGGCGACATTCCGTGTACATCGCGGAGATAATATTGCTTGAAGACACTTTAAAAGTTTCGTAATAGGAGCTGCCACCCTTTCACGACCTCCGTTTCGCCGTACAATTCGGACTGTCCTCGCGTTACCCCTTTCCACACCCTGTCTCTATCTCACCTCGTTTCTATCGCTCTATCCCTTGGCGTTTTACGTTCAACGCTGCAATTTCTCCTCAGACCCATTTCTTTCGCCGCTACCATCTCGCTCTGACTCTTCCTTCCCCTTTCTTCGACCCCCGAATGCAACAAGGCTGCCAAATCGTCGGTCTAGCCAGCCCCAAGGCATGAATCTTAAAAATTGCCACCATGCAGACCGTTCACCGAGGTTGGGATCAATTTCCGCCCCAGGATGTTTCGCGTATATCCTCTTTTCCCTTCACCTGTTCTTTTGTTTTCACCTGCATGGCCCCACTCGCGCGCCCCGCCCCTCGTCTCTGACCGCTTTTCCTCCCTCTTTTGTCTCGTCGCCTATTTCTCTTCGGCCTCGACTTATTTCTTTACGTTCACGCAAAGTTTCATTTAAATATTCGGATTCGAAAGCTTCTCTTCTTCGACGTTTCTTTACTTTTTCGTTTTCAATGAAAGTAGTCTTCTAAATAAAAGGCATTCTACTAAGTTCTTGTACGAAATTTGAGAGAATTTCGATAACCAAGAATTTCACCCCCGCATATTTCACACCATCGTTCTCGATTTACTGGCAGAAAGGTATATTCATTGCTCAATTTCAGCGGGCGGTCACGACTTCCCGACGATGATCGATCACTTCTTTCGCACGCCATTTTTGAACGCGTGCATCGTAACGTCGATCTCCCCGACGAGATCGGTCAGACACGTGGAAGAAGGTTTCCTCGAGGGGGTTTAATATCGCGCCCGCACGCCACCATTCAACAGCGATTGCTTGACTTTATACGCAGCGTACGGCAGGAAATGTTATCGGGAATATTGCAGCCGTATTCAGAAGACCCGGGCTAATGAAAACAGGCTGCGTAAGGATGCGCGATGTTTTTGTCTGCTGGAATTCATATTAAACCTCGTTCTATCGGTTATTTATATCGAGGCTGCTGGCAGACCGCTTCATTCCGAAAGTTTTTAATAATATCGCGCGGCATGTGCCACGATTGGAATAATATGATTACGTTCACTCGATAGGAACAGAAACAGGTTTAGAGAAAACAATATAAATACTTCTACTACATCATAGAAAATATGTATTATCAAAAGAAATTTTTGCAAAAATTAATCCAAGAGAAAGATAAGTTAACGTGTACTCTATAACACATCTCGTCGAGACTATAGTCCTGTTCAACATGGCCTCCAATTTAACATGATATAATACGAATTTCATCGACAAATGAACACCAAGCTGGGGCAGAAACGAGCAGCCAGAGGCGGCAATCGAATAACGCGATTCCGAATAGACAAAAGGGTGAAAAAAAAATGAACCGAGAAGATGGAGTTCAAACCATAATTCGGTCCAGTCGGTTAAAAATGCAAGGTACCTCCGGAGTCCGACTCGGAACCGCCCGATCTGAATATCCGACTGAATTAAGACAGGCTCACGGTCCATTAAGTCGAGCGAAAAGAGGTAGAAACTTTTCTGGGCGCTCCCGTCGTAAAAAGAGGACCGCGATCGAATTTATATCGGGAGACGCGCGCACGACCGCAAGAACTTGGAACAACAGCTTTGTGTTTTTTTTTTTAAATTGCCGTGGTCGTGTGGGATTCCATCGGTTTGAAAACAATTTACGGGTTCATCGAACGCCCCGATGCACCGCTAAAGAGAGATTTGTATTCGGGGACTGCAAATGCACGGTCGATACGATTCGAATGGGTTCTGCTCGTCGAAAAATGGGGTTGTTTTAGTGAAAATAATTCGCGGACTCTTGTAGGCTCGAAACAAATTTATTAAGCATCAAGCGTTGGTTTTGGTTGATCTTCAAAAACTACAAGTATCGTAATTAAACGCGAAGTTGAAGTAAAGTACACATGACCTCTTGAAAAACTTTCTGAATTTGAGTACGTTTTTCCAATTGCACGGTAAAATGCAATTTCCCATCAAATTAAGAGCTCTTAAGTATGCAAAAACTAAATCAAATTCACGATTCAGGCGAGAATTAATTAAAAATAATTGCAATGTTTCAATCGTGGCGATGTAAAAACAAAAAGTGTTCCGATTCCAATGTTGAAGCACATTATTCGTTGAGATATCATTAAAACTCTGTGTTGGAATCATCGCATCATTGCACTTACGTATTCAAAAACTCGAGCCAATTCGATGCAGAGGCAACGATAATTCATGCTTCGAAGAGCAGAACGTCCCGTTAAGCAATAACACAAAATCACACGAACGGAAAAGCAAAGAAACAATTTGAAAATGACGAATAAAACGTTCTGATTGTTCAGCTCGGATATCCCCCGGGGAATTCGATGATTAAAATTCCGAGAGGAAAATCCCATGTACAGTCCGAGCGTGAAACAATGAACCATCTAAATAATTGTGCACGGAAGGATATTGTAGCTGCTTTTTTGAGACCGTTTCGTAGCTATTGCTGTGTATTTTTAACTGACCTTTCAGTTGTAAACAAAATTTCTGCGATAATAGAATTCTTATTTTCGTTGGAGAAACGTGAGCAACATCATGAGATCGATTAATTGTTGCGAATCCGTGATCGTGCATACGTTATGAAGCAATTTCGAATATTCGATGTCTCTAGTACTCTGTTCCTAAATAAACCAATACTTCAAATGTTAAGGAAATCATGAAAAAAAACTCGTGGTGCCTCAAAAAAATTTTTATAATGTTCCGTTCTAACATATGCACTGGCGTCCGTTCAGTTCGAAGCGTAAACACTTGTGCCGAAATTGCTCAGCGAACGCGGTGATAGACCGGAGATAAAATAACAGCAACGTTCCGCATTGTTGTCGTTCGATTTTGTTTTTCCAGCTGAAAAAAAACTACGGCAAAAAAGTAAACGGGAAACAAGTAAAGAAAAGAGACAGGTACTCGTTCAGTGAAAATAAAGGTAGCGCTGAAACGGCGTCCAAAAGTTATCAACATGTTTGGCGCGTGACGTAACACGTTCTGCCATGTGCTTTGTCGCGAGTATAGCACGAAAACACTGTCTGTGTCGCGACATAACACTTCTGAAACTGGCAATTCGAAAACATAGCGGATTCATAGCGGAGCGATACTTGTAACGAAACATTTTTAGAATAAAGGAATTTAACTTCAATCATGTTTTAATTACGAATAAAACAGAAACCATCGATATTTTTAATAAATACCTGAGGTGAGAAATTTGTTTAGAACTTAGGTGCGGATTGCTTCGCGTTAAATGTCTATATTCTTAAAGGGATGCAATTTCCAAATCCACCACTGATGATTGTGGCTACTGAATAATCAATAATCACCATTAACAACGAATTAAATTTTTAAATCATTGATTTATCCAACTTACAGTAAAACGAAGGGATCGATCACTCGTTACCTTTGTTCCACGCTAGGGTTGGCCAGAATAGACGGTGAAAGATCGCGCGACAGTTAAAGCGGATTCTGCCGTTTGGTAAATCAGCAGGGCACGCTAAAAGCTTGGAATCGGTACAGCGTGAAAAAGAGCTCTTTCGTCGCGGTACGATGCACCTCGGGCGCCGATGTCGGGTAAACAACGCATCCACGAAGCACGTCAATCGATTAACTTGCTCGCGTTATTTTCCCCGGGATAAAAGGAATACGCCTACGCAACACTTCTCGCTTACGCTGCAGCTCGAGACTGCCACGGAGCTCAGGTAGGTCCGAGGATAAACGTCGAGCGATGCCGGATTATCGGGAAGTAAAAAGAGTTTCTCTAAAAATATTCCTGTGAAATTTCGGTAGACGAAAAAGTGGAACGTATAGGGCTGGACGAGAATCTTTACTAAACTAGCTAAATGCTTCATGAAAATGGATAGTTTGAGAACCACTGACTCGAGGAATCGTCGAGTGTATCTACACGTATGCTTCTTTCTTTCTTTATGAATTACAGTGGCACTGAAATGGCATACGTCTCCGCTGCAAAGACACATGCAATAATAGCGAGTGAAAACCCTTTTTGCTATTTCGTAGAACGGTTATTCCTTGCATTATTCCTGGGCGAAGAACAAAGACAGGTGCAACCGCAGACCGAGCAAGGGAGAAGAGCTACGACGGAAAGCCCGCAATACGCAGCGTCCCGTTTTCTCGCAAAGGTATTGTAAATCGTCACAGCGAACATTTTTCCATCCGCCTCAGTGAAAAACAACAGCGCGATTTTCGTTTCGCTGGCCATTTACCGGCGTTCCGGTTTCAAATCAAGATTTTATAGGACCCTTACGCTGTCACAAATAATACTTTTAAGGCATAAAACATAAAGAATTGTAATTTAAATCAGTTTTGTTAAAAGTCAGGGACACGGGGCTTGATGAAATTTATATTTCTGGCAATGAATGAACAATTTTAATATGTTATAAAAATCTATCACATATCCACAGGAAGTATTGCTTCGAAAGTTTGACGTACCCGTGACTTATGGCGTTCTCTACAGAATTGATCCCGATTTTACCCGTTTTGCCATGTGTATCCTCGGTGTACAGGTGCATCCGCAGTGCGCGTACCGATTGTTTCCGCCGTGCACGTACGGATACAACTGGCGTACAGCGTGCGCAACAATCAACATACGTAAACGCCGCGAACGCAACATACGTCGAACACATCGGCATCGAGGGCAGAGCGCCCACGGTACGTGTACACGCTCATGCATTTATTTATGGAAGATCCCGGGAGTCACCGGGCCAGATGCAGTTATACGGCGAGATCGTGCCTGTTTGCAACGACAACCGTTGTATCGCGACCGGGAGAGCACGGATTTACATTCGCAACTTTCCCAGTTTAACGACAAATATGCTCGCGCTTAGCGTGGGGTAGTCGACGCTCTGCGCGAGGTGGCTAGGTCGCGGAGAGATACCTGTTCGGAGGAAGGAGGCGAATAAACACAAAATGTTTGGAATTAATTTCAGTTTGAGTAACGATGATTTGAATTATTCCAATTACTGTACCAATAATCAACCATTTCAAAATACGTCCACCCGTTGTCGTTCTGAAAACTGATGGCGGTTTTTGTCATCATCAGTTATTACACTTTCATAAAGAAAGGGTTATATTATTTTAAAGCGACTCAAGTAAAATCGTCACTGGCTCTTAGATTAGTAACACATGGTTGTTGCAAAGGATCCCATAGAGACCTCTAAAGAACGACCTGGAAACTTCTGTGCTCTAATCACTGAAAGAATGACAACAACCGGATTACTTGTTTCCACGAAATCAGTTCCAAAGTTCTCATCTGTCTGAAATACGAGCATGACAGCGCCCCATTGGACAAACATTTAACAGCAAGATGAATTCGGCATCACGGAGATGGATTCGAAAGGAGGCCAAAGTAATTCAGCGGCGACGTGGCACGAGAAACGCGAAATCCAATTGGCCCCGTCTTGTTATTGTTAACTAACGGCCGCCACCGGAGGCAGTTGATTGATAATTCGATTGATCGTCCAACGGCAAAGGCCGGCTTTCGAGGGTCAGGTTGGCCTCGCCGTTTTCAAATTGCCGCAAACAGCCTCGCGCTGCGACTGGTCGTCATAATCGGGATCGTTCTAATGGATCGTTGCTGCTCGCCACGCGGAATCGAGGGGGTTCTGGTGGCTCGTGACGCCTAACGAGATTACGTGATAGCGGCCGTTCGCAAATATGTTGCGGAATGTGAGCGCGACTCTTGATGATGCACGGTCGTAATTACGCTCAAGTGGCAAGAAATCAGGAGACGCAGTTTGAATGCTGGACAATTCAAGCACTGGTCGACAATTAAACCCGAAACGTCCCGGGGGAGACTTATCGTCCTCGACGTGTGCCAAGACTTAAAAATATGCTGTTTCTATCGCGAAAAAGGCTTCCAAAATATTGTTTATCGAAGTTTATGTAAGATTGATAGAGATATACAGTCAGTCTGTCTAAATTAAATGATAGGTTTGACATCTTTAAATAAATATTTCATTATTAATACATACAACTGTAAAGTTTATTCATGTGTGAGTTTTACATTTTCAGTTTGACTTTCAGTTTACCAATACGTGCCCTATCCAAGAAACGATTCGACAGCTCGCGTTCGGACAACACGTAAAATTGCCTCTTGCCCCGCACTGATAAGCAATCAAGAATCACTCGACGCGAGAGACACTCGAGGCGGCCGACTAAAACTTCGCCAGGTCCGACGTTAAATAAAAATCACCTCGCCAAACGACCCAGAGACACTCTTGAATCCCCCTTAAGATCCCGTCGGATAATCTTCGTCTTTCTCCCAGACGGAGTTCCTTAGATCAGTTCGGAGATTTTCAAAAGCCGCGGAGGTGTCGTTCGCGAATGGAGGGGTAGATAAAGGAGATAAGCATCGTTTCGATATTAGCTAGTCAGCGAACTCGTGACGACGACCCCCGAGAAATTAGGAAACTCTCCGCGGCGCGGTTGACGAAGCGGTTCAATGTGGAACGCGTGGCCGCGATAATTATACGTCCGTGTCCCTGGAATACGATTAACTCCTGGTATTCCGGTGGCGGGCTTAATCCTCGTTATCATCCGGATTACGCGGCTCCGTAGCCGGTCGGGTGTTCCGAATCCCCTAATCTGGGGCGATCTGGACGCGCGATCGCTGCGAATTGAAAGGAGGACCCCGGGATCCGCGCCGAAACAAACGATTTGGATCGTGCTGCGCGAGCAATCGCGTTGACATTCCCCTCTGGGCCTTGATTGACGTCTCTGAAGCCCCTGGCTGATCTCGAAGAGAGCAGAGGCTCGATAGTGTTACACTACTAGGCATAGAAATTCATTCTGAGTAATACGAATAAACATTTTTATCCTCGAAATTAGGATGAGTTCTTCTCGGACCAGATGCAAATTACAGGGGACGACATGTGCACACAAATCCCGAGGTAGTAGGGGATTCAACGTGTTCGTGATCGTACTCTAAGCGTCGGGGCAGTGCCTTTGAGACTGCTGGTGAATTTCAAACGGAAGATCTCGATGGTTCGTTTCCACATCGTTGTTCAACGAACCAGAATCGCTCAACGAGATCCTCAATTTGTGTCCCACGGATCAGGGTCCTCATGCGTTTGGCATCAGGCAGTCTTGGAAGGCGAGCCTAAAATGCTTGCCATTGGGATTCACCGTTGGGATGAGCGCTCTTTGGACAGGACTAGATATGCAAACGTTAGGACACGTATAAACAAGATTTAAGGACTCGATGCGTTGGTTTGGATCTGCTCCGAAAGTTTTGAGAGCGCGAATGGTTTGTGTCGTAATGTACCGAACGGTGGGAATTTTTATTTTCGTAATGGAAGTTGTTATAAAAAGTCAAAAGAATTACCGCGTTACGCACACTCCGGCAGAGACATCTATCACTGTACGCGCAAAATATGGTTACGGGTACGCGAACAAATTGCCTACATACTGCTGCTGACGACGAAACAGCCGCAAACGTTCTCATACATCATACGATGCAAATGAACGAACAGGTAAATTACGCGTTTGGAATTGTCCCCTATTCGAACGACGTCGACTTCCAACGTCGATACAGGGTTTTGTTGCGTTGTGTATGTTAATTCTTTCGCCAGGAGTGTTTACGAGGTAGCCGCCGCGCGGAGTTCCATAATCATTGCATTAGCCTTCCGCTGATAAATGAGTTTCTGTCACTCTGTTGCAATTCTCTCAGTGTTCGATGTTTCGAGCAGGAAAATTGATTTTGATTAACAACGCGAATGGATAAACGAAACTTACCGCCGTGCGAGTTAAACCAATCAAAACAATGCCAACTGCGTGTGATTATTTTGCGGTACTGTTATTGTACGACTTTATTATGAAAATTCAGACAGTGTATATTTAACATAGTAGATGGAAAGTTTGATGAATAGTCAAACTCCAAATAATAAGACTCCTCGATGGTTACCAGACTTTTCTAACTGACTGAGTCAGTGATAAGTTCACTTTGTAACTTCTCTGGTTCAATTGGCGATTAATTACTGGAGATTATCTTCATATAAGCAGTCACAATAACCGATGAGTTGGTACGAATATATTACTCTTCCGTGAAGCTCTTAGCAGGCTTTTCTTAGAGGGTAGACGAATCAAGGTACATCTGCTTAACACATACTGGTGGACAGAATTTTGGCAACGAAACACGTTTTCTCCCTACAATGGGAATCCCACAGTTGGCAGGCAGACTTCCAAGCACAGCTCGAAACAAATTTCTACCTTACCCTTTGGAAACACGTGGACTTTGTCTTGTTACTCGGAACGACAGAAGTGAATTTATATTGTACAGAGTAAACCCTAATGTCTCCTGCCAAGATCGTCTGAGGCTGGTAAATTGGCGTTACTTTTGATAATAACATTCTTCAAGTCAAGGGAAAAAGTCTACGACTGCCAAGAGAGCAGAGAGATAATTTCTCCTTTTAAAGAAAATAAATTCTTTCTCTTTGATTGGAAAATTAAAATTAGATAATAATAAACAAACTTCTATTTTAACTGAGTCTACCATTATAAACACCCTACTTGACCTAACAATTTACCTTAAACTTCGACTTCTGCGATAAAGTTTAATTACATTGGAAATTTTCATCAAACCCAAGCAGAGTCGAGGCAGTTATGGCTTATATTTTGCAATATCTCGCGAGGCAGACAAAGTTATCCACTTCCACTTGACTACAACCAAGGAGTTCCCTTCTCCCTTGGAGGAGGAAAGCAAGTAAGGACATTATCCTGATGATACAATGGGTTTCCTCGTAGTAACGAGCGATGTATCTCTTCCGTCTTTCCGACTGCACATCGCCGCATTAGATTATGCCACGTAACACTGTGTAAATGAGCGTTCTGCCCGTTATCGCTGGGATGAATTTATACTCTACACTATTTACAAAATCGAACTTTGAGCGATGTCTGGGTGAAATTTAACGCGTCCGACTTTCGTTAAATTTCATAAGGTATTATCATTAAAATGAAAGATGCAACATCGACTTTCAGAATACGAGATAATGTAAATTTTTTTTAATAAAATAGAATCCTGTAAGTTTATTGCTTGTTATGAATTTGTTGCAATTTAAATCTGGCTGTGAAATAAATATTTTATAATTAACTTCGGGGAAACTGACAAGGCAACAGGAAAGCACGCGTTTAAATATTTTACAGAAATGTCGCGCTTCCTACGGGGTGGGCACATCGGGTTTCAATTATTATCTGATGATAATAATTTTGTTATCGTGGAAGTATTAATATAATGTCACCGCACGAACCATTGGGAATAACTGTCAATTTGAGCGTATCGAGATAATAATATATTGTAACTCAATTCCTCGTTTTATTTATAACAATCGGTGCGCGATTGTTTCTTTGGACGCGTTGCACTGTTTGTTTCATTACTCATCGGTGGAATAATAACACGCGTTTCAGTATAATTGGAAATAAAATGCTGCGCATTAATCTTCCCTCGATTTACTGTGTGCGACTCTGAATAGAATTTTCCATAGGGTATCGTTAGAATAATTGCATTAAAATAATGCAAACTTTCGAAATCATTTCAAGAATAAATACAAAAATTAAAAGAAATGGTTTATAAAGGAATTCCAAAAACGCAATTTTAAATTATACGAAATTCGTATCGTATACTTTTAGATTCTAAATTTACTTTAATTTTTAATAAACAGACCCAATCGTAGCTTTCAGTAACACGAGTGTATCAGCAGAGAAAGTAGTCATCGAAGATGATCCATTCAGCTGATAATTACCATTAGAAGAGGCGCCGGGTTAATAGGGATAACGTGATTAGGAGGCCAGAATTATTATCACGCGTGTATTGTGTAATGGAGTTCTGATAAGCGTAACATGTTCATTAGGTCATGATGTCATGGATTCTGATACTGAAAGATTAATCTGTTTCGTCATTATCATACTATCTAATTAGATCCTGGCAACGCTCATGAATAACCAAAAGTTTTAATAATCGTGACAACTATCTCATGAAACGATACTTCCTCAGTCTCCTTCGATACCATCAACACTAATATACTGAATCCCTTTTAGTTTACTGAAAGTCGAATAAAAAGTAATTAAACTAGTTACTTTACATTCGAAAAATAATTGAAATATTTAATGGTTCATCGGTGTTGTGAAATGTTAAAAACTAATAAATAATGTATTTAAAATTTTGTCAACATGTATACTTGAATAAATCCGACCCACGATGGAAAAGCTTTCCGAGTACTATAATATTAAAATTGCTACACTGCCTGTAACCACGAACCTGCCGTAATTAAATAATTCGAATCTCATATTTAAACAAATTTCTCGCCAGCAATTTCACGAAACCAGCTTCGTGACGAGGGCAGGGGTTAATCCGCCATTAACGAAGACCATTTTTGTAACCGACGAGACACCTGAACGATTGCAAATTAACGCGGCGCCGAAGAAAAACAGATGGATAAACTTATCGTGTGTTAGGATTAGGATGCGATTAAGGTAACGTGAAGGGTGTCGCAATTAAAATCGCAAGTGGCTCGACGCCGACTGTTTCACACGTTCCATCCGCGTTCTGACAGGTGAACGATGTCAGTAATCTACTTTCACCGACGCGATGCGCACGATGAACTTGGGAAGTGCTTGTAGCAGCGTTACCATTAACGCGGGGCGGCCATTAAAACGGTACCCCACCCGCGCCGTGTTCGCGGTGTTTGCGATTTTCCCTCAGAATTCGGCTCGAGTTTCGGCGAGCCGTGTAAGCGAGATACACGTGTGCTCGAACCGTAGAGCAGGCAAGAACACCAAAAACACCAGCAACTTCCAGCGCTGCTTACTTCAACGAGGAACTTTGCCTCCTCTCGCGTAACGCGCCGCTTCCCGCTCGAAATTAAGTGCCCGATGAAGTTTATTGCCAAGCTCGGTTTAAAGCGCGCCTTTTTCGTGCCCGTTGGAGCAATAACTATGATCGAGGGAACTCGCCCGTGCCCGATAAATTAGGAGGGGGGGGAGAGGTACACAACGAGCCGCGGGGCTATTCGAATCTTTCTCGAATGGTTCGAGGTTCAAGAAATGAAGCATTTAAGGAAGGGAACCGTATATGAATTGGATGTCGTATTTTAGAAGCACCCTGGAGTCAGGATTTTGTATAAGTGATTCACAGAATCTCTTGAAATATTTTCGATAATATTTGCAACATAGTAGAAGAATGGTAGATGTTAATAATTGAAATTAGTTTCAAGGTATCGTTAAAAGTAAAAAGTTTGAAACTGTTTGGGATAACGCGAGGAACGCTGTTTGGAAGTCGATCGCGGTAACTGGATAAGATAACTGCTCGGAGAAACAGCTAGACGAGACTAAGGAAACGAAAGAAATTGCGAGTGAAGGGGGTTAGGAAACGAGCAGTCCGAGAAGGAATCTTTTGTAAATAAAAGCGACGGGTGACAGGAGACCACCAGCGACTCTGTAATAAAAGCTCGTAACGCTTGGTATTGGCAAGCCCTGATTTATTCCCGGCAACTGCACCCGAAGCTTTGAAGTTCTCGCGAAGGGAATGCGAAAGAGAGGCCGCTTTCCCTCCACATCCCAGACCAGCGCATACCACCCGTTAGAACTCTATGTCCTCAGTCCTCGGATTTATAACCTGAGAGCCACGAGTCCTCCGACCCCTCGATTTCGTACTCCCTCTTTGCAGAGGCTTGAACCGCGGATACGTATTCGTTCCACGTGGTGGGTTTAACTCTTTGAGGCACGCGATTTCAAATCAAAATAAAACTGGGACACGGAATTATAATCTCGGTTCTTATTCGTTAAACGTTGCGTAATATGATTTTGTATTATTAAATGATCTGATCATGAGCCTTTAATCCACCTAATCCCAAAGACGTTTTTACACAGGAAATTTTACAAAGAAGTGACTTCATGCCACCAATTGAATGTGAAATTAAAACATTCCAAATAAACTCCAATAAACTTTATTTATGCTTTACCAACACAATGAATTGAAATGAAATATTTTACATACATAACACGGTGAGCAAAGCTTTTGCAATGTTTTACATAGAAATTCTAATGATTATTCAAGTTTTCAAAGAATCTGGAACTGCGATTAAGTACACAGAGAGGCGCGAGGCGGAAAGTAAAAAGTCTTTGGGCGGAACAAATTATCACTCCGCGCCGACGTTAACACGATTAATTGGACAGCAGCAGGGCGAAATTTAAGGGTACGGTAACACGATTAACTCCAGCCGGTCCAATCTAATTGCCTTAATACCGGAAGATAATCGATCAACGAGGTTGTTCCGGGCCTGGGTGTCGATCGCTTCATACCTCGATTAGAACGTCCGTGAGTCGGAATCCGCCGCGCGGAACATCGATTCGCGAAGGACCCCCTCTTCCATACTAATTTCGAGCGTACCACCTTTTTTTTCTAGAGCTAAATCGATCGTCGAAGCCAGCCATTATCGAAACCCGATCACAGCCTGGCTAGAACGAGAGAGAGCTGGTTAAAGTTCGAGCGGACAAGGATGGAAGAAGGTCCGTGGCCCCCGGTAGCATTTTACGCCACCTCGAAAAACCTCCGTCCTCTCTCGTGGAATTTAAGTTCTTAACTATTTGAACGTCTGCCAGAAATAAAGCTCCCTGGCCGCGGCGCTGGCCGCCCTCCTCTGCCCCTGACGCCAAGAATTATTTCGCAAGTTCGGGGAAGAAGTGAGTGCTGTTTGTATGTACCGGCTCGTTTCGTACGCTCGTTTTTCGCTGGTAAAGAAACGCGTCCCTCGGCCAGCTCGTGCCGAACCCTTCCCGCGATCTACGATCGCCAACTGCCCGTTTATATCGCGGCTCGCGCCGCGACGCACAGTGACTCTCACTCGAAACAAGCATTTTCAGTTTGGGATAAAAATTTACGTCATCATTATAGATTGCAAATAACAGTTTAATTATTTCAAACAAACATTGGACACAGTAAGGTTAAACGTAAGATAAATGTAAGGTTAAACGTGTACATCACAACGTCAACGTCGGGTTGCGGTCAACTTGTGAACCACTATAGAAGCCTGAAGTTTACTGGAATGCACACTGGAACGGTGGACAGGCCTTCCTTCGCGCGCAACTTTATGCCGCTGTGCATGGACGCGTGAATTTACCGTCTCGCTTACGTTTTTGTCCGGCATGATCGAGATGCCCAGTACTTGGCCGCGGTTCCGTCGAGCTCGAGGGGGTTATGTTAAAGTGTTTCGTTGGAAATTAGTTGCAGCACTTACGGACCGCGATGCACGGAGGCTGCATCGAGAGTCGCGGACATCAATTCGAAAAATCTGTGCTCGGTCACAATGGGGCGCCAGGAGCACGAGCCAGAAAACCGAGTATATTGCACCCTCCTTGACGGTAGAATCGGAAAAATGCGCGACTGTATATAGAACCGAGTATCGAATAGCAAATGAACGCAGAATGGTCGGTGTATTGTTGGAAATTGAGGTTTCTACAGTTTAGATTGGGAAAGATATGGTTTACAAGTCTTGGAAAGAAAACTAAGAGTAAAGAAAGATTTTAGTAGGAAATTGTGGAGTGTGTCGCGAGTGGTCCGTGATATTTTTTAATCATTTTAATATAAATGCAGTCTGTTCGAATGCCTATGCAGATATTCAGAAGCGATTACGAGACGAATCGTTTATACAACTACGTTTGTGACATCTACTGTGTCTAATTCGAATGTAATTAACCACCGACGAAGTTTTCGACATGTTGTCAAACCCAATCGAGAAAGCCCCCATTAAATTACTATCGACGAACAATTACTTCTAATTGGGTAATAAGTGTCACACGTGAATTCCGAAATAGCGAGCAATCTACAATTTTGGTTTTGGGGGCAAATTCGATTTTGATACCATTTCTACCGCGCTGAACGCTCTACCTTGTTAAACTAATATCATTTGAAATTAGTCGCAGACATTTCTATATAAATATTATGCACCTCCAAATAAAATTTCCTCAAGATGCATGGTTTTAAATGGAATAATAACGAAGAATTTGGAACTGTATACGTACTCTGTTTTACGTTCAGAGCTCTCAACCTCGCGTCGATTATAATGGTGAATCCGTATTAAATTAAACTAACGGGATTTTTGGCGAAAATTCCGTCACGTTTTCGCAGTATGAAAACTGGAGGAAATTTCCGGGTCAACTAATATGCGAATTTCGTTTATACCCGCGTGGGGAAAGAAGAGGAAACAAAGGAAAAGAGAACAAAGAGGAGAAAACGATCGAAACGATGCTTCGTTGTCAAAGTGGAAAATGGAAAAGAGCAAAAAGCTCTCGCCGCTAACGAGTGTACGCGCGTCCTCTCAAAGTAAATCATTAACCGCGCTCTCGTGCGTCCGTCGAAAAAAGCAAAGTTAGGCACTTCCGCGCGAAACCCTATCGCAAGAATTTCACGCATTCGCGAAACGCTTGAATTAACCTACCGTAATTCAAACTATATTTCAACTACGAAAATTAAAATTCAAGGCACGCACGAACGATGCCACAATTTCGAAAACAGAATTACTTTATTGTATCATAGGTGAAGAATTTGGTAAATGGAAAATTCTGTTTTAAGAGGCACGGTCACGTAAGAATAGAAAGCATGTAAAGAAAGGAATATTATCCTTACGTAAGGAATATAAATCCGACAAGACCGTCTCCATCTGTGACGCTTCTTTATATAATCATTGTTTTATTCTGCCCGTCGATAAAAGGAATTGACGGAGCGAGAGAAAGAACTGGGAGAATATCCAAGGAAAATAATTCTTTTCGCTTCTCGTTTAATTCATTGCACGATAATTATTGTTAGAAATTCAAAGATCTAAATTTTCGAAAGAATATTATACTGACTGTTACTATAGAAATGTTAATTTACGTTGTTATTAATGATGGTAACGTTTCGGAGAATCCTTCCTGGTATCTCACTCTCGCGAGTTCTCAAAGCGCCATCGATTTCATCGAATTAGACCCTTCTCCATGGTTTACTATAATAGCAACAAGATCACTTGGCCACTCAAGGCCTCATCTTCAACTATAAATCACACCGTGTCAGCTTCCCCCTTTATTTAAGAGTCTAAGAGGGTGTGCTTGCAAGTTTGCGCGAAAAGATGGGAGATAAAGCAACGAGCTAACCAAACGGTGTGATGAGAGTAACGGTTCGTATAAATGACTTCGGGTAATCTCTCAATCTTTTTCAGCAGCCAGGATACTTACATAAATTCCGAGGATAAGAGATTTCTCTATTTTAAGGAATAAATAAAACAATTATTCAAATGTCCAGATTCTGTTCAGTTGAATGTTAATTTTGAAGGTATCCAAGCGAAGAAGTAGAATTTTAGCTCTGAAATAATGAATCCGAGTGTCATCCTATCGAAAAAAACTACAATACCAGAAATCCACGATTTTCGATCTGAGTGATCGTGTTCCAACCGCCTTCGCCCTCTTACGAGGAATTTCTCGTTTGATTTACGCGTGCCTCCGACGCACAGGGCAATTCTCGCGAAGGAATTGCCGCCAAACAATTCGAGAAACGACGTCTGTTATACGTCGAACTCGTAAAAATCTTTCTTTCGCCGTGCGCCAGGGATGAGCCTGTTTCAGAGCAACTTCCGTCGCAAGTTCCTACGAGGGGATGGATACGGAACGAGCGACAAGTGCGCCGCACGGTGTCGTAAAAGAAAGCTTTACAGTCTTGTCGAAAATCAACAATAAAAATCTGAACCGAATGATACGGATAAAGGTGGCCGTACAACGGAGGGGGAATGATAAATATCTGGTACCGAGCACACGTACAAAAGAACACCGAAGGGGACGGTCGTTCGTTCCGCCATTTGAACACACGAAACGTTCCCGTTTATATCGCCAAGGAACAGGGGAATTTATGCCTGTCCCGCACCTGGTATTTCGGTCAAATATTTCATAACCATCGTACGAGTCTATCGCGTCGATCCCCGCTGAAAAATATCTCCGTGCCGGCGTGCTTATTGCTTCCACCTATCGCTTCTCAGCGGCGTACTCGTTCCTTCACGATTCCAGCACAGCCCCCACACCTCTGTTCGCCACCGCCGACATATTGACGTTTTCTTTTGTCGTAATGCGCCTCGACGCGAGATCGAAAATTTCCAGGAATAGGTCCTGGAAGAGAAGACGGTAAACGAATTGCTTGGAAATTATTATCTCGATCGATCGAGGTTACTGCTTATCCTTGATAAATAGTATTCAGCTGCCGCTATCTTGAGTCGCGCGCTTGGGGGCTAATGACTACCAGGGTGGAATGGACGAGTAGCACTATCGTCTTGAGCGGAGCATTCACGGTTAATGCGTGCTACTAATCATTGCGAGATGAATGAGCAATTAAGAGGTTGGAAGGCCTTTGATAGCAAAGGACAGTTGCTGCGTAAATATCTAATTGGACTACTGACTTCGCGTGCTGGCAATTTTGCATAAATTATGAAGGGAAACTCGAGCACTTGTTCCAAAACGAATGCCAGACTTAATTTTAACCCTTACAGACCTGAATTATTTTTTCTCGTACTAATGCAACTTAATTTTTAGAATTAACTTGGACTAAAATTATTATGGAAACGATAGCGTCGGTAATGTACAAGTCTTATTAAGTTTTGTGTCCTCAATTACGGTCGTCAGGTCTGAAAGGGTTAACGAAGGAGTCGAATACCCCACGTAATTATTCGTAAGTCAGATTCTAGCAGAAACTGGTCCCCAATACGACCACTCGGAATTAAAACTTCCATCCCCATTTGTTTATGGTTCAGCAGTCGCGAAAATTGTCACCGAGGCATGACCGATAATACGCGTACGCTATTGTAACGTATGCACCTATTGTGTCCTCGAGCCACTTCGTCGGTAATTCCGATTGCGGGCAATACCGCGTCATCTGTTCCCTCTTCAAACGGTCTGTCTGAAATTTCACCAGTCTTCAACAACCCTTCCGAAACCGCGTTCCCGATAAATATACGGAAACAATGAAACGAGTCGACGTCGACGCGCGAGACGTGGGAACCGAACATTCCGTGCCGCTCGATTTATCGTCTTTCTGGTTCCGGATTTCGGAATCGGAGGATTGGCAATAACGGCGCCACCGTAAAAATACCGCGGAACAATACTGAAACGCAATCCGGTTAGCGTGTTTCCGCTCAAGGGTGTAGAAACGCAACTGTTCCGTCGGTGACGCTGTTGCAACCGTACGGTTCACAGGATTTATTCTCTCCTGCTGTCATTTTGAGTTGTCTGGTAACTTTAAAACAAACTGGTTGGCTGCATTTACAGCTATTAACCCCTCGAGTCCTATGGATGATCTGGCTAGACGCTGTTGCGGTGATTCGGCTCACTGAATTGATTTTCATCGAGTTCCTGAATGTATATTTGTAGTAATTTGTCAATAATGTTGGTACCTTGCATAATTAGCAGGAGTGGTGCTTGCTTTATTTTCTAAAAATATTTTTGCTTTCCAACTTGCTTTGCACTGAGAAATTAAAGAAATTAATTTTGAAGCTGAGATGTTGTATAATAAATTTAGATAGTAAATTTTCTTTTTAAAACAACAAATTTAAACGCTCAAAATTTTGTTTGGCAATGAATGGGTTAAATTGTATGACTATCTAATTTTAATTTCTTGCGTAAACAGGTAAGCAAAAGATAAAACAGCTTCGAACCCACCTAATCCACGATGGAAGTATTTTTTATATCTTTATCCCCGTTGGAAGTCTCTTTCCTTTAAGAGCCGCCTTTCCTAAAACTTTCGAATCCATCGCCTCGAATCGTTATCCCTTAAAGGCATCGATTCAAAGTAGTTTTCCGCCGAGATCAAAAAGCTACTACGTTTTCTGCGAAATTTCCGGTTTTCTCCTTTTTTTACGAACTTTGCGTAAGAAGTGTCGCTGAAAGTTACATGAACCCCTTTATTGCCAACTTTCCGAGTTCCCCATACATCAGCGTCCGTGACGCACAACACTTTCCAATCTTCTAAACTCCGGGAAACCGTTACGAGAACCCTGTCAGTTTTTCACGAGGCGTCTCGTAACCTCGAGATTCTGAGAGCGGGTAGTTCTCCGCGCGGTTCATGGCGTTAGAAATGAATCATTCAACTTGCCGATTCACGCGTGAACGGCTACACTTCCGAACAAAGAGAGACTCGTCTTATCATCATTAAACTCGAAGATGGATTCTCTAACATGTTAACACTAAACCTGCCACGACCGGTCAAATGAACGTTATCAAATTTTTGTATGCAGTTCAATTCAGTTACACGTAAAATATTTTTGTAGTAGATTTAGTGTTAAGCAAAGCTAATGAGCGATGAGGATCATGAAAATGATCCAATTTAATATCAGATTAATACGCGATAACTATCCCGTATCTGAATTAACTCTATAAATTTTTGACTGCAATTTGTCTAAACCGAATAGCAAATATAGGAGCTCGGATTTCATAATTCGCGAACGGTATTATCAATATTAATCAACGCGAATAAACACGGTTATAGATTATTTGCAAACAGAAAATACTATAACATTCATGTTTCCGTAATTATTAGGTACCCATTAATATAACATATGAATTATTTCCGTGTATTAAATTCTGTTTGTGTGTGTACAATTTCGCAAACAGCTATCCAAAGAGTAACGTTTCATACCTGATCAAGCTTTTTCTTTTTTATTTGTTACGTTGTACTTTAGACGAGGTCAAACTTTTGCAATGACCTCTGTGAACTGTCAGAGGGAAACAAATGTCGTATAAACGTACGCAGATGCGGAAATGCCCTTTCGTGTTATAGCTCTTCCAAGTTCCGAGCCGGAGGAAACGTTCTTGCACGCTCCTTGAGTTTCAATGGAAGCGTGCCTCAAAGACCGTGGAAAACCGGTTGCCAATCGGTCGCCGCTTTTTGGACGAATTCGATTCGGAATGCTCCAGAAATTTTCGAACTTGTCGAGTAATTCATGCGACCACGCTACGTCAAAGATGCACGATGCTTCCTTCAAAGTTTTTCGCCTGCTAGGCTTTCAAACAATCTATTGACCCCCGTTAACCCTCTGCACTCGAGGCCTTCTCTTTTTGTATCTACTAGCAACTCGAGATGCTTTCTTAGCATTCTATTGCCACGAATGTCGAGCTTAGATTAAACTAATTTGAGATTTGAAAATTAGGTCACCTTTACCTCATCGACGATCATTTTATCGACACTTCGAGTTCAAAAATAATTAAAGCTAAACAAGCATTATTGCTGGTTGATTTACTGCGTCGAACCTAATGGTGACCGAGAGTCACATTTCGAGTAGAAAGGGTTAAGTACAGTTGAACAAATTGTGAAGGCGCGTATAATTATTGAATTACCTTTGTATTCCGAGCTTTATAAATTATTTAAATAGGCAACTAATTAAACGGATAAATTAATTTCCCCTGAAACTCGTTATGTAATTTAATTCACCATTTCTCCATGCGATTTATCGTTTACGAAAGGAGTGTAATTATAATGAAAATAAAATGACTTAAACCTCGGCGTAGTATAAATTGCGCTGACACTGGGCGAATACGCGCGTTTGCAAAGCTTGGAATTAAAATTAAGGGACATAAATATGCACGTCACCCACAGGTGTGACAATGTAAAAAGGATCAGAATGCGAGATAGGCACGCGCGCGTTACTCACGCTTATCCGGCTAGTCACTTCCTAATACTGAAAGACTGACGTACTACTATGTAGTCTCAAACGTCAATCAAGCCACTCTAGAGCTAAGGTTCAAAGGAACATGTCTCGAAATAAACGTTATCGCCTCGAATTAAAAAGCTGAAACTCGTCGTGTGACTGCACGCGAGGTCTAACTCATGCTAGATCAAAGAATACGATAAATGTATAATGATAATGAAATTATTTGAGAAAGCTGTTTATAATTATTTGCGAATTAACATAAATTAAATTGCTGGAGTAATATTTATATATTTCTCAATCGAAGCCTTTAGAATGAGAACGATAAAAATCCAGTTTATCGAGAAATTAATGCTTGAAATATAGTAGCAGAAGGAACAGGAATATAAATGCAACTCAATTTGCCAACGTTCTCACGTACTCTATTCCCCTGGTGTCCAACTGGAAGCATATAAAGGATCTTAAGTATGCAGGTAATGGCTTTCCAGTTCACGAGTCAACTCGTTTCGTTCAATTTGTCTTTCTTGAATAGGCAATCTTGATTTTAAAAGAAATCTTTAAACCAAAGAGTCCAAAAATAAATGATCGAAATGTCTTCAACACAAGTCAATTCAACACAGTCGAATGCACCAGTAACACACTAAAAATGCAAACTGCGACAATCGGTTACCCAGAAAAGAACGTTGAAAAAACAACAACCTCTTTCAGTGCCCGGACCACTTGAGACGAGTCCCCCGACATTCTTTGCGCGTTCATAGCGAAAGCCGTAGAGCGGAAGGCGTTGTTTCATGTAAAAAAACGTCGTTGAAATCGTACACACGCATCCGTACTGTATCACAAAGTAAACGTGTGCTATTATTCAGCCGATGAAAGCTCTTCAGCTTGAGTTACCTGAAGTTGGACCACCTCGAAGAAGTTTTTTCCCTTCTTCGAATGAAAGAAGCGAATAAGACGTCGTTTTCTCGGTAATCTAACTTCACGGAAGTGCATTAAGCCAGAAGTTCAGCGGCTTGAGAATTACAAAACCTGATTCATTACGTGACAGTGAGTCGCGATGTACTCAGCTGCGGATACATGTACGACCATAATGGCTTGGAAGTATGTATTATTCCCAGAGGGAGGTTTCAGACAAATTTTTGGAGAAACCTATATTTATTTATTTAAACGTTTCGAAAAACGAAAAGCTTCAGTTTTATCGTGTGCTGCGTCTATCGCAATCCTTGAATTATTTTGTGTTAAATAGCTTCTAGCAAAGAAGATAATTCTCCATAGAATAATTCATCTATCCGAAATACTTCTTCCTTCTTCTAATGGATTTGATTGAAGGTAGAAGCGTACAAGAGGACAAGCAGTTTGAAAGTTAAGATTGGAATGAGACAATTTCATGCGTCGAGCATCTCATCGAGCAACGGCGGGAGAACTGGAACGAAGAAGGAAGTGAAACCAGGTCGAGGAATATTAACCTCGACTGCGAAGACGCGAAGTTTAATGGGCGACTTGCAGCAAGATATTACCCCGATGTAGCAGTATTCAACCGATCGCGTATGAGCCGTTGGCACTGTAAACTGCCGGTTTACGACACGCGTCAGCGGATCCTGCACCCGTGTCTATAGTAGAATGTACAGGGTACAAGGAAAGTATTTATCACGGATGAATCGCGTCTGCATCGGGGATAACATCAAAATCGTACTTCATCGTATCCTAATGCAATACAATTGTATTTCATTCGTTTCTATTATAGGCAACGGAGAGGTTACCATTGATCTTTATAAAAATAAAGCATTGTTTCTGTGCTTAGAAGTCATTTCTGTTCTGAGAAATGAAATACAGTTCATTTGCAAGATGTAATAAAATTCGAAGTGACATAGAATTTAAGTTTGAATATTCAAAACAATGCGGGATTAGCGATAGATTCATTTGACGAATCTCCGTGCATTCGAAATGCATAGATTCATCAGTGATAACCGTGACAAATACTCCACTTCCGCTCTATACACAGAGTTTGCGTAGTTTCGCGAGCTCCCGCTCACGCGATATTCAACCATTTCGTCGAGGATTCATCCATATTTATCCGCGTTTATGTAACGAATCATCTCAGGAGCATCCATTTTTCCTTAACGATTATGGAGTTTCCATGTTGCTCGGGGATGGTTGAATTAAACCCCGCGAAGTGAACATTCGTGGTTGTCATAAGGGAATTTACTGAAACAACTTCGAGCACTAGGTATATGTAGATAATGTTTACACAGGGAATGGCTAATTCAATACTGGCTTGAAACGTAACCTTTGTTAGTAACGAAGTAACCAAGTAGCAAATCTGGTTACCATCAACGATGTCAGTAATTGAACCATTATTCAGGGGCTTGGAATTCACAAATATTAATTAGGGCCCATGTTAAGCGAAGCAATTTAATCCGTTCAGACCTGGCTTCCACAATTGGGGACACTATCGTTTAGAGCGAATGTCCTTATTTGTGCACATGAAGAAAGACCACTTTTCCTCGAAAACTACACTATTAGGATTTTTTTTTATTTTTACATTAGCACGAGAAAAAAAATAATTCATGTCTGAAAGGGCTAGGAACAAAAGTAATAAAAAAAAAAAGATAGATTTATATCTACTGAAAAATACCTTTAAACAAAATAAAGCAGGAGAATTGTTTCCACAATTTAATCACCATCCATTAATTTCGAAGAAAAATCCCGAACGCCAATAACGCGAACAGCCAGCACATTATCAATCTTAAGAAAGGGTATTACACCCTCTGCTGGGCAGCTGTAACCATAAAGCCGACAATGTATCGGCAAATCCGTGCCGTATCGCCGAAACGCGTTTGCGTGGCTCGCTAAGCGATAGAACGAAAGAAACAACAAGCGAGAAACAGGGTAGGATCGAGAGAGACGCAGCGAGCAGAGGGGGTTCCAATTAAGGGGTGTACGTACGCTGGAGCCCGGAGTGCCACGAGGACATCGTTACAGCACCAAGATCGCCATTATGCCACGACAAGGACGACCCTAACGACGCGAGCCTTCGTGATTTATGGTCCAGCGAAAATGCTCCGTGGAACGCGTGGATTATGTATCCACGAACCAACTTTCCCGAGATACTTCGCAGGGTCAGATTAAGAGAATAATGAGGCTGGTTTTTGTCCCCATCACTTCGACGAGATTAACTCGACGAGGGCGTAATATGCAACCGTTCACAGGGTTGGACGCGCTTTTCAGTGACTACCCTGTGCCGGAAATGAGCGAAATTTTATTCGAATTACAAGTGTTTATTCGTGGAGTTTATTCGATTAAATAACGAAAGTATGACAGAAATTTTACAAGGTAATATTTCATAGCCATTGGTATCTAAAAGGTAATTTAAAAAAGAAAAGAATTGATACTTTTATATGCTCTGAAAAATGGCCAATGAGTTTTCGCGGAATTACACGAATTTAACGGATTACGTATAATTAGCTTAAACCGAGGTGAAGTTATATCAGACGTCATTTTGTGCAAATTCCACGAAAATTAGGACTGTTTGAGAAACGTATAATTTGTACGATATGGGTTGAAGTTACACTGGTTCTGCGAAAGCTTGTAATAATTAAGCCTCTGGACACTGGGAACGTTGTAACGTAGAATATAATACTCCACGTGCCCTTATCTGCGAGCGCTTTATGAAGGGACGCGGCCACTACGTGGATCTCTATTCATGAGTATTATAATGTAAAGGATTATCTATTTTCTAGTAATTCAAGGTAGTTAACGATAGCTAGCTAACTCCTAGTCTTAGAATATCTGATCGTATGGAACTAATGAATTTTGTCCAAAGAAAATTGTTACCAATTCATCCAGTTCGGATTTATTTATTTTTCAATGAAGATTCGAACAATATTTCAGAAACTCCTCGAGAACACCTGAATTTCAAAAGATATAAAATTACATACGAAACTGGAGGTCCAAGTTTAGAGGGTAGTTTCATCCTTTAAACTTGCGAGACCGTTTATTTTCAACCATTCCACAAACCAGCAAAGTTTCATCAGAATCGGAAGGGGCAACGCGAACGTTCCTTGTCGGTACGACTTGGCTAACGAGTCCACCCATTACTCATTGTTCCTCCTTGACTTGATGGCCGTTTGAATTAATGGGTAGCATAATATTATCTGTTTTCCGTCAATCTTGCTATCCTTCAGCAATTTAGAGCCAGTTGAGACAAATTCCATTCTCTGATCGCAAACACAGACCCAAGTGGAAATGGTGGATGATGGTCAGACACATTACCCAAGTTGGTTCCATTCAAAATTGAATTTCTCCAGGTAACCAACGTTTGACCATACGAAATTGATACTAAAACTTGTATTGTATAATCTTCACATATTTTCATCCAGAAAACTTCATCTGCCACAACTCACCTCTTTGCACAGGTCGCAAGTGGAAATTGTCGGTAATGGTCAGACACCGAAGTTGGTTCCATTCAAAATTGAATTTCTCCAGATAACCAACGTTTGACCATCCGAAATTGATACTAAAATTTGTATTGTATAATCGTCACGTGATTTCACCCAAAGGTTAACAATGGCGTATGTGATCTTGTTGTCCAGTGTATGTCGAAAATGGGCAACAGCAACGTGTTCATTGTCACCGCAGGAAAAACGGTAGAACCGATAATCTCCGCGCACCCCGTCAAACTCTCGTTACGGTTGATTAGCAGAGATCTATCGCTAGTCGTCCCACTTTGACCACCGTCCGTGCAGTCTGATTTATCGGTGGCACCGAAGTAGTCAGATTAAAGAGCATATATTCTAGAACGTGCCGGCTAGAAATTAGAGCCGCGATTGCTCTTCGAGCCGTGACAACTGGATGCGGGCAAATATACACGCGCGCGCGCGTATACAAAGACACGTTTACTCACCTGACACCGTCAGATGGACAGTTCTGATTAATGGGGGATGGGCACTGACTTGACACTCGTAGAGGCCGCCGTCCCGTTCGGTCGCCGAGCGCAAAAGCAATCGCCAATCATTGGGCTTCTCAAAGGCCAACGTGAACCTGGAGTCGCTCGCGTACGTGTCCAAGCCGATAGTGAGCAAATGAAGTTCTTCGCCGCGTCTGCGGACCCAGGACACCTGCAAACAGAACGAATCGATCGTCAGAGGATCATGGACGATGTTGGGCAATGTCGATGTTTGCCTTGACGGTGCGTGTTTTATTCCTAACTGGATTATAATCGAAATTATCAGTGTTTGGATTTCAAGTTGGACCTCCTGTGCTTGCCTTGCGCGCTGGATGACTTGATGATTTTAAATGTCTGAGTAATTATGTATTAAGATAATATTATAGAGTATTATACTATTATATTATATTATACATTACAAACTATTATAGACTATTATACAGTACTCATGTAATGTCCTATAATGTGATTTTAAAAGGTGACGATTCTATCCCGAACAAATAAAAAATAAAGAGTTGATCAGTGGAGATGTAAAGTGTTCCTGTCATTTATTATTTTAGTACAATTTCAACTGTCCCTAGTTTGGAATCACTCGTTCTTTAGAGGAGATGTATGAGGACAAACGATAAATGTCAACGCGATGAAAATAATTCTTCGTATATAAAGCGTTTGAGAGCCATTCCGTTATATTTCTGTCGCGAAACTGTTGAAACGGCCATTGTGGTGTGAAGATCGCGAGTGTAAACAAAAGATAAACGAAAAAAGATGGGAAGATATATTGCCATTGCAGTGGGAATGAAAAATATATGGTCTTTCTGTTAGAGTGTAACAGAGTTAACTCGTCTTATCCCCCTCTGAGAGTGTTTCTAAATAACAGGACCCTAATCAGGTAACAGGTTATGCATTCATTTTTTTTTTATTTTTTTTTTTTTTTTTTTGATAGTGTAAGAAAAGTATTTTTCTATCTGAAGGAGGCATCATTACATCTACGCAATTCGGTTTCGAGAGATCTAAACGAGAGAGCGTGCACAATGCGAGTCGAGCGAGCAGCGTTCGGTACTCCACGTCGAAGAGTTAATTTGACTGGCCGATGAAAACAATGGATGTAATACACGCTTTGTCTATCGAACTATGTATAAACAATGCTCCTAAACTCTTGCCTTTCCTAGTTTCAGTTTCGTGTACATCGTTCAAACTTCGACAATAGGCTGATCACAGAGCATACAAAATTCCAGACGGACGAATATGTAACCAATTAGACTGACAGGTGTGATTTCAGCTTTGTTCTAATACGGGGATTCGCAATGAGTGAATTATGATTTATCGAAGCTGAGATTAGTAATACTCGGCTTCACTATGGTATTCAACGTCGATTAACATAATGATGGAGTATGGAAACCCGAAACGAATATGTAGCATCACACTGGTATGTCGAGGCGAGAGAGATAAGGGAGATGGTCTTTCGAAAATTTGGAGCAAATATGTCAAGTAACTCGATCAATTATACAGTCAGTTCCATAAGTATTTGTATCCTCTATATTTATCGAAGAAATTTGTCTAATTTAAATAAATGCTTCAAGTATCCAAATAAATGTTTAAACAACTTTCCTGAATAATAGAAATTAACACTATCAAATTACAAAATTATTTTGGCCATTGAATAATAAATAATTTATTTCAGAGGCTTCTTTGAACGACTCAAATGTATGAAGAAAAAAATCCTTAGTGTTTTTAGTTAAGACTCGCAGCTCGGAAAATTGAGCATACGAATGGGAAACGAAAGCGTCCAGCTGGTATCCGATAAAAAGAGGCTAAGAATGATTCCACCTAAAGGGAGTGACACGTATCGACGTTTCCTAGCAGGTTATATCAAATGAAAGAGTATTCTACGTCGAAGAGCTTTCGCCTGTGCTGTGCCGTGTATCAATCTCAGACGCGAAGGCGAGTTATAGCAATGTAAATTTAATGTAAATCGGATGTCCTGCCCGCGTTGCCACGGGTCGCGTCGTAGCGTATTCGGATTCAAATATGATCTTCCTCGTAGACGGAGCGCCTCTCTTGATGCATGCCTCCCGAGATAATCACCTTCCTAGGTTTGCAGGTTCAAAGGGAGCAAGGCACCGTGGACAGGGAATATCTGTCCTTTGCGTACGCGGAAAAGTCCTCGAAGAACCCGGGAATTTCGTTGACGAGGTGTCGCAGACTTTATCTAGAACCCGAGCGTGAACGAAGGCCATCTACTCGTCGACGCCTTTCACGAGAGAAGGGACAAAGGGTTCATGCTCTGATTGCGAAATTCGACGAGGTAGAGGGACTGAAATGGCCCCAGATGCTCAGAAGATTTTAATTGCGTTGATTGTAACTTGGGGCGGGATAAGAAATTAATGCTTTTCCCAAAGTTTTCTCTAATTTGTAGTGTACACATTTTAAAAAACAATGTACGTTGTTTCATCGCATTTCTCAAGTTTTTGTTTAAGGAGTTAATCGATTCGTGCAATGAACAGCTCATATAAACATTGTCATTGCATTCTCGCAATTAATTCCCAAAGAAAAGATCATTTAAGAGCGATCTAACTACCCAGTTCTCCTCAAAGCATGTCAATCGTTCCAAGCACCAAGGCCCAACCAAATTCCGCCAAAATTGCGATGTCGAAACTCTTGCCCGCGTGGAATTTCCTTGCAAACACTCCAAGGATTGTTGTTACTTGATATTCCAAAGCGTTCGAACGTCAACTACTGCGGGGGACTAGTCCTTTCACTGTCGAACAACACTGGGACTCTGAATTTTCTCTCGGCGTCGCGAAACAGAACATCGGTTTTCAATTAACAATTTCAGCCGCGTTAGTTGCTGAAACCGGGTCAGGGGAGCGCGCTTAGAAATCGGTATGAGCACAGCCACCGATGCGGGAGTTTCCTAAGACGTAATTATTCACTGCTGAGCCCTTTATAATAATGATAAACGACTGCTAAGGCGCCTGTTCGCTCTACCCTTTGTCCTGGCGACTCTCGCTGCAGCCCTCGCCTCGAAACGGCAGTCTTCCTGCAATCCTGTCGCGCCTAACGATTCTTTAACTCTTCTGTATCAAACTCCGGGACACCGACTCTACAAGCACCGTATTAAATTTTACGGAATTTCCACGAGACATCACCAACGAGACTCGAATCGCGCCAGCTGGGGTGGAATAGATTAATCTTCGAATGAATTATAAATTTTTACCGGGTCCCTTTATTTTTCAGGATCAATTTCAACCTGGGAGTTCTTTTTGTTCGACGTTCTTGGTCCTCTAGGAATGAACTAGCATTAAGTTATAAAATTGTCAAATGAACTTGCAGCATACAAAATTATTTAGAAAATTGATCTAAAAGTACAGTAAATGTTATTATTCTTCGTATTTCATAAATATTCGTACCCTCTATGTCTATTGAAGAAGTATATGAATAAGCTTATACATGTATATGTATATTCATATATGCATCAACATATTTATATAAACATACACTTGAAAACATCAAACTTACCATTTAATTTAAACAAATTTCTTCAGTAGATATAGAAAGTACGAATACTTATGGGAATGACTGTATATAATACGAATGACTTTATTAACGAGTGCATCATTGGTCCTCTATGAAGTAGAGATAGCGACGTAGTTAATTTACAAAATGTATGAAGTGAAATTTATCGATGGTATATGCTAGAAGCTAACACTTAACAGGGATCAAAATGTTTCACGCACGAGCGACGAAGTCACTTGAAAGTTAAAGTGGTGGGGGTTCATAGTGGGTGCTCCAGCTCTTGAATTGCGGCAAACATCAACTTCAACTTTAGCTGCTAAATGGACGTCATGTTGCAGTCGTTCAGCAAAGTTGCAGCATTTCAAGCATTCCTCCCTTTCGAGCGAGAAACTTGACCGGTAATTCAAATCCAAATCAATAATTAATTCACTTTCGAGACAACTTCTTTATCCTAAAAAATTCATTAATTCTTTCGCTCTCGATCCTTGAGACGATTATATACTAAATTTAATAATTCGGTCGAATAATTCGATGCTCTCGATTCATCAACGATCCTACAACTTGGTACTGTGATTTAGCACAATAATTTTACTTGAGGTTAATCTAATTTTCGTGATTGTTAGTTACGAATGTGTAAAAGTCTATCCATACTGAAATCATTTTCAACTTCTCGATAATTTTAACCTTTCCTTCCGCACGCAACACTTTGGTATCGAATTCATCGACTGTCGTCAGCGCCTGCAATCATATTAGCCCCATAACTGTGAGCATTGAAAAGTTTGTTCGGTGCCGGTCGACTATCGCGATCAAGAGCTCGCTGCTCGAAGTAAAACGGGTCCGCGAACGAAGGAAGAAACTGGAAGAAGAGAAAGTTGAGGGAGGAATCGCACGTAGAGCTGCAGCCCCTCGATAACAAGGCGTAATAATGTTTGCCTGTCGTTGCAGTATCCGAGATAAATCGCTGTCCGTCGAATCAGCAGTTTAAAATGCGAAATCGACGGAAGGCTGAACGTACTCCCGTGCTCGACAGACCGGGCAACGATCTGCTAAGGAGGATATAGATTCGATAAAACGCGATACTCCGAGAAAATTGGAGCGAATCGATCGTATCGATCTCTGTCTGGTTATAACCGAGTCTGTCTCTGGAAATGAGCAGCGCTCTCCGAACTCTATTGACCGAGACCGGACGAGAAAAGAGGAGAAATCACCGGTTTAAACGCGTTGCGCACTGTCCATCTAGTGATATTTCTGATACTGAGAAAATTGCGGATATTAAACGGAAACTCTGTACGAATTCATTTAACGAAGCCCAAATTTAGGGATGACCTAAGTATTTGAATCACTTTAATCAAATTTTCCCTGTCTATTTAAAAAAAAAAAAATTAGAAATGTTACGGAGTTACATTGATCCGAATTCACATCGGCATCTGCACAAGCTGCAATAGCCACGATAAAAATATTACCCATCCTTTGAATATTGACTTTAAAAGCTATAAAAATATTTAGCTATTACCTTTACTCTCCACAGCGTGAAAATGCGCAAGTTTCTATACAAGAAATATCAATTCGCCGTAAACGTAAAGCCGTGAGCGAAATACAGGACGAGACAACCCGTAAAAGTTGAGGTAAGCTTTTTGCTATAGAGGATAGTATATTCCGCTCGTATCCAGCGTATGTAAAGGTACGCCTGGAAACGACTGGGAATAAGTTCTCGGTCCCGCGCGATGATCGACCCATCGAATGGCGTTCGGAAAACTTTAATTAGCTCTCGGATCTTATTAACGAACTGCAGCGAAACTTCGTCCTTGCACAGGAGAAGTAGCGGCGACCCGACGACAACGACAATTGTCGTGAGAGAGACACGATCATGAATAATGCGGGCAGGGGGGAGAGCAGGGGGCGATTAATTGAAAGGAAACCGTCGATGCAGCACCAAGGAGTGCAGAGAGAAATATTATTACTTTTGCTTGCACACTTAACCTCAAGTCACCACCGGTTTGATAATTATTTTTTTTTTCAGACGTATTGTCATTCCATTTGTTTATGTCTTTCAGGATTTTTCGAAGAGAAGATAGATCCAGTTAGAACGAAGTTAAAATTAGACATGTAAACATCGTGTGATATTTTCTAAAAAGATCTATTTATGTAGACACTAATAAAACAATAATATTAATATAGAGTAAACATATTGTCCACAACCCTCGAAAGTTAAAACAAATTCCCATGCGCATATAGATGACCCTACTATAAGGACACCTGATGGGATCGGAAACATATTTAAGTCTTATTGCATATTAAGCATATTAATCAACAAGTATAAATTTTCAAATGAATAACCATGAGACCATCATTTATACCGACCAAAATTTACAATTCCCATACGCGATTCTCTATTTGATTTTCAAGTCACTTCCTCGACGTCCCGTATATTAAACCCAAGACAATAGCAGAATTTATATACACCGGTGTCATGATCTCCACGGCGTTTGAAACCTTAACGAGACTTCTCCGTTCCCTCAAATAATTAATGCATCACTCGCGGGCGTGTACGGACGAGCAATTACGAAAGCGTAAGCTGAAGACGCATGCGGTCGTGTGGGGCGCAGTGTATATGCATATCGGCGCGTGCAGGTCCCAGACTTGCTGCCATAAGCTGCAACCCAGCATCCACGCGCGCGAATATAATAGCTGAGCGCCGTTATCTCGCGCTTAATAACTTAACCTGTCGCTGCTAAGAGAAACGAGAAATCCGGAAATGAAATCTGGCTTATTCAAAGCGCAATTTATCGAACGACGATCCTTCTGCTCGAGTACTAGCTCCTAACAAAGAGTCATTCTAATCATAATAGAAACTAAAATAGGCGAGACGAGTGTGATTATATGGTTGATTGAGATTTATGATGTGTAATATATTTGTAATTAAATATATACTTGGTGAGTTCGAAAAGCTTTGTATAAAACCTCTCAAAGGAGGTTTAACATAATGGGCCATTTGGTATAGTACCAGACAACTCTAGCCTGCGTTGCTAATGATGCGGTGCGATGGGTAGACCGAAGCAAGGAAGTCGAATCAACTCGCGGAGCACAATATCGTTTATTGCCAGACGTATAGAGCCCCGTCAATGATACAGCTATCAGAAAATTACGCCGTTTCACAGCCGTGCATAATGTCACAATTAAGCTCGCGTGGGTGGAGGATGTTACACGATAATCACATATTAGGAGGACCAGAAAGTTATGTTTCTGCGAATATCAATACTTGTTTATCATTTATCAGCTTTATCAGGCATTGAAACTTTACACACTAGATAGCAAAAAGTTCTTGATAACGAAAGCGATTACATAGTTGATTAAAAATAAAAACTTGTTATAAATTTATTTGTTTGAATTTAACGTAAAAGAAACGACATTACTTCCGCTAATATATTCGCAAAGGCTGTGCTCCATCCTACGATACACTCCAAAAACGTGTAAATTAAGAAAGCTCACGTGTATCCGCTTTTGCGTGACAAGGGCACGCAGCTCGAAGCTAAATGCTCAAGTTTATAAGCACGTTTCATGTACGATACGATCTTCCGACCCAGTTGGTGGAAAAGCAGCATTTTGGTGTAAAACAAAGTTTCGCCGAGGTGACTTCTCCCAGCGTGAGCGAAAACTTATAACCTGACTGGCGTTTACGTAGTGCTACGTGTGTTGTCGATCTCAGCGACAGAATAATTTTGCCATAAGCTAAGGCAGCCTGTGTCATGGTGTCTTCAGTAAATTGTTTAACTTTACATCTCCTGCTGGGGTGAATGCTTGCGCTGCACCACCTCATATTCTACTCCATATACCGACAAGCTTCTGTCTACGCCACCGAGTTTTTCGTTCATATCATGATTCTGTTAGAAAAAGGATGGGTAGCGATACTTGCAACCTCGAAGCTTACAGTTTAATTGCTCGTAAAGAATTATTTCGAAGGTGCGAAAGGATTTATGTTCGTTGCGATGGAAATACCTGCATCTGTACAAATATTTAAAGATGAGTATTGTTACGCCGGGGGGTTGAAGCACGAGAATTCATTTAAACTAAATATAACGTTTATTAACAAACTATAATTTTTAACAATTTAACGATAATACAACGTAAATCTTGGAGACTTGTAGCGAAACGTCTTCTCTCTTTGAGATCTCGAATCGTTCTCTTCTATTTTAAAAGTTTGCCGCTTACTGGCAACCGGAAGCGCGGGAACTCGTTTCCGCAACTTCACATCGTCGCAACATCTTCACAGCGTCGCGACGATGTAACTCGGAACTGTAGTGCGTCATCTTCATACCGTCGCAACAGTATTAAAAATTTCGTACGTGTGTGTGATTCCTGCTCGTACAGTGTAAACTAGCGAACGAACAAATATTGATAGCAATCGGAGTTGCAATTACTCGTGTAAATAATAAACAAGGTAAACATTGCCTGGTCAGTTATGTAACAAAAAGTATCGAATAAAATAATTAGCGCAAAAAGAAAAATGTGTCGCATCGTTTCCGCGAGTAAAAATTTTTGTGTCGTTTAAATTCCAGGACAATCACTTCTAAGCAGAATTTAAAACAAAATTCAATAGTCACTGGAACAGGTTGAAACACAACACGATTTGTCTTAATTGCGAAACTGAGGCAACAGCCAGTCGTTGCGTTGCTCTCGTTCGTTTCGAGTGCGGGATAATTGCACAGAACGTTTATTCAGCCCGAAAGATCGCTTTCGAGCTGTTCTCCCGATTCATCGAAAGAGATGAAATACTTGAGATTGCAGGAGCGGAAGAACGAGACAGTGTACGGTTCCCGTTGGAACGAGGGAACGCGAAAAATCGCTGCACTCGAACCAAGTGCGCTCTAGTGGCTCGTACGACATCAATCGAGCGTAGAAAGAAACCAATGAAATCCACGGAAAATGATAATAAATACTGGACGTTACTGGCCGTTTGCTGATGCTGCGTTTATCGATTCATACTGGAGCTTCGCGATGGAAAGAAATCAGTAATTTCGACCGTGATTACTTTCAGAATAGAAGAAACAGTCTCGATAAACAATTAGTAAATATTTCCTCTTTCAAAACTTATTTTCCAAATTGAAAAAGTTTAGTAATCGCTTGTCGAGACCTTGGGGAATCGTAAATCTGAACCAAAGTAGGTAATCTTACGCGAAGTAATGCGTTGTAAAATGCATTCATTTAAGATGAAAATTAGCTTTGAAAGTAATTTACCTGTCGGCTGATTCTTTCGGTAACTCCGCGAATCAACTTCATAGACACGTTAAAAGGCTTTTAAATGGAGCAGGGGAGATAACCTTTGCATAATGAGCCTATAAAATTCTAATCAAGCCACGGGTCGAGTAATAGTTCAGGTACAGTCTGCCTTGAAATACTTCCACTTCTGCGAACTCTCAAGAAGATTAGATGGAGCAACGAGGACTTACGATAATCACAATGTCGTACCCTGAAATACACCCCGACGTCGACTTTGAAGTATTTGCGAGCGCAAAAGGGATATAGGGATTAGCTAGATATAATTAGGGTAATTGCGTCTAGCGAACACTGTTAATACATCTTTAACACTAAACCTACCGACATTTATTTGTGATTGATTAAATGGTTGGTTTTAATGGTTAATGGTCATTTAATTATACTTATATAAGAACTGTACACAAAAGTTGGCAAATTTTTAATGGAAGTGATGCACGGACGATACGACACTTCCGTTGGCGTCAGTCGTTCGAATCCTTCCTCATACGCAGCGCGCCGCTATAGAGGGATTTATTACGAAGAAAGAACGAATCCCTCTCGGAAATCCTTGGGGGCTGGCTATGAAAAGAAGTAAAAACCGGTACGGTCCGCGGATGAAAAAAGGACCCGAGATGGCTCCCGCGTAAAAGTGGCCATGAGCTCAGATTAATCCGCCAACAAACAAAGATACCGAATCCTCTTTAAGCGAAGCGCGATGACGCGGCCCCTCTTTCAGCTACACCCTCGTCGCCGAGCCGTTTCCTCCAGCGTCTCGGTCATATCTTTTCTTTCGAGAACCCTCGAGTGAACCGCTTTTGCTTTCTGAACCAACGCTTCCGAACCACAGAAACGGAGGAAGGGAGATAGAGGGAATTAGAAGAGGGAGCAGAAAAAGGGGGAGGGAAGAAGCACACCCTCTTCGCCGTTCGTTCGACTGCCGCAGCAATATTTATGCCCTCCGAGAAGCACTCGCATGGCGTTCTTGGCACCAGCGGAATAATCAAAGTGAAATACCGATCCTCCGTAGGGAAAGATTCGAGGGAAATCTCGGCCGAACACAGGAACGTCGTTCTCCCGCGATAATATCGTTCTCGTTGATGTTAACCGTTTGCACTCGGATGTATCTTCCGAGGAGACATCGTAAGTCCAGGCAAAGTTTATTACTGATTGCACGAGATAAACTTGTATCAAATTTGTGAAAGTGTATGACTCCTTGAACGTTTCTATTTAAACATCACGAAGAATCAAATTACACTATGGTACATGTATTCAAATATATACAGTCAATTCCATAAATATTCATACCGTTTTGACATATACATGATCCTCAATATCTAAAGATTCATATAAGCTGGAGTATGATTACAGTAAATTACACGTTCCATAAGTTACATGTAATAAGATATGATTCCTATTTGCACATTCTGTAACGAAATGGCGAAGGGTTAACAGACGCTTTTGTGCGACACAGTCGTGCCGGTTACGCAGTCTCAATTACATCGTTCAACAACGACGAGGACGACGTAATCGATGTGCATAATCAACCTAAACACGAGATATTGGAACTATACGCCTCAACGAAATTAACCCTCGGCCCTTTGAGCAGCGGAGCTATACAAGTTCTGTTTGGGTTATGGATCAAAGAAACACTGATTTATGACTGAATTTGAGGATGGTGAGCGGTACTTCAGAGTTACGCGAATAGATGAACCCTTTTACTAAGCGAATAATTTTCAAGTTTGTATTATTTCATTTGATGCAACGAACAGTCCTCCAACTGTACTTCAACTGACCAGATTCTTCACTTATCGAAAGCTCAATTACCTTATTTTTTGAAAAGGAAATATTTACTGGCAGGTTTCAATCGTGAAATTATTAAGAGGAAGCCGAACAAGGCAGTGACTGCGATCTCGTAAATTTAGAGCAGTTAGCGTGACAGGGGGCACTCTCACTTGTCTCGTCTCGTATCGTCGCGATTCACTCGGGTGCAATTAGTGCAGTCCCGGCTTACTTGTTAAGCTAATTACACGTGTATAAACTTCCAGCGGCTGTTAGGCGAGAGGACCGTCAAAAGTTGTCCCTCTCGTCGTTGTAAGTGGAAAAGTACCGAGTTCTCGGAGTCTTGCCCACGCTGATTCGCAAGAACCGCGCATATAGGGTGTCCACTCGCAGTTTTTAGATGCGCCTGGGATGATCCCAACAACCGAGTCGAGGTACACTTCTATTTTAGGGGGCTAGGTTAATTATTAGGTTATCCTATAAGTTCATGCTGAAGACTGTGTCAATATTTAATAAAAAAAAAAAACTATAGAAATTTTATAGTGACGTTAAAATGTCAGAAATTACTTTGTTTGTATGACTTAAGAGTGCGATTCGCATATTAACTTGAGTAGCAGAAGTATAAGTGGCATGAACTTTTAGAACGACTTAAAAAGAGGATCAATATTAACTTTGTCAAGTGTTGGACGCCCTTGTAACAGCAAGTACTGTTAAGAAGATAGTTTTAATAAGTTAGGATCATAACAATGGACCCCTTAAATCTTTAAGAACCAAGTATAAACATACACAAATCAACATACTCAAATATAGCTAGCTGTAGAAATCGAACTCCTCCAAATTCCTGTGCAGTGCATCTGATCCTAGGAGTTCAAAGGGTTAACACTTTCTAGAGTCCCGACCTACCCTTCCAACTTTCAGGGACCCCTAATCCATGCTCCGACGAGCCCCGAACGACGCTCATCGATCGAAACGCGAACAAATCGCTTAACGAGAGATTAGAGAGTTCGCGGCATCGCATTACTACATTATTGATCGCTGCCAGGGAAACGGCTCTTTTGTTGCTGTTAATGAAGTTTCGGCTTTAGTCCCGACCTCTTAAGACAACTGACAGCTTTGCCAAGGGAACTTTCAGAAGCACGGATGGTATATCTCGACGATGCACGTCGGCCTTCAGACGCGATTTTAGACTCTCTGGAAGTTTTCACACAACGGATAATTAGGTGCCTTGGGGGCCATAGGGGCAAAAAAGAGCGCGAGCTCCGTTAATGAGATTCCGCGGAAGGGAGAAGTCGATTGCGGTTAGCGTCTCGTACCGCGATCAAGCGACCACAGATTCTGAAACAAGTACAGTGATATGGAAGATACCAGAAATGAGACGTTCATTGCACGCCTGGATTAACTCCATGAAATAAAAAGTAGAAAAATGCGACGAGATAGTGTACATTGTTTTCTTTAATTCTCTTTTATAATGTAACTTCAAATAAATATTGAAAAAAGTTCTTTCCTTTTCAGGAAAGTTATAAATATACAAAGTTATGATTGTACCAAGTGCTTCGACACAAGAGATTTTTCAAAAAGTGGAGTTAATCGATTTGTTCAGTGAACGGCTGAAATGATGATTCTTCTAGGCTTTTCTATACTTGAATAATTATTTCTGTAGGACTTATTTTGTGTTTCTCACGAGTTTCATCACTCTTGTGCAACGACAAAAACTTTCACGATCTCTTTTGGTCTCTAGTCCATCTTTGAAACAATAAAATGTGGACCATACGTAGCAACTCGAAGTTTTTACGTTTTATTCGGCAAGGAAGTGGTCTTTTCTTAAGGAAAGTACCATGAGAATGGGCAATAAGATTTATGGTGACGCCGGGGTGCCGTTCGCAATGATACTTTACGACGTCGACCAAGATCCCACGCGCGATTGGCCGACAAAGAGCCTTCAAAGAATTCCAAAACCTAATTTTTAGCCCTAAGTTTTGTGACAGTTACTTCACTTACGCAATATCAACACGACACGATTATTTCCATAGCTACTGACATCACGAAGTGCAATCTTTTCCCCAGACTTTATTAACTTTCAAACTAATTGGCCTTTCCGTAACGGTATTACGACTGCCATAGTTCTATTACGTAATTCGTGTACTCTGTAGAATTACGTTAACCTGATTTTTTCCCCAGCTCCAGCTCGAGGAACTTTAAATTATTAATTGTCCCAAGCGAACGACGAACTTCTGTGTGTAATTTAAAGTTTACGTGAGAACGAATTTGCAGTTTATACTACGAAGGCGTACCGCCGAATCAACAGCATCGTTAATAATATTACCGGTATTAATAAATGATATAGCGGAGAGCGCGTTCGTTCCTGAAAACGCAGCAGGGGAAACAAAATATTTGATCTATATAGCCTGAAACTTTAAGTAGTTACTTTCCGTAAATATTTAAAAGAAGCAGTGAAAGTAATAATTAAATTGAAATCACATTTCACATTGTACTTTATTTATATAAAAATATTAACGAAGAAGCATTTCCTTTTAGACATCCAAACTAAAAGCCACCTGGACGTCATACAATGTAACGTGTGTGCTTTTTCATAAATTATACTTGGAAGTGCTCTTGGTCACGTGAGCAAGTATGCGTCGCAAACAATAAACATATGTATAGGTGCCGCCGCCACTAAACACACAGAGGTTGCCTGCCTCAGGCATATCCAATTAAAATTTTTAGCAATCTACTGCTTCGAAATGAAGCCTCCAGCGCAATTTCACTAAATTTTGAAGTCAGCCTATAGATGCTCATCCGTTCTTGCGCAGGCTGTACAATTTTCTCTGTGAAGCGCGAGCATTGCTTGTGTATGGCGTCTCTTGGGCGCCAGTGGGAATCAATCTTTAGTAAGATTGAATTCTGCGCGCCCCCGCGAGCGATCGAGACGATCTTACGCTGTTTGAGACAACTTCCAAAGCATCGCGGGCTCCGCACGAGATTGGTGAGTTTCCATGACGATTTATCAGCCGTACCGCGAAATAAGCGTCGCAGAACGTTTGCCGCCATTTCCCGCGGCGACGTTCTTTTTATTGCCTCGAACGATACAGAGCGTCGCTCGTTCCGTTCTCGGATAATACGAAATAGGAACAGCGGAGTCACTCTGTGAAAGTCGCGTGCGAATTTATCGCCGCCTCTTAAGCAGATTTATACCTACGGAAAGATGATATTTTCGCGGACGTGGGATCAGTATCTATCACCTTGGAATTTTGCAGTGAAAGTGTGGACGCTTTTGTATCTTTCTTTGGAAAGTGGCCTCTTTTTTTTTTTGGTTGCAGTGGTCTCTCGATCAGTTCGATGTTCGAAATGCGTCAAATGGCTCGGATCTGAATGTAAATAAATGAATCCGATTCCAAGATGTTTGCAGATCGGCGCGTTGCCAAAGTGGAACACGCGGATTGGTTGTTTCTACTAAAAGGTTCCGTGTCTGGAGTGGATGGAGGTCTAAGTTAGATTAAATAGCATTGCGTTTTAAACTCCCAATCGATAATCAGGGTTTTTGATTAGGGTAAGACTACGTCCTAGTGAGAAGCAATTGCATTCATTTGGTGGATCAATTGAATCATCTATTGGACGAATTTTATTACAAACAGAAGTTATATAAGGTACCTCTAAAGATTTATAAATGATCAACCTAATGCCAAACCATGAATGGTTACGTCTGTTGATTTTATCTCTCACATTGCAATAGATTCCCTCTATGGTTTCTGCGACCTTATCCTATATCTATCCCAAAGCATTATTCAACTGAAACGAGATTCGATCCTAAGAGCTACAGCCCATGATATAGAAGAAAGGAGGCTATATCATAGTACTAAAAGCCATTTGCTATAAAAAGGAACTATAGAGACCACGAAGAACCATCACTGGTTTAGGTCACTCGATACAGACTCTGAATCTGCCGCACTACATTCACGACAATAATTTGACCTAAATTCGACAAGCATGTGAAACATGGTCCTAACGTTTTTGAAAGGAAATGCAGTCAGTTCCATAAGTATTCGTACCTTCTGTATTTATTGGAGAAATTTGTCTAATTTAAATGAATGCTTCATGTTTTCAAATAAATTTGTAATTGTAAATATATACATGCGTGAGATATACATGTGATGTTTATTTATGTATATAAAGATGTTGCCATAATCGTTACGGTATAAAACCATAAATCAAGAAGGTTGCGCTTTTGTTATCGGATGATATTAAGAGCGAAAAAACAGCGAAACGAAGATTTAAGTTTGTATAGCGGGAAAAATAGTCTCCGGTGAATGTTTCATTAGTACCTCACGCGAAACGGACATTAAATCTCTAGGAGTCAGAATTTTTCATTCCGTGATGAGCGCAATTTATTACTGCGTTATGTAAGATTTCCACAGGATTCACCTACAGTAGCAAATATTTTTTTCTTTTTTTCGTATAAACTGAGATAGAATAAATACAGTTATAATTGGAGAACAGTGACAATATTATACAGAATAATATACAACAGAAAAATCTGTACGAATATGAATATTTAAAGAATATTCAAAAAGTAATCATCACGCTGAGTGTGCCACGTAATTCATGTCGCACACGATATTAGTATCTTCATCCATTGCCTCAGGCTGGAATAGAAACTTTTTTACCTCGCGGAGCTTGACAGACACTGAATCGTGAAAGGAATTTCTAAAGGAGAATGCCGTACTTTTAATCAAACATATAGATACGGGCTTTAGAACACACCCACGGGTTTCCTCAAAAGAGTGCACTCCATTCAATTTTCATATCCTAAAAACCGCCAGTGATGATGTTTGCTAATCAAAAGCCTCGCAACTTTGACAAAAAGACGCCCAAGCTCGCCGAAATGATAAAACAGGATAACGTGTGACACCACGTATTTTCTATATTAAAGCTAGGGATCATAAAAATGAATTGATGCTCGCGTTCGAGGTACAGTTTCGGTCTTTAATTATAACTGTATTTATTGTAGCGAAATCACAATTGCTATATACATTCACTTCGTTTCATTCGCTGTTTTATCTGACTGCCGTAAAGAATTTTGCGCCATAGAAGTTCAGTTACATTCATCTTGACAAAGAACACGGCGGGGGCATTTTGCACGAGTTATACAGATAGGAGCTTTTCTGGCCGAACGGCCACGAAATTAAGAGGAAATATTTAGGCGCCATTCGCGGAATTTTCTTTGTGTAAGTTAGTAACAGGTCAGAGTGGGAGTGTTTGCCGAAAGAGACTGGATCGAAGGCATTGGATACAAGGAGGAAGTACAACGAGATTCTTCCTGGAAAATAGCGGTAACGGCGCAAAGCTTTTAGTGCGAGGCACGAGGAGGAACCGAGAGAAAGGCAGACGATTTCGAACTGACAACGCGAGAATCGAAAGTAGCGATATTAATTTCGAATTTACTATCGATTCGGACAAACTTGGATGGTTAGAGTAATAAAATTTCTTTGTACGATCTCCTACTAATGAATCATAATTTTGTTTAATTAAATACACTTTCGTTTCTGTTCAATACTGCTTTCTTTTTTATACTTTAGTCCTACATATATTAACATTTAAAATACGCAACTCTCTAAAACACAGTGTTTGTGACAAATTGTTTTTAAAAACCTTAACGACGTAAATTGAACGCGCCGATGACCGAGTTAGCATCGAAATTAGATGCAGTTATCTTACTTCGTACGAATTTCACATATCGCGGGTAATTTCGTTAAATTTTTTCATTAAACCGCGCGAAGCATATTACCCACGTAATAGGTTTTCATAACGCGAGATCGTTTTGGATACGGCCGGACTAAACACGTGGTAAACCGCCCCCGAGTGCTATACCGCCGTAGTATATAAAACAAAAGATACCATCGTGGTGCTAAAATACGACAGCCATAAAAATGAAATATGAAGCACAGAACGACCGCAAAGATTGATCGGAAGAATTCGCGATCGGTTGTCTGGTAGACCATTCGATACTTGCTTACTTAGTCTTAATTGCAATTTTTTTATTCAAAATATTTTTAGGGAATAACTAAATGTGTTGAAATGTGTCTTTGAATTTTTTTTAAAAATTGGCACAAACTTCCTGGACAAACAGTAATACACTGTGTTCTACCACCAGTCTGCGCGAGGGTTAAAATGCGCAACTCGCAAAACATGTTCCCGAAACAGTTAGGAAGAAAGATATATGAGAATTTACCTTAAGAGTATCCTGCAGATTTTGTACTCTACAGTGCATATATACGGCTGCACCGAGTTGTACGGTAATGTTGCTCTCTGGATCTTCGAAAAAGGGCCTGGGCTCAGGAGTGCCGCCAGTGTCTGTCGCGAAACTCTCCACGTCGTATACCTGAAATTCCCCCGGAAAAGAAATACATCAGAATTTTTTATTTTCCTCACTGCAGACCGTAAATTGACCAATTTCCCACAAAATTAAAAAATTGTCCACACCAAGAAGAAAGACCAGTTTTTGAGGAAAACTGCACTATCAGGATTTAAAAAAATTTTTTTCATACTAATTTTAGCCAAAGTTAACCCTGTATATTAAATACGAGAAAAAAATTAATTCAAGTCTGAAAGCATTAATTTCTCAGTTACTCTCAAGATCACGTAAACGTTAAAAAAAGAATCCTTGCAGTAACCGATCCTGAACAATCATAACGGAACATACAACTGTTACGTATGACACGCCGCGAGTAACGACGTGAAAAGTACGACCGTAGCTTTTTCAGAAGACAATTTAACTGCTCGTTCCAATAATGCAGCCGACTTACCTCGGTAAAAGGCGAACTAAGCTCATGCCAGAACGACCTCGGCAGGTTTTCCAGTCCAGGAAACGGCTTAGCACCTGAAACAATTTAAAACCAGATTATACGTGCCGACCTAAACTTCATTACGAAGATACAACGCAACTAAACTTGACCGAAAATTCACTACCATCCTCGTTACGACTAATGAATGATACACTCAGTTACACGAATGTGCTTACGAAAGCTTGATTAATCGATCCGCGTTCTAGTAGTCGATCGCGGTAGCTTCCGTGGCTGCAATTCTTCGTAAAAGATAAATGAACATAGTGGGACAACTTGAGCGACATTCCAGCAAATTCTGATCGTGAGATGATTAAATGCTTGGAGGATTCTGTAAACCTATAATATTGCAAGTTATACTAAAGCAAAGTCATTGCCTCAGTCTGAAAATATCCAAATTCTTCATAATAATTCTTCCATAATATTGCAATATATACTGAAGCAAAGAATTGATCATTGTCCGAGTCTGAAAATATCCAAATCCTCTACGTGTACCAGTTGCCAGCCCTCGACGAGGTAAACAACGAAAATTTTGACACGATAAGGGAGCGAAACGCGAACGAAACGGTCCGATGGCGACGATAATAAAAGTTCTGGACGTCACCGCCATAAATCACCGCGTTAAGCCGCGACCGATGCGAGGCGTGGTTTTGTCTTATCCGCCTTTGATCCGAGAAACAAAACGTTACTCTGTCCCTCAGGCCAGAAAAAGCCCCGTTCGCAAACACGTCGCGACCATCGTCGTAATAGACGCGGAAAATCGAATTACTATGGAAACAGTCGCGAAGTTGGCGAACGAGTGTATCGCAGTAGAAAAGTTTTTCACTTTTCCGCGGGAGTAGAGGGAAACTCCTTCGGCTGTCGACGGATAGAATGGCTTTATCAGCAGCTAGCACACGCGACTGTACGCCAGTTTCCAAGACGATACACATAAATGTATTCCCCTCGCAAGGTTACACGGCATTCTGGATACGACAACAACGCTGAACTTTCGCGATCGACGGAAATAAGCCCTTCCGCGCGATAAAAGGAACAGCGAGGTAAATATGCCTTCGATCTGGATAATTATAGATCCCTTTTACCGTCCTGGGGATCCATGGATTCTGCGTGACGCTTGTTCTGGTACAAAGGGGAAGAGAAACTGTAAATTTAGCGTGGGCTTTCAAAGCAGTCACTACCTTAGACATTTGCTTTGGTTTAGAAACGATAGTTAAGAATAGAAGTAGTTTGTTGAATAATTTTCCTTTTTTCAATGCTAGTCAAAATTTTCATTTCACTAGTGAGTGCTATAGCTTTTTGACGATGTGGCTCAGTCACAGCTCGAAGTAAAAAAAAAAGGTCAATTGCTGGAATAAAAACACTGCCTTTTCTCGGATTAGTGGCCAGGAACGAACCTCAACCCAGTCACCGCTTGCTCGAGGATTACCGTGATGAAAAAGACGCAGCAGGAAATGCGAACAAAGTGCTGGAATGCAAAATAATTCTACAACTTGTTCATATAAATAGTATGAACCCTTTCAGACCTGGCGTTCACAACTGAGGACATAAAATTTAAAAATTACAGACACTCTCGTTTAGTGAAGACAGACGTTCTCCTCGAAAACTACACTATTACAATTGTTTTTACTTCTTCCACACTAATTTTGGCCTAAATTAACTCTGAAAATTAAAATACACTAGTACGAGAAAAAAAAAAAACTTAAGTCTGAAAGAGTTAAGGCGATCATTTCGAGACTTTGGTACCAAGAGCTTCTCTCGTTTAATTATCGATAAATCGTTTAAACCATCACTATTTTTACGCGCATAATAGTTTCGTTATCCTTTCATTAACGAACTATTGACAAACGTCCGCCAATCCAATCGTCCTTAGCTAGCTCCTCGCATCAATTCAGCATAATGACACCGAGCACGCGTGTGTCCGCGCATATATCGATTGAATTCTTGCATAATCCCTGTGATGATCGCGGGAGTATTCACTACAGGCAAAATTGAAATACGCGCGTGCTGTTCCATTTGCATTCAGCCCCGGAGAAATTCGCCCGACTGTTAATTTACTGTCGTGCTTCAATGCATCCGTCTGCGCACGAGAGGTACCAGAAATTCCGGCCTCATTTCCGCGAAAATAGAAAAAAAAAAGAAACATTAACAAGCACAGCGCGCGGTCATTAATTGTTCAATATTAAAAGGTGAAAATCCGAGGGAAATTTGGAATTCGTAATAGTTATATTTTGGTTGATTCGTCGAGGTTAATATAAGGAATTGATGAATGGAATAAACAGGCACAGATATGCGCTGTTTAAAAAAAAATTAATCCAAGAACTGTACACCAAATTAAACAACAACTGATCTATTATTGTCATAGCCTGATCGAGCTGTAGGAGAAGTTGTAACTATATCTCAAAATAGAAACTCACTACTTACAAAATTTTGCAATTAAAAAATTATTGAAGATTTTGCTTTCCTCTGTTTGATAGCCCACGAGTCGAGGACCGCGTCGGAGCACGTTGCTAGCAGTTCCAGGGAGTGGGGATGGGCCCACGAGGGCGAGATCGCGACAGAATGAAAGACATCACCATATAAGCAATCGTACGTAACAATGCGGATCGGCTTTTACGCCGTTTTTGGCACGGTACGTACAATCGGGTAGGACGAAGTAATAAAGTCAGTAACCCGGCGTGTTCCCCTTTGAGCTGAAACCGGGAAACTGAGCAATCTCATCGGTTATAAAGGCGGCGGCTGAAAGAGACACAGCCAGTCGGCGAGGAAATAAAGTAAGGAAAATAGCATCCGAAAGACCACAAGGCCGCGCAATATCTCTCCATCAAATTCGGGCAACTCAAACGACGTCTCGCACTCTCGACGAATCGTTCGTCTGGAAGGACTTGGAACGCGGGATCCCCTTTCATTTCGTCGAGAAGAAGATCCCGTGGACAACTCAACGGACGCACCTGAAAATTATTTTCTCAACTGATAGCTCTTAGCCAGCTACAACCAAACTATCTCTTTTTCTCTCAATTCCTCGAGCGTATTCTTGGCTTTTCTTGGGGGGTCTCATCCTCATCCCTCTCTGCTTCGATCGTGCCGATGCTTTGTCCCCTCCAGTCGGTCTCCTCTACTCCCGTTCTAACTATTTCTGGAGAAACGACAGGATAATCCTCGAGAAATTTATCAGCCCTGGCGAGAGAGGACCCCTCGTCCTTTTCCAGCAGGACCAATCTCGCGAAGGTGAATTCTCGTGCTATACGGAGACGCCCCCGAGAAATGGAACGAAGGGACTTGTAATATCTGCTAGGAAGACGGGGCACATAATCTCACAGGACGGATAAACCCGATTACTGGTCAAGGTTTCGAGATACGTCCGAGAGAACGTCGTCCGAGGAATTACTCCATGGGTTCAAATCAACCCACGCGATGGAAAGGATATTGCTTGGTGGATACGTGAACGATATTTTTATTTTTCAACCAAGATTTTATTAGTGTTAGCGGTTAGATCATGGCGGTATCGGATCATGCCATATTTCGGATCATAAAAGAATTTTTTTCCGTCCCTGTGTTTTCGCAGATTGCAATATTGTAGGAGGTTCATTCGAACGAAAGTTTGTACTACTCTCGACCGAGTGAAAAATAGATTATACGGTGAAAACTTGGAGAAGGAATGTATTCTCTCGGACGACTGACGGAACCATCGTTAATATTTTACACTCGGTCTTTTATGCGAAGAAGGGAGAGCCATATTTTCCCCGCGGACGGCAGATTTTGAAGGAAATTTATTTTAAGACGCGTCGAGGCTGTTAGTTCCATCGCTAGAAGAATAATCTTTGCTTTTTTGTTCTAAAGAAACAAGCTTCTGGAAATCCTGTTTAAATTTCTAGGGAGCTTTCTCGCGTGCACTTCCTGACAAAATAATGAATTACCTGCTCTGCAGAGTTTCCTACGTTTGCTTCTCCTGTCGCGGAGAAAGAAGTCAACATTTTCATGCTGCTGAGTTTACAAAGAATTCGTCAAGTACGCATTGTGGGCGCAAATGGTTCGACTTAAAAAGTATAATGGAATGGATCGTCCAAGTTGTTCCTGAATTCTGGGGTTTTAGCGATAAGAGCAGCCTCGATTCGAAAACTGCTTGGTATAGAGCGTGGTTTGTCGCTCAGTACAGCATCGAATTTATGGATCCTGTCCGTGGCCGTGGAATTTATGGGAATCCAATGCCTTAATTGGAAAATTATAGGACAATGTCTGGGAACCAACCGTTCGGCTCACAGCTCGTTATTCAGCGTATAATCTGCCCCTCATCGATAGCAGACTTTCCCATTCTCAATATTTTTGATCTTGGTAAGGTAGCATGCCACTCCGGGATCAAGTTAATACCATCATCGTCCATCACGTTCACCGAGAAAATTAAATCACGGTGTCGGAAAATTTTTGTCGTCCCATGACGGAAGCTATGTTATCTCTTCTTCCAATAATCTAACGTAATCATTCCTTTCTTGTAACGAGGATGCAGTAAACTTGGCATAGTATAGACCGAAGTATCTTTTTAATCTAAAATAGAGAAAATTCATGTACTCACCTAGTGAACCGGCGGCACACAGGAAGTGTAGCTGGTGAACCAAAATGGAGGCCACCACGGCCGAAAAACGACACAACATCGTAGCCGATCCTCAACTCATCTCTGTTTTGAAAGTTGGGGCGCGTCTGAAGCGCATCTGGTCTCCTTCGGATCTGAAATTTCGAAATTGCCCCAACTGTAATATTCGTTCGTCCATAGATACATATTCAAAAATACGTACAACCTAAATGCTTATGAATATTCCAGAAATCATCCTAGACAGTTTCCTAAGCAAACCTTCGACGAAAAGAACGTTTAGTAGGCTATTTTGTTAGGTCACGGGTATTCTAATTAATATCTTAATTTGAATCTTATCGCATAGTAATTAAAGATAAAGCGCCGAGACGAGACGGATGCGGTCGTTAATTATACTCGGTTCCCCTACTGTACAATGTCAAACGATCCTACCGAGCCTACGGAAATCCCCCTGGACTTTGAAATAACACCTCCGGTTACCTGGGGTTGACCCAATCGGGTCCATGAGACACAAAGCCTCCCCAGGCAGAGATCAATGTACTACTCGAGCGATCCGTGCGTGTGTCCCAGAAAAAGGATCGCCCCTTTTGCTCCCGGATTAACAATTTAATACACTCGGAACCCCATCCTATCATGTCCCATTTCCTCGCTAATATGGGCTCCATGTATTCGCAACGGCTCTCTTTACACGAAAATTAATTTCACTATAGAATAATATGCTCAATCAATTGTATTGAAACGTCTTTCATAAATGTCAGTTTATACAATAATAATTTACACATTATTCAAATCGTGAATCTCCTAACTATTCATAATGTCAGTTTCTATCAGATTGTTGTATAAAATATGTTTCGTGTCAGTTTATACAACAACAGTTCATACATAATTTAAATCACGAATCTCCCAACTATTTTTTTTTTTTTTTTATCAATAATAGAAAAGCGGATTTCAACCATCGCTGGTCCATAAGCCCTTGTATCATGTTCAATATATATATTTAATAATTTATTACATAACTTGAGGTATACGAGAGTCAAGGTGTGTATCTCCAAACTATCCATAATATCGGTTCTCATAAAATTGTCGTTAAATTTGCCTTCTAGTTCCAATGAGATTGTTTTATACTCAATGAGTGCATCCAAGCGTCGACCGCTTCCAATTACGTGTACATATACACAAGGACACATATATACCGAAAGGGCACGTTAAATCAGACGGGTGATCGAAGTTAAACATAAGATTGTTACCATGAAATTCCGGGTGATTCAATTTGACCGGAAGTTCGACCGAAAACACGGTACGCCATTGGGTTCCCGACGCCACCCTAATGAATCTATCGTCTACTCTCGAACGCCAACCCTCGCCCTTGCAATCGTTTCGTCGGTCGTCACCTTTCACTCCATCAAACGTCCTTCCGCCACTTCGAGGGGTAAGAGAAACCATTCCTTCGAGTCGGATGCCCCAGAAAATACCACATCGAAAAATAGTAGAAGAAAAGGATACTGATTGCAGCGGTATCAGTGGATTACACTCGCGCGAATAACTTCCTATCATAGAAGAGAAACAAAATCGTGCGGAGATAGGTAACACGCGAACGAAAAACGTAATCTGCTTGCGAGCGAAGAACAGCATTCATTTTCATTACGAGCACGCGACGACGCCTTTTTAATCCCCGCGGATTAATCATTCAACGAGATCGCGACGGAAGGAGCTTAACGTTAGCTGTAGCCAGAAGGCCAGAGTACGTCTTGGGTGATGTATACCTTTTGGGATACGCTGGAACTCCACCATCGATCTTACGACTATCGATCGCCGCTCAAAGACAATTTGTTTAAGTGCTTTGAGGGAACACTTACATTGATATACAGAATTTCGATCGTGTTTAATAATTAAGCATCGAAAGAAACTTTCTTTGTTTATTAAGTACCAGAAAAGTTGCAAAATTTATTCCATCCGTCCATCTTCTCCGCAATTACCTAAAATAGCCCAACTAAACGGTAGGCGAAAGGTGGAGATGAAAAGTTTTAATTGCATCGATGTTTCCACCGAAAATTTTTGGCGCATTTACCAGATAGCTTACACTCTACATTTCACCGCTAATAGTTCATCGTTCGCGATTATGCGAGTTTGCATATACGTTACAACAGCTGGTAGTGTATAATTTAATCCCTGGCGAGGTTCAACAATTGCTCCCGTGAAAAATCTTATCATGTTATTATATTAATTGCGCTATTACTCGGAAGGGGAAGAGGAACAGCATTAACTCGGGGGTGATTCTTGCTCGCACGCAAGTTTCTTTAATTGCGCAGAAACGAGAGAATTTTTTGGTAAAACGCGTGGCTTTCCAGGGAATTTCTGGCGTGGACGTGACGGAGCATGCGAACAGAAGTATTTTGGAAAATTCTTTTATAGTGGGTCGTGTACTGTACTATTCTGTAATATTTATGTATGCATAAATACATTAACATATAAATACGTAGATATATAAACGCAGAAATATATGAATACACAAATGGTCAATGGCTGAAACACGAATCTTTTAATCAAAGTCATAAAGCGACGAAATAAAACTGGTACATGGTCCGACATAGTCCAACATTGAAACCATTTTCGACCACGATCCATCGACGACAGGAAGTTTCATTCGCGTACACACAAAAATCGCCAGTTTTCCCCAAATGTACTACTCCGACGCAACAGAAGCGAACGGTATCAAAGCCACGCTCTCGATTAATAATAATTGCAAACACAGCCGCGATACGTTCCGTACGCTAAACGCGACAATCGGTAGCTGCGTTAATGCGCCGTCAAAGTATAGAGGCCGGGCGAGTCGCGCGATTCAGTTATTCAGCGTTTCGCTAGGAATACTCTAATTCCTCGTGTGCGCAATGGTTTACACGGGGGCCCGTGCTACCAATGCAATTAATAACTTCCAGCTCGAGAGCCCGTGGGCTAATAGCGGTTAGTTTGCATGGTCCACAGAGGTTTATCGAGCAAACATCGGTCGAAACTACAATCGTCGGACTTCCACCGCCAGAAACCGATCGATCGGTTCGCTGGAAGACGACGCAACGGCTGGAAAACATCGGCCAAACGGAGATTGATAAATTTCCAGATGTCGACGACGGAACTTCCACCGTTTGTTTCACTCGAGGAAAGTTCGCGACAAACAGGAGGATATTAATTGGCCAGGAGCAGGAGGGGGGGGGGGGGAGAGAGAGCGCAGTTCGCGCTCGAACGTGAAAATCGCTCCGAACGCAGCGACGGAGGGATTGGTGATAATTAATTCGAGTGTACCGTTTATCCAGACGAAATTGATTTCGACTTTCGGCGAAATAACGATTCGTTTGCACTGGGACGCGCTGCGACGGGGATAGGTAAGTTTTTGGGTGCCTTTAGTTCTAAATTTGGAGAAAATCGCACACGAAAAATCGTACAAAACAAGACCGCACAAAAACCAAGGCTTGGTGGTAATATAATAAACTAATATGAAAGAGTAACATTTGCGATTGGGCACAATCATTGTTATTCTCAATGTAAATGCAATATTAAACATTGACCGGTAGCTGTCGCCCAAAGGTCGTTGCTTTATCGTGACTCGGCATAGGTCACTTTGTGTTTCTGTCAGTTCAAGTGAAGCATTATGCGTTGACCGATGTCTGTCGCCCGTGGATTGACGCATTTATTGTGGTTGTGCATGGTCATGGAGTGGTAAATGTGATATATTAGCCACCTCTGTTTAATCCTTGAGAGATGCGATGACAGGATTAGCAGGGGAACGTACGCAGAGAACAAAGGGAATTTAACACGACGCCCTGCTGACTACATTTATCAAACACTATTGTAACAGAACATCTAAACGATGTCATAAATACAACATACAGTCAATCCCATAAATATTCGTACCCTCTATTTCTATCGAGAAAGTTTGACTAAATTACATAATAGTTTTGATGTTACCAATTGCATTTTTCATTATAAAATATGTCAATACAAATATACAATTGGAAACATCAAACCTAACATTTAATTTAAACAAATTTCTTCAATAGACATAAAGGGTACTGACTGCAATTGTTCTGTAAATTTCTACAATACTCTCGACACTGAACAATTCACAATCAAATGGAATTCGAAGTCTCTTTTGATCAAAATGAAGAATGACTCGAGCAATCCATCCCTTCAACGTTGTTCAAACGTTAATATTACCACCGGCCATCTTGGAATCCTCCCACGGGTCGAGTGCACCATATTTCACGGGAGCAAGGTTGTAATTCTGAAAATACTCAAGTAAACTGATTTAAGAACGCCCGAAGTAAACTTCTCCCGCAGCAAGCCGAAAACTTATTTCCCATCGTACTTCTAATAATGCAAATTCCTGTGATATTTAAAGGTAGAAGTTTTGCAACGATATTCCCCACCAGCATTAAAAAGAAGACCCTGTAACGCCACGGCACTTAATAGAGATGTTCGCGACATTTCGCATCTGCTTGGAGAGAAAGTTTACGAAGACATAAATACTAGATTTAACGCGGGAACTCATAACCGCTTTGAAGTGAAGTTTACGAAGGCAGAAACGCGAAAAAGTCGCTAAGACCGTGTAGTTGCTCATTTATTTATTCTCGCAGCTCCTGGAGAGCTAGGTCAACATCCGTAAGACCGAATAATTAACAGTCTGTAGATATTACCTTCATTTCAAGTATGATTTGATCGTGCTATTTAAATAAAAGGCGCCAGCGCATCGAAATACTCATTTTTCGAGACGTCAAAAATGCTAAACATCTTAATTTCTTCCCTCGCTATTCGAAACCGTGGCGAACAAAGTAAACGCGATACTTGGACAAAGAACCGAGGGTTTTAAAACGAACTTGGTCTCAAACACACGCGTTCACGCTCAAACAAATCCGAGTTTCGCGAATAACCACGAGGCGAGAATTCGTGGCAGGGATTAAGAACTCTCGAGATTGCGTGGAACAAGCATTCACTAAAATTCAGTCGAGCGGTTTTCCATTATTTGAATGTTGGACACGCCTCTGCTAAAGTCGAGCCGCGTTTCACGTTACCGACACCGCAATCGCCGAAGCGGCTACGCGAATCACGTCCGCCTCTCGTTTTCCCTGTCTTTATTTCTACCGGATAACTTCACCGAATGGACGGATCCCCCACAAAAGGACCCGGAACCGCGGAGACCCGGCATTTCTATCCTCACTTTTGATCAGAGCCGAAGAATGATCCCCGATGACCGATACGCGAATACTGGCGGACCTTTTACCGAATCCCCCGAGAGGTCGAAGATTAAACAGACTCTCTGCAAACCGCGAAGCGAGGAGAATCCGGGGAACGACCTGTTTGTTCCACGGTTCGCATTGGATTTCCGTAAGTTTTAATCCCATTAGAAGTACAGTGCCCTAAATAACGGCGGGGTAGTTTTCAACGTGTTCGCGAAAGTGTTTCCGCTAGGAAAATTGAATTATGAGGCGGGGAAAGTTGCGCGCGAGAGGCTACCACTCGAAAAATAAATTTGCTTTTCGAAGATCCAGCTTCAAAAAAGCGGAGGAACACGGTAGAACACGAATCCATTTCGGGTTTTCGTTCGCACTTCTATTAACACTAGATTTACGAAGATTTACGGAGATTTCTTAGCGGATTTCTATCACTGAAGCAAGGCTTTATGTATTATTAAAATACATTGATAATACACTGGCAATTAAAATTTATCATTTACAATTGTAGATCAGTTGGATTTTGTCTCTTTAATCTTCTCGTTTTTGGTCTTGCTTCAATAAATGAAGTCGATTAACTAAAATTAATTAGAGGGCTCAGACAAAAATGAATTTCAATAGGTGCTTGTTTTTTGCATAAATATAAATCAGCATAAATGATTGAAAAATATATTGGGTTTCTAAAAGTAGAAATGCGTGAAAATGACTTCGTAAATCCAGTGTTAAAATTACCCGAGCGTGAAATATTCTCCAATACGACTCGAACCCATCTTTCAATTGGAATAATGTCGCTTCACTCATATATCTCATCATATTACATCCGATTCCGTTTACAACGACTCTTCGTCGCTTCGTTACAATTAATAATCCAGCTCCATTTCCGCAACTGCCAATATTTCCTCGAAATCGTGAGAGCTCATGTTTTCTACCGCGAGATCGTGCCGCATATTACACGTCCACTTGAAAAACAGAGGTAATAACTCGAACGGAAATAACGGATGCGAAAACAAAAACCTTTTTCTTAACGCGATATCGATAGGAACGTGAATATGGACAAAGCGTTTGTCGGAACCCACGGACTCGTCGGGAAATGTATTCACGGTGTTTTTCCACCACAAGCAACGCACGTCGAACCTTTTCCAATTATCTGCTGCGTTGGTCGGTCTGATTTGAAAAATAATTGTATGCCCGCGGGAGAAATCACGGGAATACGCGCGAGTCCCGTTTTTACTGTGTCGCGAGATTTGTGCCATTCGCTTCGATGAAACGATCCTTCTTCAGGTTCGGACACCCACGATACACGGCATCTCGACTGCTCCATTTGCGACACTGACAACGATAAACTAATCTTCGTAGCGCTGGTATCTCCAGAGGCTTCGCATACTTAATTTTGCGCAACCACAGCAGACGAATTTACCGCACAACGCCGGGAGACAATCTGGCACAGTCACCGTCGAACTTACGGGTACCAACACACCCACGCGGATGTATACCGACACTTGTTGACCCTGTTTCCAGACACCAGCGTTTATGCATCCTCTTTTCCCCCGCAAACAACGAGGAAAAAGCATGCACTGCGGTCTATTCGACAAACGATCTCGTGGCGTCGGTCTGATCGATCGCCAATAGACGAATCGGAAATCGGAAACCGTTCGAGGGGAAAAACTAAATACAGCCGTACACCTATGACGGCGGACATTCGTTTTCCCGTACAGCAAAACGAAAACGTTCTCGTACCGGGCTTGTTTCGTACGTTTCCTGCTCCATCCGTCGCGCTCCATGGCGCGCTGCATAGTCACTCGCGAAATTGATCGAATACTTTTCTTTATTGAGCGTTTTTGTTCGATCAAAGTTTACAATAGTGCAAGAAATACTAAACGTGTCGAAAAGAATTTTTATTATATAAGAGTATGTAGTTTTAATTGAGACTCCGAATTCAGGAATTTACATTCAAGCAAGAATGCATTTAATTTTGTTGTATATTTAATTATCTATGATTCTGGTATTAAAATAATGTATGCAGGTTTACCAATGTACTATCGAGTTTCTCGCTACTCGCATGCTGCGTGTCGCTCGCTTGTACTCATTCTGTCAACAAAATTATTCTCAGAAACTATTGAGGATGTCGACTCCATTTTTGCTACATTTAAATAGCATACATTATTTGTACCTTTATAATTTTCATATTAAAAAATCACGATTTTCGGTTTGAATTAAAGGAGAAATGTGTTTTTTAATTTCTTTATATCTGGTTGTTACATTCCCCTCGTTTCACCCGTTCGAACGATCGCTACACCCAATTCGCTTCGCCCTTTTTCTACCATTTCCCATTCTCCCCTCTGATCACCCGCATCACCTGATCGCTGAATCAGGCTATCGAATGGGCGGGTAGCGCATTAGTTACCAGTAACAAGCGCGCAGAACAACTACGTTACATCGTAGCCAGGGCATGTTCTACACAACCATAAAGTACGTGTCACACCGTGCCGCCGTGTAAGCCTCACCCCTCCGTAACCACCCTCCACGTGGTCGGTGGACCAATTGCGCGAGAACTCGTTTATTGTTCGTGAACAACGAACTCGAACAAATACCGACTCGTGCACCGTGTCACTCCACTTTACGAACCACTTCTTCGACGTTATATCGCCGCCGACTCGTGGAAATTTCGTCTAGCTTAAAGTGCAACTCGTTGTCATATTTTCTGCCACGTTTCGTGGACGCGCGATGCGATAAGACAAGCTGCCACTATTCTTTCTTATTAATTTTATATACCGTTAGATGAAAGCTATTTATTTATACATTATACAATATTTACTGAAATTTATATTTATTTCATTGCAACTTTTTTTTATTAACTTTTTGTGTTATAGAGTTAATCCATTTGTGTAACGAACGGCTCAAACTATCATACCATGACGTCGATTTCCTTGGACTCCAGTAATCCTACAATCCTGATACGCATTTATCTTTCCAATTATATTTCAATCCTCCTGTCTGAGCACGCAGAATCAATCTCCGAAGAGGGCTAACTAAAAAGCTTACCATGCGCAGGTTTAGTATAAATTTTCCTCGTATGTAGCGCATCGTTGTTCCACTTGTCCCTTTCGCTAAATTACATGGGACCAATACCGATGAGCGCACAATAATCACCGCGAAGCGAGCTACGCAGAATGCGTCGATGTTGTCACTGATAATGTTACGCCTTGTCCTAATTGCACGTCGCGCGGCGACAAAATCGCGCGTAGCTGATCCGCGGCATGAATGGGAGCAAGGTGTGGGTTCTATTCGCGCTACCTTAAATGTCGCGCGATCGAGCGACAAAATTCAAACCAGCTCGAATCCTGTTGGTCCTTATCCAACTTTAGTTACGTTAAACTGCCAGCGCCACGGTACAACGACTGCAGGCGAAACAATCTCAACTAAACGACTGATTCATCGAACGGGTCGAAACGATGAAGTTGGGAGAGAAACCGGATCGCTGCAGGTGTACGGTAAATTAAATTAATCGTTCGCCACTGTCACGCGGCTTTAACGTCGAGCTTTTACGAGTGCAGCCCTGGCAGAGGAACGCGAACACCAGCCGTAAAGCTTAGCAAACCTATATAACTTACATTGCGACCGTTTCACTTGTTAAATTATCCCCGAGGACAATTTGCAGCGGTGTTTTTGCTAACGGTTCGCCCCCCTTGTAGCGACGAAATAATTGCACCAGGGTTTTTAATCCCGTTTAATGGGAGGCGAAAGTAAACTGGAAGAGAATTAAACCGACGCGACGCAATAATTAGACGTTAAGTGCTTCACCACGAAAACACGAAAGATACTTTGTTCGAATCCCATGAAAAGGTTAATTAACAGGTTAATATGTATGTAGTTTTTTAATCAAATTATTCTACTTTTAGAAAGTTGTGTCCGTGGAAAAGTCACGATTTCTTAACGTTTCTTAACAATTACCCTCGACTAAAAATACAACAGTATACATTCATCCCCTAAAAATATCGCCAGAGTCAATCCTACATTATATATCCCGGAGTAAAAATGCTAAAGCGTGTTTCAGCAAAAATTTGCGTGAAACGGAGTTCAAACTGCCCACACGGGCAAAGCAAACACCGGCAGGATTCAACGCGGCACTTTACTTTCGCTGGCTGAACGTAGTCCATGGCGGTACGCAACGTGAGACCCTGAGAGCAAGAGTGAAACGAATCGAGCGTTTCGCGTGCTGGTAGCTCGCTAATTTCGTCCGGCGGACGACGTTGCACCAGGAGATCCTATGTGGTGGTTGGCATCGGTCGTGGAGAGTATCCTCGGAGAGCAGCGTGTGTTGGCCCGCTAACGGTGACTCGTTAACGCGTACCTGGGCGTAACGTATGTTTTGCGTTTAATGAAAATGTGTTCACGTGTGCCGGGCGAAATGAACACGAGCTATCCGACTCCGTTACGGCGTGTCGACCACGCGAAACGGAAATCAAAATTTACAGCGCGTCGCTCTCGAACACGAGGACCCGGCTAATCCGGTTTCTCGGCTTATTATCTCCCATTATGGGGGCAGAAAAAGGAGAAGTCCCGGAGGCAAGCTTGTCCTGATATTCGACGAACTCTTCTTAACTGCCTTGGCCCCCCTCGAGAGATGGAAGTTTCAGAAATTTTTTCGTCGCGAGCAACTTCTTAGCGCCTGTCGTTTTTTTCTCTATCGTCCTCCAGGGAGGAACGTTTCTCTATCGTCGACTCCTATCCCCTTTTTTTGGTTATTCTTCTTTTTTCTATGCAATGTTGCGATCCTCCGCTCTAGACGCAGCGAGACTCGAGCTGCGGGGTCGATAGCGTTGAATTTCTCGTTTGACGCTTTGGAATTGCGTTTGGAAACAACGTGGAACCAGTGAAGAAATCCTTCCATTGAAAGTAAAGCTGAGATTCTCATTAATCGAGCTCGTATGCTTTGAATCCCCAACTCTGTTTTTATGTAAGGACGTTTGTCCTTGGGTTTCCGATGCTCCCGTAGTTTACAATAAACAATACCAGGATAGAGTAAAATGTTTGACCCCATGGAAGGATCTACCTGTATCTGTTGAAGCAGAATCTGACCTGAGCTGCGGATGGAGCCCGCTGAAGATAGCTTAAATTCATTAGCCACCCCATTGAATCTGCAGCAGCGCGTCCTACGACTTGCCCTTAACACCAGCGGAATTGTTAATCCCCCTCCACGTCGCCAAACCGGGCCATCGGTACTTTCGTGGCCCACACACAAGAGACACATTCCACGTGGATGTGCTAACGAGCGCAATAACAATTATCGTTTCGGTTATGTCCACCATGCTGTTCTCCAACGATGATTACTGATTGGTTCTGCGGTGAAAATATCGAAACGCCACGAGACTGCCCGCTTTTCTTGTTCCTCGTGTAACTACGTGTGACCTACTTAACACGAGGAAACACACTCTATCCGTAAGGATCACTGGACGACTGTGATACACGATACATCCTTCGTTAACACGCCACCCTCGATCGCTGTTACACGAGTGGAAACATACGTATGTATGGAGTTCAATCGGAAATTGTTGGAATCGTGGACGAATACAGTTTGTTTGATCCTGAAGAATGGCGAGATACAATGGAGTTGAATATGTTACGCAGCTCTCGAAAAGAATAAGAATAAAGAGTGAAGTGGCAGGTGCCAATTTACAAGAGAGTTTAGTTGTTGGTAATTCTATTTAAGCATAGAACAAGGATGTCTGAATATACATATATCTGACGAGTTTTCACTTAACATCGTTAAGGAATCATGATTTTTCCACTAACACAATTTTCTAAAAGTAGAAATGATTGAACTACAAGGGGATATTTTCTTCCTGTAAAGAGTTCGTGATCTAATAATAAAGATGACCACAATCGGTCAGTCCTCCGCGATATCGAGGGCCATTCGTTCAGTGAAAATTCAAATGGGCTTCCTACCGTTGCTCGCAAATCCCGGCGACGCGTCGTCTTATTACCCGAATCGTTATTTATATCGAGGAATCCCCGGCAGTGTTACAGCTTCCAGGGCAAGTGACTCGTAAAACCGGAACATAATAGTTGGATCGGGAGGAATCCGCGCGGATTGTCGGTCAACGTTCCTGAAACTCGAAGCGAAGTTTCTAGCAGACGGACCCGCCGAATGTAGGCCGACCTAACGCGCCGATAAACATTTACAATAATACTAGCGCGTTCTCGGGCGCTATCCAGGGATAATATCCGGCTACGCCACGGGGAAAACGCAGCCATGGTTCCCGTTCTAACGGAATCAGGATCATTCGTAATATTAATACTCTCTAACTAATTATCGTGCCAATGGTAATTTTCAATATGCAGCCGAAGCTCAAGTTTGCACAGAGGATACAAACGTGTTCGAGTGGAATTAATTCGACGCAACTTGCAGGTACGTAAAGCAATTCGGAGCGACTAATTATTGCCACTGGAACAAAAGACAAACTTGCGAATAAACGCAGTCGACGGATTGGACTACCCATAAGTCTGCTGTAGATACTGCACGGAATTGTATTTTACTTATGTCAGTGACAGGATTTGAGAAGGCAAGGATTATCAAAGGTTAAATAATTAAACTGTACGATGTTGTGTGGAAGAGAATGCAAACTCAAACTGTCAGTTCGAGTGCTTAGATTTAAAAGTTAATAATCTCCATCTCTTTATCAAACTTTTAATTTTCTCTGCCTTTTCTGTACGAAAACATTTTGGAACAGAAGTTGTCAGGCTACCGTCCGACTTTGCGTTGACTCGAATCACTTGAAACGTGGAATCGCGACTTATTCGGTAGCAACAAGTGTTCGAAACAGACGAGATCGAGCTAATGTCTGGTCTAGTATATCGATAGCGAGCAAAGTGTGCGTGGTAATGAATGCGTAGAGTGCTAAATGTGCGTTTGTGGGTGCACGGTTTGAAGAACCGCGCTGCAAGAGGTCGAGGTAGGCTGTTGAAATTAAAGAGCGGTTGCACGAGAGTTGCATGGTTCGAAGCAGAGAATCATACAGTCGAGGTCAAAGAGTGGTAGAATGTAGACCAAAGCAGTTAATAAACAGTTAGTACGGTTGGAGTAACGTAGTTCAACTTTGTTGACGTCTATTTGACATTGAAACAATCAAATCTACTAAATTAGCTTTTCCCAAAGTGAACTTTATGTAGAATTTTTACGACAAACAATACGTACCTACCAACTTTTTGCGTACATTATTTAACAACATCACATAAGAATAAACCTGTGCGTAAGAAGCTAGGCTGACAAATTTATTACGCAATCTAACCTGTAGTTTAATTAGATAGCCAAGGTAAAGGATCCAGCGCTGTTTGATAGTGAACTATGCGAAATGAAATTGCCGTGGCATGGCGCGTCTTAATTTACCCTAAGAGCATCGGTATATCGCGACAGGGATCGTTTAACATCCAATCGCGTCTCCTTGCCGCAACAACTAACAATGCTCCGAGATAGCAAGTAGTAAACGAAAATTTGTTGCCCACACCATGCACTCATACGTCTCTACCCCGATTCCATGAATTTTGGTAACACTATTATTTCGCTAAAAAAGTCAGATGCATAGCAAACAATAACTGGCTAAATCTGCGTGATTGTCGCGAACATCGTGTCAAATTAAAAGTCACAGTTGTCTAAAGAATTTTATTTCCACCTTCTGTAAATCCCACACCGTCTCTTCAGCAATCGATCGTTTGCCAACGGTCGATGGCAACGGATCTATGATGACGCTCGTCCTGGACAATGCTCGTTGAGCTTGTATCGTCTTAATTATGCACGCGTCGTTCTTTGAAACCTGCCTGGATTCGCTATTCGACGCGTGTTTCATTGTACCCGCCTGCAGACAACGAGTATGTACGATCTCTGCCCGGATCGACTTCGTTATGCATCGTTACTGCGACCCGGCTCTGTTGATAGGAAAATACGCGCTGCGAGATAAGAGTCGATACACGGAGCACGACTTTCCGAATCGTGGCACGAAAGTACCTCGAACGTGTATTGTCGTTCGAACCCGTGCAGGAAGATTTACTCGGAAGACAATGGGGAAAACGGAGCTTTATATCGTAAAGCGGGACATCAACAAAAATCTTAGCGAATTGAACTTTGAACGTGCAATGGACCACGCTCGGAGATCCAACTTGGAAAGGAAACGTATCGACTTCCTTTAGGAGCTGGGAGTTGATTCCGTCGTATAACCATTGATCTGACCCCGAGTTTCTTGTATTTCCACGACTTATTAGAGCGAGCCACGTTTCTTCCAAATTAAACTTACTCGAACTGGTAAAAATCTGTCTCTGTGGCTTGGGAAAACATCGTATTAACTACTACTTTCACAAAAGATGTTTTGACTCTACTTTAAGGGTAAAAAAATTCAATTGTCAGTCCTGCAGAAAATAAATAGAAAATTGAAAGCACGCAGCTCGAGGCTGAAAAATTAAATACTACGATAAATGTTACGTTATCTAATTTTCAATTGCTTCGAGACAAAATTTTGACCCAGTAGAAATATTCACGTCTGCTAGCCAACGTGTTAAATAAACACCTAATTTTGTTCTCAATCTGTATATGAAAATTAATTATTCTTTTCAACCCTTGAATTGGACATTTTCTTCGAGGAATCGCAGAGATCTGATTTCACGGAGGACATCGATCTTCGAGCAAGGACAATTCCCTCTCGCGTCCAAGCCGTTTCGATTTACCGGTTGGAATGATAATCCAGCGAATTCCTAGTTTGACTGGGGAATACAAATGATAACGACGGTTAGCAAATATCGTTAATTAAAGGCCCGCGATCGCAGCAGCTAGGGCAACGGGTAACGACAACAAAGGCGAGGAAAGGGGTGAGAACTGTTCGTTCAGTGCGCCATGAAAGAGGAGGATGTAGCTACGGACGCGAAACTACAGCTCGAACTCCCTTAATGGAAGCCGCAGACACGAATTCCACGATTTGCAATCGACTAACCATCGGAATGCTCTCTGGATCAAGAGACAGATAGGTATACGGGCAAACCCTGGATACCTGAACGGGTTCATTGTCCATATACGAGCACGATGCACTCGGCCTGACATCAGTGAATCAGCCTGCAACCTGTCGCAAGCTCCAAAGGGACTGGGCGATCGCGACCTTAATGGAAACAATTCTCCCTCGGTCGTAGGACATTTAGATGTCAAATTGTCCCCCGTTTTTCTCCACATCCCTAAAAGATGGTTTCTACAAGAGTTTATAAAATCCAATCAATACAGTCTTTTTTATTTATACATACATAAATGTATAATTAATATTTCCATTGCATTTTGTAAAACCTCCACTATATTAACATGTTGATAGACACGTCACTCAGGGCCGACAGGACTCTTCATTAAGAAACTAAAAGAATTAATTTCAAAAGTGAGGCGTAATAAAAATAAATCTGAATACGATTTTGTCGAGGCTAAAGATTTTAAATACTGCAACAAATGTTATATTATCTAATTTTCAAATGCCTCGAGAGAAAATGTTGACCTTGCAGAAATATTCACAAGTCTCAGTCTGGCAGCCAACGTATTAAATATTAATTGTTCTTTTCAACCCTTGAATTAGACATACTTAACCCACGAGCATTCATGAATCGGCGCTCATCGATATGTATCAATTATTTAACGCTACGACGACAACCCTTAACTTATTTTTCCCTTTGTTGAGTTCGTGGGGTTCCTTTGTATGGATAGACAAACACGAGGGGTCGCCTGGGTAGAAATCGACCACGGATATGTAACTACGGAGTTCCTGTATAAACAAGCCGAGCCAATAAACGCGCATACAGCACGGGCTCTGCGCGGTGCATCCATGCAAGTGTCGGTGCATGCCCGAGCCCGTGTCACCACGCGTTGCTGGGAACCGTTTGCTTTAGACGTATATGCGCGCCCGGAACTTCGCAGCCAAGTTTCCGGTCCTTGGAGGAATTTCTATCCGAAAAGCATAATACGGAATTGCGTCGTAGTCGCGCGACTCTGCGAATCTAATATCGCGCGCAGTTGCGATGGAAGCGCAAATTAAGAAATGCTGCGGTGCTAATAGCTATTCAAGGGTGAATTCAACTGAGGATGTTTTCAAGAACAACTTAATCCTTTCGATACATTTTGTCAAAAAAAGAATTTGTACGATTATATGGACGAAACCAAAAGTTGAGAAATGCGACGAAATAATGTAGGTTGTTTTCTAAAATTCTTTCCCTTTCAGGAAAGTTATTATAAATTAAAATAATTATGACAATGCCAAGTGCTTTGACACATAATTTAAGATTTTTCAAAAAGTGCTCCGCGGAGTGAACGGATCGTATCTCGTCCAATTTATCGAAAGGGTTAAGAAGAAGTTTATGAATCGAAAGTTAAACAAAAATGACGCTATAAGCTCCTACCCGTGATGTGAACAGTTCCACGCGTCTCGGGGACCACAATTTCTTAATCTGAGGGAAGAAAAATGACCCAGAACGGTTACGGTTCAAACGGCAGCCATAAACCTTTCGCGGAAAAAATTCTCCTGGTCGCCCCAGTCGAGGTTTTATTCGAGGCTTAGGACCAATCTCGTGAGGTCCGCTGCTGTCATGATTCTTCATCCCGCAACGGTAGGACGGGATGAAGTTTCAGTGGGCAGCCAAGTTTGACCAACGTGGGGTGGAACAGGTCGTCCAGATGGGTCAGAGAAACCGGAACGTTTTTATTTAGGTGATCCAGGGTTAATGTATTCTATCTTCGAATTATGACCGTGCCAAGCGCGACTCATAAATCGGATAAAGGACGTAATTTCGGGATGAGCCACTTTTACCGTTCCTCGATACGGCACAAACGCGGGGAGGAGTTATGGCAACGGTCCCGTCAGTCGTAAGGAACACGTAAGTCAAGAATTCCCTGACGAATATGCGCACTCCAATGTGCGTGAATGTTCACTCCGACATTTTTTTACTTCTTTTGGTTAGGGGAGTTAATATTCGGAGAGCCAGTGACAATTCTACTTACGTCAATTTGAAACGAATATAGACTTTTTTATGGAAGTATAATAAGTGACGATCACGAAAACCATCGTCTGGTAGCCATTTGCTAGAACAATTACGCGTAGGTGTATTTTGAAAGAATTGGTTTCAAAACTGTCACTGGTTCTTAGACTATAGGAGAAATGCCTATCTCATAAATGCACTATTTCAGAATGAAATTGAAGCAATGAAACGCTCGTCAAACCCTTTCGGGTCCATAAATATTCGTCTATCGATGGATCATAAAGTTCGACGTACCCGACAGCGTTATTCTCGGATCAAAGTCGTTATATCGGCAACCGTGTTGTCCATTGGGAGAGAAAGGAACGATTAGTAATCGTGGCGGCTCGACTGGACGACGATTTGTGATTTTCTGCTCGCGAGCGACAGTAACCAACGATCGCCGCGGGCAATCGATCTTTTTCAAGACCGAAGTCGATACGGTCCAGCACGGGGATGGGTGTTACCCGCCAAACGAACGAAAGAAGAACGCTTTTCGCCTTTAACCCGTTTACTTTAACGCCGTTCCATAACGTGGCTCTCGGTACGTGACGGAAGCTTTCAGACATCCTTTAAGCTGACGTCATCAGAGTCAAGATTATTTGCCGCCTCTAAAAGGCGACCGTATAAACTCCACATACTTCAACGGGATAAAAGCGTTCGCTGGTGTTTGCTGGCATTAAAATCACGAACGGAAAATATCGGAGTTGCCTGACCGAAAATAGAAATGTTGGGAGGCTTCGGAGGCTGGCTTCGTGACATGGACGATTTTCACATTTTTAAGAAGCATCTGCAGAGAGATGGTCGACTAAATGAGGACACAATTCGTTCAATTGATAAAGGGATCGTGCAGATTTTTTTATATGGATAGAGCATTCCACTAAAATATCAAACAAATATCATTGCATAAATTCTTCTTACATAGATCATTTTCTTTCTTCTACCAAAAAAAAAAAAAGAATATTTCAGTAAACCAACCCTCTGTTACAGGCGACTCTGTTACATTCACTCTCCAAGGTTCGAATTTCATTTACTGCTCTCGAGGAAAATTGTAAAACGGCCCACGGTGAAGCGCATCGAGCTGAAAACGGAAACTCGCGGTTGATCCTGATATATGGTGTGCCTGAACACTCGTGTGCCCCGAAATTCCATTGTATATCATTCTGTCGCGGCTCGATCAAACGCTTTTTGCGTGGCTCATCCCCGTGTATCGTCGATAGAGTTAACCGACACCGCTGTGCATATATGCTCGCGCGGGAAAGCGATTGATAAGAATGAACGACCGTTTGCGAGAAAAAGGGACAGATTTCCGTGGATCACTGTTAAGTTGAACGACTGGATTCGCATAAGCAAGAGGAAGAACCATTTTTCACAAAATTTCTACCAACCAATGATTCATACTTTCAAAATTATTCGTACACGTTCGATAAGCTATTATTTTCTAATCCCGAACTTGTCTATTCTGAAATCACGACGTTCTTATTGCCGAGAACAGTTCAGTTCGGCGAACAACACTTGGCAACGATCCTAGTCGCGACGATTTTTGTCCAGCAACCCCAGGGAAGTTTCACTGTTTCGAGCACGCGACGTACACCGATTCCAGAACTCAGGGGTCGAGGTCCTTTTCGTACAAAAGTCGAAACGAGTTAGTAGAGAGGTAACTCGAGACAGAGCACGCGTAACTGGCTCCATCGAGATTGCTCTTTCGACACGTACTTGGGCACTTCTTCCACCTATGCTCCCTTGAAGACGCTTTGGCTCGAAAGTAAAAGACAAAGGGCAGATTTCGAAGGGCTAGTCAAAAAACGAAAATCGATAGCGATTATAAAAATTCCACTGATAGTATTGTATTCTTTTTAATTTTAACCAAAGTATTGTAATACTTGAAAGAATATAGAAAGAAATAAAATAATATTACGATAAATTCGAATAGCATACATTTCTGAGTTCCTCGGAACCATTATGGGTATAGTGACATTGTCCAACCTGTTCCAGACAAATTCCACTATTTATATGCTGAACGTGTACACACCCATTCCGCTGAATGAACTGTTAGCCTTTATCGTGCCTCCCCATTTCTTTTCAATATAGAGCTAACTAAATCAAATGTTCCGAGATAAAGGTGAAATATAAAATCAAATACTTTCCTTCTGCTTAGATCTGCAAATCCCCCATTATATACATTTATTTCACGACCTGTACATATGTCTTGTTCGTGCTTTATTTTAAAAACGAAACTAAAAGCTAACTTTTCTATGTAATACTTCAACAAACTCGGCATAAATTCTCATATAAATTGCATTTTAATTTCTACAGTTTTCACGAAGAGAGACCTATGTATACTTGGAAACTAAACTCTTCTCGCGATGAACATCTCTTTCTTTACGTTCCATTTTCAGAAACCAAACGTGTAACTTTCCTTGACTGTTTCACAACTTATTAAAAACACAGCACTTTTTACGATAAAATATTCCGATGGAAGACGGAGAAGTAAAAAGTTTCGTAATAAGAACAGGAGAATTGCGAACTCGAAAATTTTGAACTTTTTCCCTTGCCCAAGAACTGCTATTTTCAACTTTTCTCGTTATTAAACTGGTGTAATGAATGCATTACATCTCGTTGATTCTAGTGCCAAATTCCTCCAGGTAATAAAAGATATTACTATAATTGCAATCCTTTCGAAAGTACAGTAACCAGAGCGTTGTTCGTGTGACGCATAGACATTCTCTGTATAAATGATACTGCGTTAACGTTTTATCCTTTAAGCGTTAATAAACGTCTCCGATATTAGCAACGTGAGTTAGATTAGCGTCAGAGGCGCTCAATTTAATTTCGATGCCGCGAATAACCGGAAGATCGGCTGGATCGCCGAAGGTATACGTGGCTGAAACTCGTTAAGGATGACAGACGGTTCCGTCGTTGGAAAATAAGAGACCAAAGCAGGAAGCCTGGAGGAGATAGCTCAGGAGGAGCAACCAATCCCCCTGCAGGATCGTTTCGCTATGCTACGCGATCGCTGTTGCGCATAGAGCACAGAATAACGAAAATGATTCGGGGAATCGATGAACGACGCCGAGAAAGAAGGATAAAGGCCACCCAATCGGGGAAGAATATTCGTTAAGGGGGATACCTGGCGGATGGAGTTACTATTAATAAACAAGATTTCGTTGCGAAATTCGAGTTTCGTGATTACGCTGTAATTACCAACCGTGCATCGATCCTGCCTCCGCCGTTCGGTAGATAGAACTCCTTTATTATATTAAGGATTAATTTCCTGGTAAGAATAAGTAGTGCTCCGGATGTTTAAGAGCAGCTACCGCAAGCCAACAGCTTCTCCTGACTCGTAAGCTTCTTAGAAATTAATAAATACAGTGTTGACTTGTTGATGTCGGATCTGCAGTTTTAAATATATTTTAATACTCTATTGTACTCTATTCGAGTTACATTAATTATTATTTTCAATATATCCAAACTACTATTTATTTAATATTTTACGTTCCTACCTAAACGATGCCATAGTTCCACTAAAAAATTGAATATGGCACTCAAACCACTGGATATTATTAAATATTGTTTAATACTCAACCAATATAGAATTTCGCAACAACAATTTTATAGCAACACTATACGCTGTAAATTAATTTTTTATTGAAGCGCGATACGTCGTTCCAACGATGCGAAAAACCGATTACGAATTTTCTCAATTCACCGCCAGGCGAATCGTAACTCAGTGCTTTTTTCCCCCGTGTAAACGAATGAGAAATGGAGAACGGAAGGAAGCGTGGGCCAGTCGGAGTAACGGGAGGGAAACGTCGACGCGACTTCTGGGGTAAAGTGAGACGGAACACCTGTATGCGTGAAATAAAGCCCAAGAGGAGAAAGGAGTGAAAGGATGCACCGGGTCTGCTACAGATTAGAGATATTTATGGTCCAGTAAATCAGATACCGTCTCCTCTTTTCCGTGCGTCCTCGACGACGTTGATTCATCAATATAAACATTTTTCCCTGGACAAGGGAAAATACGGTGGCTCATAACCGCGAAAGAGAAGACCGAGGTTGGAAAAACAGCGACCTTCGTATCGAACGAGAAACGTCGATCGTAATGGACCAGCTGGCAAATTGCATTCAGTCGCTTCCGGGTTGCGTTCGACGTATCGACTAGATTCGATGCACCCAGCACCTTGATAAAAACTTACGACCCAGTGGTAAGTACTACTTTGTGCCACTCTTAAATTCCACGTAGTGTAACCGCCTCAACCCCTATCCTGAATATACTCGTATTACGGACCTAATGACGGAGCATTTCGTATCTATAAACTTAGCATTCAAATTGGAATTTAACACGTCCTCGCGTGACTTTTATTACAACTCGTATCTTCATTTTTGATTTGTATTCTAAAATACTTGATTTGTAAAATCGTTCTCCGAAGGGTACCTATGAATAACGCGAGCGGAGAACACGAGAACTATGCGGGATTAAAACTACGGTCGGGCGAACGTGTTAACTCAGTTTCGCGGTATAACGCCTCAACGTAAAGGCAAATGTAGTAAATCAGAAAACGAAATTAAACTTGAACCCTTTATAACCTACTATAACTTTGAAGGTATAATGTTATACACGCCTGTGCTAGTCTCAAATCGAATTCCATTAACATTCGAGCACTCACGAAACTGCAAAGTTCGAAACGCTTCCACGGAATTATCGTACACTTCATTCGCGTTATTTCCGTTTTTCGTTTCTCATCTTTCACTTTCCCGCAACTCTCGCTTTTTGAAAACTCGTTGTTGCTATTAAATAGCTGATTCTCTTCTCGCGACAGTTCCATTAACAAACGTCGGAGCTATCAGAGTCGAGAGAACAAAAGCATATCAGAGTTTCAATTTGCGGAAGAATCCTCGACAAACATTGTTTACGCTAATAAATCGCCGTGATTCGTTTACGTGTCAACAGCGAACGAGAAATCCTTCTCGAGGAACGTTAATTAGCATGTTGATTGAAAAACAATGAGCTACTGGGTTAAACGTGAGATAACACAATGCTAACAGCTGCTCCGGTAAACAAATTTGTCGAATTAATTAATTGACACACATCGTCCAATGAAATTCGATGCAGACTACCAGATGGACGAAAATAATTAATTAAATCTCCGCTCGGACGAGAGTAATACGTATCGCATCGTGCAAATGAGCGAAATCGCTTTAATTCTTTGAGCCTAGCGATGTATAAAAAAATAACACTCGTGCATTGTCGATAATTTGCTGATGTGATTTATAAAAATTTCTGTTTCTGTTTGTTCAACTGTTGGTATATACGGGAAGCAGGGATGGTAAAAAAATCACGAATGCTTTTGATATGTTCTCCATTTTTGAACATGCCAATCGATCGCACGCCTCACGTTCGATGTTTTGTTTTAGATACATTGTTGTACACGTATATGTGATTGATCCTGAATTGATTGATTTTTGCATATACATATAGTTCATGTTCATTTCTATATTACCGTTTAGCTTGGTTCTCTATTTACCCTGCATGAAAGTCTAGCCCCAGGTTCACCTGACCCAAAATATAAAAGTCCACCGCACGGGACGTGTTAACGACGATACAAAAAAATAGTCTGATAATCGCCAAGGTACAGGGAAGCGAAACGAAAACGGTAGGCAGGTCGCGATAACCTACGTCGAAATTTAACGTCGTTTTCTTCTTCCCAACCCCCGACATTATTTTCACCAATCCTCTTCCCAAGCCCGCGTCGTCTCAGCGTTCACTTTTCCCCGTAAATTCCTATTTTGCTGATAAGTTCCATAACGTCACGACGCTATCACGTTCCCTTTTTCCCTTCCAGTTTTATTCGCGATGCGATACAGCGGAGCAAGGCCGGGAAAAAGCTCGACGAGGAGGGAGAATGACGAGGACGCAGACAGCGACGGCGACGGCAGAACAACGCTAGGGGTGCGAGGGTGTAAGGAGAGAACGATGCACTTATTATGTAAAGAGAACGCCGCTTTTTCCCCTGCCAGTTCCCATTCGCTTTATTTCTCATTCAAAACCTCTTGGAATTAATATTGCATTACGAGGAGCCCCGGGAATCGCGCGATAGCCAAGAACATGCGCCTCGTCATCCTTGAAATTCTCCTTGAAGCGAAAGCAAATAAGGTGAAGACGTATATCGCGTCTGCCTCGGGGACGCTGCGATACGGCATTGGGAATAATTAATATCCCTATTTGTTCGCATCGCGGTACTGAAACCGAAGGCTGCATGGCGAAGGCGTTTCTTGCTGGACACTCACATTCCATCTTCGCGGTTCCAAAGAACAATTACCTGACAGAGAGACTAATGAGTTGTCCTACCAGGTAAGCGCTGATGGCGTGGATAACGTTCGAAACCTACTTGCCTGAAGATATGTCATTCAAAGAGATACATAGCCACGATTCAAGAATTTTTTTCAAGATATACGTAACGGAGAAACCAGACTCAGTGTTAGGGGTTGGAAATGGGATTACAAATGACGCGATAGGATAAGTAAGTGGATGGAAAGCATAACTAAGCATGCGTGGCAATTAATTTGCGGTCTCGTTTCGGGTGCGTGCCGACTTGAATGTCGCGTACGCGCGATTGAAATTTAATCTACAGGCTCCAACCTCAAAGCTATCGACGGAAAGCCCGGACGAGAATGTTCGACGGTCGTTCGTAAAAACGATGTTACGTTGCGGTTTGAATAAATACACTCGCTTCAGAGACCACTTTGAAGCGCGTCAATTGACCATAATAGGCTGAGCGTATCGTCGAAACAGGGGAGGGGGGGGGGGGGGGGGGGCACGAGACAGAAGAAATATCGACACGGCTCGAAATCGATAGATTCGTTCGTTCGAGCGCCAACCCAGGGCCTCCCAGCATTCCGCTGTCGATCGGCAGACCTTGTAAAGCACGTGGTGTGAAACTAACGCGATTGCGTAGGACGTAGGACACAGGGAAGGGGATCGATGTCTGAGCCCCCGAGGATCAAACGAGCCCCGACGACGATATAGCCTATCGCGAAAGGCCTCCTCCGCGTTACCCAATTTTCGCGTCTCTTATCGCGCGCTCGCATTAGCGACGCCCTTCCAATGCACCGCGATTACAAATTGTCATTTTCGGATGCGGGGGTTATTTTCATGTAGGAGCGAGATATAAAAGATGAGAATATTCCACTGGGTTGAATTCATTACGTTTTTCACCGAAAAGGTTTCTGTACTTTTTGGTAATTATGAATATTATATATATTAAAAATTATTACGCCTGAAGCTAACGTGTATAGGAGCACACACGGGCAATAATATTTGAACAATGACAAAAGAATTTTTCAAATATTCGTGGGTACACGAAAAGCCTGGCGTTCTAGGGATTGCGGTAATACGCTATTGCAACACAATATGTGATAATTAAACGCAGACAGTATTGCGCGTCTCATTAGTGAAGCCTTCAACCGTCATTGTTGCCTGTTTAATGAATATTTAAGTAATGCGTAAATCAAAACGAAATTTGATACAAATTCGATACGTAACATTCGGCTGATGATTTCATAATAGAGGTAAAAGAGCACAATATATTGATAGAAATCATGTGTATCCAAAAAATCGGTAATTCAGTGTTACGAATATTTCATTGCCTCCGAAATATCGCGAATTGAACTTTTTGGATACCAATGGAAATCTGTGTGAACGTTTAAAACAGCTGGTAGACAGAGTGGAAATAACCGTTCATGAGTAATCACATCATAGAATTATTAATGGACCAAATGGAATTCATTCCGACAATGTATTTTTCTATGTGCACGATTCGCTGATTCATCAGTTTAATGCTTGTGTTCCAGGTCAGGGGACACATTTGGATCACTTATTCTAACAAATAAATTATACGATAGCGATCGTCGTATGACATTAATAAAGCTTTCATCCATCGTTAGTTGTGTGAATACTTTAAACAACAGCGTTACGTTTTTTCTCAAAGTAGCCTCTTCCACCATTTATCGAGGAATTAACTGGCAGTCTATATTCCCGGGGAACTCCCATAGACGTTACGGTTCGAGGTCAATCTCGGCGCGCCATATGTAAGGACACGTAGTGCAATTACACATCACCCTTTAGAAAACCGTGTCACGTCACGGGGGGATGTTGGATGTACCAACGTTACACCTACGTGATTCGCAACCTGCAATTTCGCACGCGTTTACAGACGGTAACGTAACCGACGCTGGGATAATGCAACAGAAACTCGTATAAATTCACGTAGTCGAATAAAGCTGCGTATACCCGGTTACACGGGGAAATGAAGTATGACTTAACAGGTTTCGTCGGTATTTGCAGGTGAAATCGCTATTGTTGGAGCGGGAAGACACGATTGTTCGGATAAGAGAATTAATAGGAGGGACACGAGTGTTGGAGTACAGGAATTTTCGGACAAAGGCCATTGGGAGTCTTGACTAAACTAAATTTCAAGGTAACGATGTAATGCACTTAACAGGATTTGTATAGTCGTGTACTATAATTTAGTATTAAAAAATCCACGTGGAGAAGGATCGTTTATGATTGCTACAGAGTGCTTCATAAGTTTCGGTAACTCTGAGTCTGGTTTCATCCAAGGATCGGTACCTATGCATGAGGGCCATACCCGACCCCACCTGAAGGTGATGGGTTTGTAAAACGACAAACGGGCGCCTAATAACTGATTATTAGTACCAGTTACCACTGGTGGGGGTTCTTATTCTGACGAACCCTCAAAGGCCGACCAGGAAAGAGAATGGAAAGACAAGACCTCTCCATTTTTACAGTTCATCGAGGCAAGTACTCGGAAACCTCGTAAGACTCTAGTCTCCAGCAATTGTAAGGAATTTTGCTCTTGGGTCCTTTTGTTCTGGGGAGGTCTGGGAGGTCACCACCAACCACCCCAGGGGACGGACCCCATTTTGATTGCTACAGGTGAAACTAAAATCCCGATGTAAAATTTTGATCCCGTCTTTGCTTTACGCAACAGCGGTGTTCATTAATTTCCATTATCTCTTCTCGCCGCCTTTGATATTCCTTGCGTCGTCTGAATCTAAAACTTCACCCTCGTTTGCATGTCTTTCTTCTCGAATACCTCATTCAATAATAAGATTCAGAGCTTGCTCCGTGAAAACAGCATCGGTCCAAAAGCACATCCATTATTCCTCGCGCATTTCGTACGGCGTTACCGTATTTTTTCACGGTACGCTTTCCAAACACCCTCCGATACGAGGATAATTGCGTCCTTAACTTAATAATAGGAATAAGGAAATAGGGACTCCTCGATCGAGAGGAGTTTAAGCACAAGGATAAGCTTGTTACTTCTTATATCTCGTTGAATAATAAACGCTACTTTGCATAATAAACTGCGTAAAACTTCGCCCAGATTTCCACGTTTCTTGATCGCATTACGCTCTTCTTTGAGCCGTATAAAGTGTGAGTCCATAATGCTGGCAAGCCCATTAAATTTACATAAAAATTCCTCGCCGCGAGATCAAACGACGAACCGGGACGAAAAGATCGCCGAGACCGGAGTTTATCTTTCAGCGGGACTTGTAGCAGCATATTACCGGGGATGTAGTATTACGTTTAACCTTAAACTGATCCTCGACCAATGAGTGTTCCCCGCCTCGTATCGCAGTGCCAGAAAAGCTAGTATTCGCCGGGGAGATGTAAATCCTTCCCGTTCGGCTAGAATAGCTCGAGATAAATTTCATATTGTTACGTCGTTCCAGTACGAAACATAAAGAAGATGTTTTAACTCGAGTTATCTAGAATAAAAATATAAATGTTTGTTCATACAAAATCTTAAAACTCCAAAAGTTCTTCACTGATTGCTTCGAAATCTTTACACGACGTTGCATTCGAATACACGCGCGTTCTTGATTGGAATGTTGTTTCATAAATTTTTAATATTTTCATTGCTCCAATTCGGATATAATTCGTTTAACATTGTAACAGTGTATGTTTTCTCTTTTTCTTTCTTTTCCATTTAACCAGACTGAGCCACGCACGGCCTGGTACAGCTAGTAATAAATAAATATAAATAGAATAACCGAAAGCTTACAATTCATCCCCGTAATCGCGTCATTGAACCGAACAGAACATTGAGGAACAAGTTAGTGCTCACGCGATAAGTAGTTAGTTCAATGTACAAGAGAGGAGGTAAGTAAGGTTCGACTCCTTCCACGGCCACTTCCGGCACTAACGTCGCTTCCGACCGCGCCAGTTCGTATTAGCAATCCCCAGTCAAACGATTTCGTCGTTTATCGATGGATTTCTAACTGCGACGTCGATACCGTTTCGGACCTACATTCGGACAAACGACAATCCCCAACGGTATAACGCGTCCGAGGTGAAACGATCGTTTGACCCTTCGAGCGCGATAAAACGCATAATGACCGGTAATCGCAGATTTTGAAATCGATTTCGATGCGAGATACGAGATAAAACCAACCGGCGCCCTTTCCGCGAATCCGCGCGAAACGTAATGGAATATCATATTTAGTTTCCAATTGTAATAATGACCTGTGCTCGGCTCTAATTTGTATGGAATCTGCATCGCTCTGGAAATCGTAGGGAATCGACACATTTTTAGCGAACGTTCGTAGATAAATCTGCATTGAAATTGTACGATATATCGCGTGTCGAATGAATGCGATGAAATTAGTAATCTTAGCCAACTCCTGCCAGAGAAATTTATTTTGGAATTATATCTCGAAATCAAGGTTCACTCGGAATGCACGTACCGTAATTCAACAATTAAATAAAATGGAAGCAGTGAAAGAAACAGAAATGATATCGATTCGACGGGAAATGTTAAAAATGAAAGGAAATCGGTTTACGAACAGGGAAATGTGCCCATATAGTTTTCCTCCGAGATCCGTGTCGAACTGATGGAGAATCTTCAGGCAAACGCACTTCAAGGCTATGTGATCTTATTGAACGTTACATCATCCAATTCTTCGCGCAGTCATAGCCCCTCTCATCCTCTGTCTTGAATTTTCTCTCTGAAAAGGAGAAACTCGACTCTCCTCAAATACAAGATGGAACAAAATTCGCGGTATCATCGAGAATAGCGAGATCCCTCGTGTAAAAATAAATCCGGAAATGTTAAAACGAATTTTTTTCTGACGTGTTTCCCGTTTTCGAGGACATCGATTTCGAGAATTCGCCTGGCGTAAGCGATCGAGTACACTCGGTACTGATTGGTAGAATGCGCGTCGCCACTCGCGTTCTATCAATCGGAAGCAGTATAGACAGAGTCGTTTGAATCATTTGTACGACTTTGCCAACGCTTTCGTTCAATTCTCGTTATTTCTAATTGGGTTCTGTGAACGTTGTCCGTAGGATTTTATCGAGTTCAATCTCTTCAAGTTTGTAAATTCCGATGCGTGAAGACTTTAATGCGAAATTATTCGAGAACTCATTCCCTCTTCGATAAATATTTTACAACACGTATTACCAGTCTTATCAAATTCGTATGTATCAATCGAATGTTATGCATTTTGAATAGTAATTTCTCTCTGAAACAAACTAATAGAGCACTTTCTTAGTTTGACTTACTTCGTGATGCAGGATCACACTACTTCCGGTTGCACCATATTCCTATGTTCGCTGACACACTTCCACATAGCTTTTCTTCCACTGAATCACGTCGTTCGCGCAGATACACGCGTAACAATCGCTCAACTTCTTTCAAAGATGAATCGCTACCGTAAACATAATTGCTCGGAAGAACTACCGCCATTACTCCAATATCGCTCACGTTATAATAACGAACGGTGCCAATTGTTCGACTTGAGGAAGCGATAAAGTCCCAGCCGTCAAAATTAATCACCAGCCGTGCATCATCCAGGAAGTTCTAACAATCGCCGAACGAGTTCCTGTTATACCATGGTTGGGCGCCTTTCGTCGGAATAAAATCGGGATCGGAGCGAATGGCGTGTCGATGGAAAGCCAGCGATAGGGACGTAAAACTCATGTTTTCTTCCAGCAAAATTCGGGTGTAATAAATAAATAATTGTATAATTACTATCACGTACGCTAGACTTGAAGGAATTTGTCTAAATTAAATGATTTCAATGATACAAAGTTAAAATTCTGTTTCGAAACTATTGAAGATCAGATAATTCGACATTGATCCTAGTATGTAAACCTTTGTACTCCTCAGGCTAGCTGTACTGTTCAATAAATAAAATGATACCGAACATAACCTGCCTATAAATGAACAAATAACAGAAAGTCAGTTCTGCATATGAGATGTAAAACGCGTATCAGCAAGCCACGAGGAACGGGTGAAAAATGGGTAACAGTGAAGTACTGGCAAAGGCGATGAAAGGAAAAACGAGAAGCGCGTTCAAGTATAGTAAAGTGACGATTACCTCCGCCGAAATGCCTTCCTGCGGCAATTTCCGCGACGCTCAATCCGCGATCCGAAAGCAAGGGAGTTTCAATCGTCGAAGCGGTGATGCGGCGCAAGTTTCTCATTGACCCAAATACTTTTTCAACCGGCGCCCATTCTGTTCCCTGTTGCTCCGACCCTTCGGCACACCAGGCACTTGGACCGCTACACGCATTCCAATACGTGCACACGTTCTGCCTTAACCGTGCCTCGGCTCGCGGGAATGTCGATGAAAATGTTGGAAATTTCTAAGATATTACCTTTCGCCTTGTGAACCGACACGCTAAGGGAATTTCGAATTCTACGGTGAAAAATATGTTGACGCGGGAAATCGATGGACCCCGTTCGACTGGTTTTAATATGTTCGCTTTAAAACCGAGCGAGCCTCGCGCGTCGGGACGCTGTCCTACTTGCGGTTGCTGAAAAATTAGTTGCCACCGGGGACGCGGGAAAACAAATCGCTGTTATAAAGCGTTTCCTCGCGTCTTTTTTACACGGGTTGCTTCGGGAATGACAATCGAACCGGGGCGAAAAGAGGAAAAAAAATGAATACGAAATGCGAAACAAAATTTTATTGTGCGTACCTTTGTTTTCGTGGAGATCGATTTTCACGAATGCTGCGCGTGTATTGGGGAAAAATGTAGCTAGTAACGTTGTTGCAGAATTTTTCCGACGGTCGTTCGGAACGCATAAAATTTTCTCGTTTTTTATCGTCGACATTTTTGGACGAGCAAAAATGTTTAAATTGGAAAAAAGTTAATGCATGACGAATTCCTTGTTTTATTAAAATATCTAGCGAAAGTCACATCGTACTGAATCTCGCGATTTTCTAGTGAATTTTAACCTAATCAAATTTTAATAGCTGACACGTGCGATTAGAACGACTTGATGAACGTGTCTGACCATTGATCGCTATTTCTACTGAAATTGATGTAGGTAAACATTGATAGTTGAATGAAATTATCCTTTTAGTCTCGATTGTACTACTTTATATCGAGATAGAACCAATTGAACCAAGGTAATGCCACGCTATCGTGAATGATTGCAAATTCTAAGTAGAAATGGTCAAGTAACAGTCAGACATACTAGCTAACCTGACGAACTCCTATGATAACTCTAATTTCTAACAAATTCCCATTTTCTTATAAAAAAAAAATATTGAATTCTACATTTTCGACTTATTCTCACGCAAATATTCCATATTTTATACTTATTTCTGCATGAAATATTCCACGCCTTCGAGTTATTTCTACACGAATATTCCACATTTTCGGCGAACTTTTACATGAAAATTTCGCATTTTTAAATCCAACAATATTTGAATATTATCACGAAATTTTCTGGCGATGTCATCGTGTCGTATTTCGGAAAAATTGTCGTTCGGCGACTAACACCGTCAAGACGCGCAATGTTGTAAGACCACGAAACTTTAAAATTATCCGAAAAGTGCCACCGCGGATTCGATGAGGCTGATTAAGGTGAACAAGTTGGCCAAGCATACCTGAATTTACTTTTGCTGTGATTGTATGCGTTCGCATGAATTTTGTGAAAAATTCGGGATACTTAAAAATTTATGTGACTTTCACTTTGCTAGTTCTGTTTTCACTGTTCTCCCACTTTTAATTTTACTAGCCTTTTCGAAAGATCCTGAATACTCAGTTTCGTAAACGAAGAAACGCGTCAACTCATGGAAATTCGTCGTGACTGCAAGGTACGCGTATTATTACTTTATTACTATCTAGCTCGTCTCCATTTTGCAACACATTCTCGACCGTTCCTTCGTTCTTCCTATGTAAATGCAGCGTGATTAGCAATTAGCTGTAACAAGCTGACATCCCTCCTCATACATATCTCATGATACGCGTAGATGCTTATCCAGCATATTGCGAAATTTAAATGATTCCGACTTCTACCCAAAACCATGGGGGAATCTTGACGTACGCAACGAAGAAATGTGTGCATCACGGCTGCTACGAATTTCAAGCCGCAAAATTGCAGAGCTGATCGACTTTGAGACTCCTCAGGAAAATATTTATCTTTTTGGGAAGATAAAATGTTTTATGGTCGGAATACAGGTTTGGAATAAACGAACGCGAGATGAAATTTTGCGGAAGAATTTTGCGTAATATTTTGACAATTAATGTTTCCAATAATTTTAACGACGAGATGTGGAACGAAATGAGAGAAAATAAACTGTCCACGTATTTTCCTGTCAAATTACAATGAATGCACCGTAAATTACAGAGGAAAATATTCGATACGTTAATTAACATTTCACTGTTGCCTTGGATTTTGGTCTTTCTTTTGCAGCTTATTAAAATTATTTGACAGAGTATTATGAAATTTTAATTATTTTTGTGAAGTCGAGCAAAATAGTTTCTCATGTCGAATCGAAAAATGCTTTTAATAAAAGTTCTTCGAAGTAAGGTGCACGAATTCTAAAATTAAAAAAAAAACGTCGCAACATCGTGTGGATTTAGAATAGTTCATCTATAACGTAAAACCATTTTTCGTCGATGCTACAACACAGTTCGAAAGAGTGAAAACGACTCTTGGGAAAGTCTAGGTTTTTCTATCTCCGGAACGATGAGAAACGACAAAAAAAGTTTTGAAACAGACTTCCATTCACTTTCTTGATATTTATATAACAGATGATCGCGAATGTAAGGAAACATTATGAAAAACACGAGTTCTTCGATCACTTGTACATAGTTTGGTAAATATAAGAAGAAGAATACAATTGTTTTTAAACATTCTCTATTCAGAGTTTCTTTTTATATCTCTCGCCGTCCTAGGAATATTTCAGGAGAAAGACAAATCTGCTTTTCGTCGAGGGGTAAATTCACCCCTTCGAACCGTATCACGGTACCAAAGAAAAATGGATTTATGTTACGGATGAACTACTCCCCTCGCACATAGTATTTCAAAACTTTCTGGACGTTCCTTGTCAGTGTTAAACTTACGTCAAAATCGTGTAAAATAGAAAAAAAATTCGTTTAATTTCAAATAAAAAAAAAAAAAAAAGAAGAAGAAGAAGCTTCCTCGAGGATCGCGAAACACACCCTGAACGTGATAAATAATTCCTCCGTTGCAACGATTCACACACGCGCGAATCGATACGTCTCAAGGGTGAAGCGCACTCGATCTCTAAACATCCGAGTCGGGATGGCCTTAATCACGGGACGGAGTAGGTTTTCCAATAATGAAATATCGAAGGCGGAGGAGCAAAAGGAGATCGTCAACGAGATAGATTCTCTGATAATAAAATATCAGAGTGGGACAATCCTTGTGAAAACGTGGGGAGGGGGTCAGCGTCAGACCGGAGAGTGGCGCAATTCGGTTTCTTCCTCGACTCGGAGGATGTGACCACGGTATTCATCCGAGTTCGTTAACTACGGCCGCCAAATCGAGCGTCGCTTAGCAGGGAAGCTTGCCCCCGTGCACGAACCAGCAGCAATTAGGGCAAGCGGTTAGTTACGTCGTTAATGAATGGGCCGATCAACGACGACCGAAAGAGGACGGGACAGCTCGAGCACAAAGAGGCAGGGAAACAGAGAGGAAAGGATCGTGTTTTATGCCGGCGTCGAACGACGTGACGTCACGAGAGATGGGGGTGTATTGCCGCCAATAGCGATGGTAACGATCGAGCGACGCGATGCCCGTCGACGACAACGACAACGGCAACGACAATGATGGCTAAATTAATGGCGGACCCGCGGTCCATCGGGGAACAGTGATTCTGACGTGAGCTGATGTGACGTGACGAATCGCTCCCTGGCACTCTCGTCCTCGAATGCGTTGACGGAAACGAATCGCCTCCCCGTGCTTTTGTAATTTAGACCGATAACCCGCCCCATCCTAATCGACGGATCCTTTCCCGAAGCACGCCGGAAAAGTGTAATAGACTGCATCGCCGTTGCGGTATGCTACAGGAATTCGGCTGGACGGGACCATAATGGCAAAAAATTCATCGAAAATATTATACAAGTTGTACCGATTTAACCCATTCAATGGCAATAACGAGATTTTGAGTAACGAATTATTTCAAAAGAATGAAATCTTAGCGCCCAAGGCAAAACGCTTTAAATTTGCCTATTGCTTTGGCGATAAAAACATATTATCCACGTTTCCGTGTGATGCAAATGGGTTAATAAAAATTTGTTTGATCACTTCCTGCATTTGCTGCAAACCAAGTCGGAAACCCTTCTCCTTGCAATTTCAACGATTCATCAGCACTTAATTACAATTTCCGTTCGTCATCCTTACGCTGGAATGAGAAATTTTACGCGACACTTGACAGCGCGACACGCTGATCAAATCGCTAAATCACCCATTATTTTTAGCATCAATTCGTGTCGAATTGCATCAGGATAACGGGCGATAAAAAGCGAGCACCGTCCATATCGAAGTTGAGTCGTCTCAACCGGCCACGTGGAATTAATTAAAAACGAAAAGCGATGATTAAAACATTTTCTGACGTCAGAGCGTTTCGATAAATGAAAATGCTACACTTCGGTTCGATTGCACGTTTAATACGGGAACTAACGAGAACTCGTAAAACTTTTTTCCTTCGCTTTTTTTTTTACATTCCCATGCGTCAGAACGCGAAGTGCTCCCACTATGTCAACTCTGACCCAATTACAACGTTCCAGAAGTTAATGCGGACATTCTAATGACGAATCGTACGATCCGACTTTGGGTACGAACCTAATCCAATTGGTGATAACAATCCCATTAGAATTATTAAACCACAGGCACTGAAGCATCTTCATCTCGTTCGCGTTCGTTAACTTATCTTTAATCGCGTCCAGGTTATCTATGTTTGGACTAATTTGCCTTCATATAGGTTGCAGATAAATTCCAAATCATGCGCATAGTTTCAATTACGACATGTGTAAATTTGTCTAGGTTGTCATTAGTAGACCACGAATTATGTGAATTAATAGTTTTATACACAAAGTTAGGGAGAAATCGGCTAAAGAAGGTCTTGGATCATTTTTAATTAATAAATACTCCAAGGTAAGCAACCCGAATATTTTATATTTAATAAATAATTTTTGAACGTACCCTTACAGCAAATTATGATTGTAAAATTCCACCTTTAAGCGAGGAAACGCCTTTTCTCGCACAATATTCTACTAAGCAGCTTCTCAGCATCCTTCTTCTGGCCAATTAAAGGACAAAAACCTTAATATCGTTAACGTCACTAAACAACGAGCTTACCACCCCCCCCCCTCCACTGTCGTATTTGTTTGTTCAGAGGAAGCCGCTTTGTAAAGAATCCATTGTGTCCGTTGCATCGCGTGTCGCGACGAAACAAAGCCTTTTCGTCGTCGCTACAGATTCTCAAGTCCCCCCGCTGAAGAAAAAGAAAATGGAACAGTCGAATCCCGAGTCCCAGAGACCTATTAACGCGCCAAGAAGAAACTTTCCGCGAGAATACTGCAAATTATCCTCGAAACGCCCGCAGCTACTTCCTCGATTCTCGCACTTTCGTCGTTCGCCACCCCCGTACACCTCCGTTTCCAGCTCCAAATCCTTCCATGGCGACTTTCCTCAACCGCTTCGATTCATCTCGTGCACACGCCCTCTTCGATAGCGATGGACTCGAGCTACCATGTAGAACTTTGACTTTTAACACTTTGCACCACTGCAAACATAAATCCTTCATGTATAATTTATTTGATTCGTGGAGTATTTAATTAAAATATTTTTAATTAGTTATTCAAATTTAATATTCATTTAATAATGACTATTTATATACATTTATGAATTCAAATTGTATGTCACACACATTTAATATAATTCTAGTTAATAAATAACTGTTTATGATGCATAAATCTGATTTTTTAAATTAATATATAATAAATTTATAAGTAATATACATAAATATATAAATCCTTTATGTTTGCAGTGGTGACACTAACAAAATTTGTTAGACTTACCATATCCCCTCGTTAAATTGGATATGTTTGAAAATGAATTCTGCTCGATTTTGAAAATCTCGAATAGAATCTGGACTAGACTCTAGGTTGCTTGCAGGCTGCTTGATCCCACCGCTACTCCTGGCCGCTCTTTCGCCCGTTGCTTTTCCCGTAGATCCTTTAATCGTTTTCTCAAAAGCCCTGACGACCTCGCGGCCGAAACGAGTTAATCCGTTCACATTAACGCAACCAAGGGACGCGTGAAATCTGGTTAACGGAGACCAAACCTCGAGCAGCGAAATCGAGAAACCCGTCCGACGTTCGACGCTCGTCGGATCAATTTTTCAAGCGCGCCTTGGTCAAACGGGTCTGGTTTTGAAGCATAAAATTTGCACCGGTAAGTCTACGCGAATGAAAGTGACATTCCGATCGAGGGAAACCAGAAGAGAAATATCGCCCTCGGGGTATAACGAGCAGCTATCAACTCGAGAGAAATACGATAATAGATCCTGCGATCGGAGGCCGTCTATAAATTTCATTCGACAATGACAAATTTGATTATCGTGCTACGGGATTGATGCGGGACCTGACTTCAGACGTTCGAACTAAATCGTAGGGATTGATGCATGCTGACCGAGTTATGGTTGCGGTCTGGTCGGAAACCATAAAATGATTAATTTCTTTTGTATTTTGATCATGCGACGAATAAGGAAGGTCAAGCAGAAAGAAAAAGATCGTTGCAATATGACAAATTCGTGACGTTGTAACAAATTGGTTGTTTTGCAGCATATATTATACTTTCACATGCATAACAGCAAAAATATTTTATGATACCAAGTAAGAAAGACACACGAATCCCTAATTCGGATTTTCCTTAACAAATCTGAGCAGCTTTAACGCTGTAAGAGTCTTCAAATGCTGGAGAAACACGGCGACGAGAGACTGCTCAATTAAATATGCGAAACATGGTTAGGAAATATGCAAAACACGCTCGTTTAAGGAGTTGAATGGACGTCAGGAATAGTAACGCGGCCGCGTTTAAATGTTTGACTCGTGGGAACCGGCGGAAAGCAACGTTTCTATAGAATTATTCGTGCAAACAAGACGTTATTGCCGCGTTACTTAATCCCCGTGTATGGAGCTTAAATCATAATATCGCGAAACATTATTTCACCTTCGTCAGAATCTGAGGGATTATTGTAAACGATGGTAAATGACGGACGGCGATTTTAGAGTCGCGCACGAATTTTAATTTCGGCTAGCTTAATCCCGCGTTATCCTTTCCTGTTTTTAGTGAACATGCATGATGCGGTGCACGATATTCCATTAGGGATCTAGGAGCATTATCGTTAACCAGAGAGAGTGAAAACAAAAGAATATTACTGTAAGTAAAGAACAACAGTATCTACAAAATCTACTTCCAATATAATTATAATAAATAAATATTGAATATATATATATATTATTATATTATTATATAATATATAATATATATTATATAATATAATATATATATATATAATATATATAATGTTAGTAACATTATAGGTAAAGAAAAATTGTATTGTTAATTGAAATTTTATTTAAATAAATGTATATTAAATATATTCACTCGTTTAATAATAATAAAGGTAAAGGAAAACAAACGTCGAGAAGTGAGAAGCAGTTAATCCGGTATTTAGAAGTCGGAATTAAAACTTCCACGACGTTCAATTATATTCATGCTGGCATCTTCACAGAAACGATTTCCGGCGGGAGATGGAAACTGCGTTCGCACCCGACCTATCCTACAGATCTTATTTCTCGGGACTGACATCTGTTCACCGAATTGAAGAAACTTCCGCCAGAGAGACGTTTTGAAGGTTTAAATGCCGTAAAGAAGACTGTAAATCGAGATAACGGCTCCGGAGTTTCGTAAGAAAACGTGGGGAAAAAGGTTGAAGCTTTCACGCTGAAAAATGTGCACCGACCTAAACGTTGATTACGGAACAGAAAGGAACTTGTTAGGTTTTAAATGTGTTCGTACGGCTCAGACATCTGCAGCATTTTAAAAATATTTTACGCGAAGGTGCAGAAATTAGACCCTTTATCTAAAACCACCAGAAATTACACTCTTTTACTATTACACTCTTACACTATTTCACCGTCATTATATAAAACCAGGGCTAAAATACTTCGTTAAAATATGATGCTCGCAGTGTTTAGTTGTTGCGGAAATTAAAGAGCGTTCTTCAAAAATTAAATGATTCGACACTATTAAATATTTCAATTCCTACTGAGGATGTACTACATAATTATATATCCGTATAAGGAAGATGATCTACACTTTTTCAAAGCTCTATTTCTCGAATAATTTCCAGAGTTCACTGCTCAATCCACTTTGACCACGTTTCCTTAACGAACCTGACGCGACAGTAAAAAGAGCGACTGAAAAAGCAACATTCATCATTTCGATTCCACCAAAACAATCGAGAGATCTTATCGAACGTCGTCCATCTACCACGTAGAGGCAACTCGTGCCTCCCATTCTCCCTTTTTTCCATGAGAAACCCCCATAAATTTCCCTCGAGCCCGGAAATTGAGCGGTGGACCCGATCGTCCATAATCCCACTTTATACTAATTCCAGGAGTGGCCAATAGTTGGACAACAAATGAAATTAGATCGAGCGCGCAAGTTTCTCTATTCGATCAGGAGCAAAAACAAGAATGGACGGGAGTCGCTTCTTCGCTGCTCCTTTGTCTTCCATCGGTCGATCATCCCTCCCGCGCTTCACCCTTTTTCCCCCATTGTGTTTTTATACCGGCCAGATTAATCCTTTCAGTCTTCGGCTCGTCTTTAGATAAGTAACCGGTAAAACCACTTCCGGTGCCGTCGTGTAGAAATTTGTCCACTTGTACTTCCGTTGGTCGGAGTTCGGGGAGACCATGCTTGTTTGCGACCGTAATTACAGGCTATTCTTCCGAAGACTCTTCTTGTATCGGGCGTTAGAATTGGGCCAATTGAGAATAACGGAAATAATCACCTCCCAAATGGTGAGTCTGTACAGACTAGAGCAAACCTAATAATTTGAACTGTTCTAAAATGACTCACGCGCCTCGTCTTCGAAACATTGACTAACATCTCCCTGAGCCACTAAAAGTTTTATCGAGTTCAACGAATCATACGACTATTTATCACAACAAAATACTTTCTGATTTAGTATTTTAAGTCGCGAGCGACGATAGAAATTTTATTTCACCTCATTATCGCCCGTACGGTATTACAGGTGACACGGAGGATCGCGATAGCGGAAGATGAACAAGATTTTTATTCCCCGACGTGGTGAGCTGGTGGAACGTTTTTCATTCGACAAAATATACAGCGTCCGGCGATCGATGCTCGTAAATATTACTTTAACATCGAACTAATGGACGACGCGTATGAAACCCAGAAATTTCCAACCGGAATTTTTAAGGGCTATCGAATAATCGGTCGATTGTTATCCGTATTGCCCATTACCAGTCGCCAGGAACATCCGCGCCCCGTATGCAGATTTTTAAGAGCGACTATTTTCTGCGATTTTCACACGGCGTATCGATGATCGAGCAATCCACGAGTGGAATCGGGTAAACTATTATCGCTACGTCAACCATTACGCATTTTACACGTCTGGTCGATCACGAATCGCGTCGAGGTGTTGCAATACGTTATTGATGGAAATTCGCAATCAGCGGGCCAACAATTCCAGCTGCGCGTGCTGCGACAAATTCTTCGCTGTTTCAAAACTGCACGCACGCGTGGTCTGATATTTAAACGGAGATTTGAATAATGTAACGGGCAAACACGGCTCGCGCGATTAAATTTATCAGCGTCGTAATTGGCGTTAAATCGTTAAGATAAATTCGATTTCTCTGCCCGTTATTCGGACTGTAACATTGCGCGGATATGAGCAATCGGTGCACCTGTTCGTCTCTAACAGGATGTCAAATTCCTCGCAAGATCTCTATTCGGGGACAATTTTGGAAAGATGGAGTATCTAAAGTTGAGAATGTTGCAATTTTTCTAAAATTTTTTAAAGAGTTTAGAAACTGACCAGATGATAACTGAAGTATTATATGTTGCTGTCCGATTCCACTTCAAATTTAGTCTAGTGACCCACCTGAAACAAAGACAAAAAAATCTAGTTAGCGATAAAAAAAAAACAATTTTAACTTCGGTAAGGTTACATTCAGTCTTATATTTAAACTTTAATTTGTTTTCATCTGTGTATGCCTAAGATACTATAGAAAATACTATAATCGATTGTTCCGCGCGTTATTTGTCATTCTTATAAAAAACGTCCACATTTTGTTAGCGATAGCGATTAAAAATCTTTTGCACCATTGCTCGACTACAAAAAGGAATTGAATCGCTCGAATGAGTTCAACTGTCTATGGACAAGACATATTGACATACACGTATTTGCAATGAAAAAAATAGCTTTTGTTCACGATACAGACGTGAACTCTTTCACTGGAAATACTTAAAAAAAAAGAATTTGTTGGATCTGGCCACTTCGCGCCAACATCATGCGCAATGTCAATTGAACATCAATGGGGGTTCTACAATACGATATTGGTTTCCAATGTATAAGCCAAATATCGGTCAATACAACACACACAAAATGTCCAATAAACTGTATAAATGCACGCTATGGTATTTATTGCGAAACTGATTATCCATTGAGCACTTTGCGAAATCGTTAAAAAAAAAAAAAACGTTGCGATATTATATTTAGATTCGCTTCCATAGAGAACATGAGTGATTTTTTATTTATTCCCTATTAAAAATGATGAATATTAAAAACCTTTGTTACAATTTAATCGAATCGTCGTCGCGATAAGTCACCTTTGCTCGAAGTGCTTAGGTAAATTTTTTACCACTTCGTTTTAATCGACGGCATGGAATCGGAATCGACAATCGATTATTCAAATTACACGCTCAATTTGAATGTTAAAACCCAGAAATGAGTCGCGGAGAGCTGTGAGCGTAAAAAGAAAAGAAGCGAGAAGTGGACTTGACGTTATCGTCGCTTTATATTGGATGATAACTGGCCCGACACTGAACGGGGCGAAAAGCGATTAAATTATATTTCGCGAACCATAGTTATCTGTCAACTTTTTCTCCCACGTTTTCCTCTTTCGTCGGGGAAACTAGTTGCCTGAAATAACGAACTCCTTGGGCGACACTTTCCGATACCGCGGGCGCATAAAAAGAAATCTATTCGTGACTTACGAGTGAGCTTCGAGAGCACCGAAAAATTCGAGCTTTCTGAAATTAGATCTGAAGTGAACCCCTCGGTACGTTTTCGGACCGCATACATGCTGACACGGGCACGTAAAGCGTGTTGAATATTTAATTCCTTATGGGTCAAGTAGACCTCGGCTTGGAACTAGATATCGAAAATAGAATATAGAAATATCTCCAGACATTTGGAGCATTCTATCTAAAATCATGTATAATAATTTTGATCTATATTTATTTAAATTATAAAGACATCGAAATTTAAAGAGATTTATTACACATTCGAACAGAGTATTGTCGAAGCCGAGAATACGTTCGTTACACGATGACCTCCCCACCTCACCCCGCTCGTTACTATTAAATCAGAAAATCCGGACCGACTCGGACGTCTAGAAAGGCGCGAAAATAAGCAACAATTCACTCCCGTTTGATATTTATTTGGTCAGTTTCAGCGCTAAGTGGCCCGACGTCACATTTGTTGCCTTATTTATGGCGGGGCATAAATATCCCGCGAACCCGTAGCGTGGCCAGACTTCTACAATTTCCTCGTTATTACACCGCAGCTGGTGCGTGCTGAATCAATTTATTCCACGCCGTGATCTCGCTTCAGTAACACAAACGAGAAATCAGTTCTGTTACCGAAACCTGTGAGCACCCGACGGCGCAGAAAGTTATGCTAGCGAGGCTAGGCATGATCTTTCAAGCTTAAACTCCGGTTTAAACTTTCATCAAGATGCTACCGTCTGGGCCCCCGTCTTTATTTCTGTCATCTTTCTCTCTGTTGCGCGTCGAATCAGCGACCTTAATTGGACGCTGGAATAGCGCAGTCCCTGCGACGAGCTCGCGAGCTTAATGCGAAAGCCGCCTGGATACTATCTACGACGACCGACTTCGCCAACGGAGTTGGCTCCGAACCGTATGAATTATAAGGACAACGAAATTTAAGGGGTAAAAGGATCGACTCTAATACGCGCTTTGCGAAATGTGAATGGGAGTCCTCAACCTCTTACCCTGAATTATAATATGGCACCTAAAATGCAATCCCATTCGTGAAACTATCTATACTCTATCTTAAATACAGTGGTAAACACAGCTAAATTTATTTCATGAAATCATCAACCTAAGTTTATCAAATGGAGTACTATCTAAATAAAACCTAATTTTTAGATTCTAAAACGTTATACATTGCTAAATAAAACGCTCGTAGCGACTACCAATTGATCAATTCGACACAACATATTTTTATTAACTATACAGCGATTTCATGGAATAAATCTTTGGAATCGCCGCAGGGTAAAAGCGCCCTCGATCCCGAACTATTAAATCCGACACTCATTGCCTCGTAACTCAATTTCTCGTTCGCCATTATCGCAATAAATTAACTCAGCTTAGAGACTGGTGCTCCACACTCGTTTCCATACGCGTCTTTTTTCGCGTGTCCGAGCCCACAAATAAGAAACGAAGCTCAAAAGCGGCGAAAAAGATTCCCAAACGACGAGAAAAAAAGACCCGCCTCACCGAGCGAAAAAGATTATAAGACCGTGCCCGAGAGAAATGAAAACCCGCTCGCTGGTCTCTCATTTGCTCCACGGGCTTGGTAACTCGGAGATGTAAAGTTTTCACCGTCAAAGGAGAACCGAAAAATATAAACAAGGAATATCGTCGGGATAAAATTTTTATTTCAGGAGCCGCAAAAGTCAAGGGACACCGTGACAAGACGCGCATAAAACGCAAGTAGGTGGTCCGATTCTATTCCCTCTACTTCTGTCCGAACCACGTGAAACCTTTTCGAGAGACATGCAAAGAGACCGAGGCTTCTCGTTGGAACTTTCTACGCGCGCATATAGATCCTGGCGATGTCCAGGAATTCTTGAGGGGGAATAAATCGAGATCGCATAAATATATCGCGACGCGTAAGGGCCGTGATTCTTGAGACTTTCGCGGTCAGTGTTCCTGCCTGATAAGAGATTCGATGAGTCTGACAGTAACGTAAGAATTTTTATATTTTCTATCCCTTTTTAGAAATAGAAGGTTTATTGGAACGGACGCATAATTCTTAAAATATGTTCGGTAGAAGAAGCAATCGACCACTAATTTGTACTCTAAATTGCACTCCACAATTTCACAAACGCGATCGATTCAACATACACCCGATTAGCCTTCAGCTACGAGGAATAAAACACAGTGAAAAAGAAATTCCTCGCGATTGAAACCTGTGTCAGGTCTTTTTTGCTTTTGACTATGCGATCTTTTAAATTGTGCGAGGGATCACTGATCCAGAGATTAAAGGGGGAAAAATCACAAGTAAATTGCAACGCGTTAGAGGATGCTTTCCGGTTCTCTCTGCTTTCAAGGAGGGTGAGAGGAAGAGAATAGTCAGCAAATCGACGGGAGACGAGACCTTGATGAAAGAAAATAATAAAAAAAGACGCAAATGGAAATGAGAGATCCTGCTGGTGCTATGTATCCAGCAGATCCATCGACCGAGTTTACTCTGATCGAGAAACGAACAAACTGGAACGAAGGAACTTAAGGTACGATCGGAGAAACCTATTTCCAAAGAAGCACGTAAGTGGCACGGAGGTGGGAGGGGAGGGGTGGGATGGCTAAAAAGGATGGTGCGATTAATCGATAAGACGATATCCTGCATGGAAACCCTGGATAATAGCGATCACGTAAATTTTAGATCAGTAAATTGTTGCACCAGCGGAAATCATTATCGAGGAATTAAACGATGTTTGGATAGCGTTAGTATAACCTAGAAAGTATTGAAATTTAGGGAAAAAACCCGTGAAGAAGATGTTGAAATCGATGTTCGCGATATCTTACAATTTCCTAGTGTTTTGAATTAACTTTTCTCCGCGATATTACAGAGGACCATTATTTAAATATTAATTACTGTTGGGCTTGTAAAAATAAGTTTCATTACAACTGCGATGATAAAGTGAAAGCCCTTTTTGTATGAACTATGGCGTCTTTCATCCCCTTCGAAACGTAAATGCATAAGTGATTTATTGTTCGTTTAAAAAGCACGAATCGATCTATCAACCACTCGCGAAATGAGTCTACCCTACACTCTCGGTACAGGCATCAAAGGACTTCAACGAAGCGGCAGAACGACCGCTTAGTTTAACGCCTATAACGCTAGATGCGTCGACTCAATTACCGTAACACTGCGAGCTTTGAAGCCGTGGCGACTGTTCGCCGCAACTTACAAGTACGTCGAGTCAAGATCCGGAATCGTGGGGAAACTACGATCGTTCATTCGCGATGGCGCGGCATTGAAGGCCTCGTTGTCGGAATAAGAGTACTTGGAATATTAATTCACGAAACTGTTTAAGAAATACGTCATTTTCGTAGTAACAGAGATTAGTGACGAACTGAAAGTTCTAAAAACATGGATGCAGCCATCGTGTAGATGCATCCTGTAGGGATAAGAAGGAAGAATGGAGCAGACAAAGGCGAATGAGAACGAGAGTGGAAACGAGAGGCGAACAAGACCGAGAAAGGCAGAGAAAGTGTAGCCAAGGGAGCCACGGTCTCCCGCGGAAGGTGCAAGTTGGATACGAGCACACCTATGGCGTATATCCTCACCATTGTATCACTCCATTAAACATTCACTGCAGTGCACTATAAACCATGATATAATCTCGCAATGCGGTAAGCACTGCCGAGTTAAACGAGCACAGACTCCGCTGCGTAACACGACACAAGAGAGAGAAACTCTGACCGCGTCCTAAGCGGCAACACCGACTGCGAAAAGTAATTCAACGGCCAATCTCCAACTATTCCGATCTTTATTGGCCTCCTGTGGACACAATTAGTTTGCTAGAATCCCTATTTTCCTCGCGAGGCGCTTCTTCGACGTTTTAAACGTCGCGGTTAGTATTTGATTTGGAGAAACAAAACAATGATTTTAAAATATGTTCTGTCGGTATGTTTGTTAACCCCTTATACAACTAGAATAGATGAAATATTTATTTTGCAAGGTTTCGAGTCGATTTTCGTGCGCAAAGGTTGTACAACGAACAAGGCAAAATTGCACAAATGTTATTAATTAATTCGAAGAAGGAAAGAGGGCAAAGTGAAATAGTTGGAACTACTCGTATCCGTTCCGTTAAGTGAAATATATCCTAATTTCACGGAAAAGGGAAAGCATCTCCCGACATGCTACTTTATCCGTCCGGTGCGATCTTGAATAGTTCGAAATTTATGGTTCCGTCTCGTAGCATGCATTTCCTCACGGGCCACAGGATTCACCTTTCAGCGAAATTTACAGGCAAACTTGCAAGCTTCGGCTATAAAATATTTAATTAGTTGTCTTAATGACTTCCACCCTTCCTCTTATTTCGCCTTGCCGAAGTTTAATCGGGCACGCCCGGAAATTTCTATCCTGTAAGAGCGAATTTTCGACGAGTATCGCGTTTTGTTAGACCGTGACTCCGGATAATGCATCGAAGATGCAAATAATCGGACAACGCGGCTCGTCGTCGATGCTAGCGATACCTTTTCCGATATTAATATAAATTTCCACGGTATCCGGTCTCGCGTTCGTGCAATATCGCGAAATAAACGTCGAGGAGAGACGTGAAAAAAAAAGTACTGCCACGCTCAGAAATTATATAATAATTTACTGATAACGCGACGTTTGCCCGTGACACGCGGAAATTTCGGAACGGAAAGAACACAATTCGTCCGCAGACACGTTGACAGTTTATCGCGGAAATTCCTACCTGGACGTCGGGTATTTATGCTCGCGTTCGTGTCGTTACTGTTAAACCTGTTGAAAACGCGTCGCGACACGCGGACGTTCGGCTAAAAACGAATCGTCGCCCGTTACGTGCGAATTCATCGAAATTTCAGCGGAAAAAACAGCGGCTCGGGAGGGTTGGCAGGACCAATCCCGAATCGTTTTTCCGATTAAAGTGGATTCGGTATGCCTGGAACGCGCCGGTATGATCATAAACGCGTAGTAACGGCGCGTGTTCGCACGATCGCTAAGCCGATTCTATAAAATAATAAGCACCGTTTGAACGCCATGTGTCGAAACGACGTGTGAACAAGTGGAGGGAAAACTCTCGCGGATATTGAAATTAAACGCCTGCGACGCGCACAATGTCCTGATCAGGTGTGTCGTTAGAAGAGATACTCATCGAACGATGCGAATAATCCGTGTATACTTTTATCGCTGGCCACTTGATGGGACATCATTGGAGATGAGCAACTCGATGAAAATATCGTAATAACTTAGGGGGATATAAAACGTCTAGTGAAATTACGATAGATCGTAGGTCCATTTGCGATTGGACAAATGACCTCTCGTTAAGAATTTTTGGTGAGAAACGTGTCGAATAAATTGTGATATCTCTGGTTGGTAAATATCTGTTATTTATTTTTACGTGAACTCGCGTTTTTTAAGTTCTAAAACGTCATATTTCGTCCAAGTCCTAGTCCTACTATATTTCTTTTCTCTATCAAAAGAGAAGTTGACACAAATTGCGAACGTGTAGAAATAACATCACACCAGAGATTCTAAAAAAGACTGATTCGTTTCCCTGGGAAAAATTCCCAAAGACACTCCTCTTTCTGGTTCGTTACCGCGGTGTGTCCCTTGAAACCTTTCAGGCCAGGCTGTTACAATTTTCCTTTCTATTACATTTTTTTCCCCTTTTACCAGTAACAGTCAAAGGTCGCGGAAAATGCGCACCGTTCCTGTCTCCGGTCTTTGTTTTCTTACGCAACGCGAGCACACAGAGAGCCTCAAAAGAGCCGAGTCGGAAAGCCCCGCGTCCGCGTTTTTCTTTCCGTGAGCGGCTTTTGCGGCGCCGCGCTTCAAAGTGAATCTGTCCGTGACTCACTTCAACGAGACACGGCACTTTAATTCAAGCGATCTTCATTCATTCGAACGGCGCATCGTTCATCCTCCTTTTCGTGTCTGCCCTCCTTCAGGTTTACCGTTTCCGCTGTTCTCCCTCGCGTTCTCCTACATAATTTCTTTTTTATTAGCCGCACTTTACGAGAGGCGGTCGTTATTTTTACCGGGTCGCCGTCGCGTTCGTTCCCTCGTCGTCCGATGTTCGCACCTACTTACGCTCGTTAGCGTCGGGAATTCAATCAACTCTCCTTCAACGTCATCGACGCCTCCTCGGTTATTTATACGCTTATTTACGTCTTCGTTTTGTAACCATGGCGCGTGTTCGTTGCAAAACAACGTCAGGTGAACAGCTGGGAGCATTATCCACAAAAAATGGCAATATATTTTCAGATATTCGAGGCATTAATGCCGTGGAGATTTCCAGGTGTGGAAAATAGTGGATAAAAGGACTTTGTCCATCTTGCATTAGTTCTTTTATGAACAGCCATGTTTCTCAAAGTCCAAATGCAGCCAGAATTGGGAAGGAGCTCGAGACAATGATAAAGAGTTGTTTGCGAGCGACGCGATTGCCGATCCTCCGACGAAATGATCGTTCAACGAAGCTGTTACGTAAAGACACGAAGATGGAATGCTCACACAATACGTTCCGCGAAGCGAGACGGGTGATTAATTAAGGTTTGCACCGGTAAGATCGGAACGACACGCGATTGTGCGCAAGAACGCCAACGTAACACTGATTGGAATTTAGTGTAGACTACCGGGGACCGGTAACGCTCCCGTTTCTCCAATTAAGCTGGCCGAATGTAAATCAGACTAGAGGAAATCCCGCAGCCTGTCGGCAGGATTCACTCGCGGAAGGAACATGGCACCATGAATTCGTTGCCGAGGAAATTGTTAACCCCACGAAGATCCTTAAGGGAAAAGCTGGATCGTGTTTCGCCGCTAAATTTTAGCCCCTGTATATTTCCGACTAGTAGCTGCATTTTTTATTTCTTACTTTTTTTTTCGCCACACACGTGGCTCATCCGCGCTGCAAAATAATTTTTCAGCACGGCGAACGTCCGGTTCTCGAGTTCGTTATTCGCTAAACGAAGTTACGGATTCCTTTTAATTGACATGGAATTTCCATTCACCGAAATATCCGAAAAATATATGGCCGTTTCGGTTGGAAATTCCTAGATGATTCGTCTGTTTTGTAAATACAATTTTCAACGGCGTATTATCGCATTAGTATACTCGAGTTAAACGTGGAAATACGAGAAAAATATGATGAACGGCTTGACAAAACTGAAACAAAGAGAAACAGTCGGAATTCTCTAAAAAAAAATTAATTCTCGAAGTAAAAATAATTCAACGGGCATAAGTTTAATGAAGTGCTACTTCTCAGGAATTAAACAGTGAATACAGTGATCGTTACAAACAGAAAATTGCGTTCTACAGAAAAATCTACAGAGAGAACCGGCAAGAAAGCTCCACTTCGTTGTCTCTTTACAAAAACAAGGCACCAGAGTCGTATGAAAGCAAATGTGACACCAATGTTCATAGTACTCGCATCGAATAATCGAGATACGAGTATTGCTCTACAATGCTAAAGCGAAAGGTAGAAGCTATACATTACGTTCGCGCTCACGTTGCCTACATAAAGTGGCGCGATGAACTCGAGTCATTGAAAATCGGCGATCGCGACGATGCAAAGCAATACTCGATCATGTTGATTACAGAAAACGGCCAATAATCGCGACGTGATTGCCACTCAACATGACACCACGTAACAACGACTGGAATGCACACGATCCTCCCGCGAACGGTTTATATTGTTAGGTCACAGGGTACGAGACAGTCGCATCTTCAAAGTGATGGATCGCGTCTACGGCTTCGTGCCATTTTACGTACATTCTTTTCTGCCCGCGTAGACGTGTCACCTCAAAGCCGTTAAATTAAACGTCCTATTCAAGTTGGCTGCGAAATTACATTTAAAAGTGGGAAACGTTGAAAAATTCAGCTAACCCGGACGTATTCGTTCGGTATGAATATAAACGGTTGAAAAGCTACTACGATTTTTCTACTACCGTGTAATTGATGTAATCACCGGCTATTCAACGAATATTCAACACTCGGATTTCGCCGACTCGCTCGCCGGGGGAAAGAAATTTTCGTGATATCGCTTCAGCGAATACGTTTCGAGCCTTTACAGCCGAATAAAAAAGAATTGCGCGTGAAAAATGATATATTCGACTAACAAGGTACATCAAATGGTATACGCCGATTTTAATGAGACTGAACTATATTTATTGCGTGTTGTTGTTCGTTAAAAACTATAATTTTTTGCTCTATCTGTGCGCCAAGTTTCGTCAAAATCGGCATGCAACATTGGGTGATGTTTCTTGTTAGGTACGAAAGTCCAAAATGAATCCTTTGCACTCTTCACCACCTCGTTGCAAAATATACGAACAGGAATCACATTAAATAAAATAGTATAAATTTGGAAACATGACTTTTTTGATATTGTAGCTTTATTGAAGTGTTGACACCACCAATAAAATTTGTTAGACTTATAATGCCCCCTCATCCGGGACATCCGAGTGTAAAGGGATAATAGATGGACTTCTTTGCATACCAAAAATCAGTTGACCTATCATTAATATTGTCCCCTAATGTCCCATAACACCGAGGATCCTATCAACGATCCCTGACATCCTTTGTAGAATAAACAATTAACACTGAAATTCCGTTGCCTGAGGTTACTAAACAATGATTAGTCTGGATCTTGACCCCCATTCCATGTTCTTTACCGTAACAAAGTTGTAAGTGGCAGAGTCACCGCTCGTATTCTCCGTCGAAGCAAAGTTCCTGGTTCGTGACCAAATCCTTCTCCAACCACTTTGCGACAATTTACGGTTCCCCGAGACACGCGACGAAGCGACGGACGGTTAAAGGGCACGTGAACGAGATATGACCCGAGAAGCGTAAAGATATTCAACTGGTTCTGCTTCCGTCCCATCGCGTCGTCACTGTCAGGAGAACACAGAGACCTTTCCTCGTCATTTCTTCCGCGTAAGAATTTTTTTTACACCTCACTGACAAGCCTCATAACTCTACGAGAATCGAGCCACCCCTGTTTTTGTCACCGGTTCCTCGTTTCCCCGAGGCGATAAAATGAGCCAGCTTTCTCATACTACATGATCAAATTGTTACGAGCACTTAAAAATGATTGCTTGTCTAAACTTGTAATGGAAGCTCTGTCATTATAAAGTTTATTACGTTTTTAATAACGCCTACGATTGCGCAAGCGACTCGCTCAGTTCTGGCGCGTAAATTGGACGCATGCGCGTGAGGTGTCTATGCTAACCAGCTCCAAAATAGGGAAAATGTAATTTGAATAATAGTTGAATACAATCATCATCATTTTCGAAATTCGATTTGGTTTATAGGATGAATATACCAAACAGAACCTAAATAAAATAGACGAAACATTTACATTAAACACACTTTAAAGAATGTTCGGTAATGTACAAAATTTATATTCATTTTTTTAGTGTAGAAAAATTGAAGATGCAACATATAAAACTGTTTAGAAACTGTTGAAATGTGACTAAATTTAAAAAAATACGGGTTTCAATCATCTGAGAAACAGTGGAACAGGGGACGCATTCAGAAGTATGAAGAAATGTAGAGGATGAGAGTAGCCACGAGGACCTTTTCAATCCGACGGAAGAATCCGAGGGATTTTTATCTGCAGCGCAAACTTCCGGCACAGCCGCGCACGGTCGCACTTGACTTTCTTGCGGTAACTCGCGAAAGAAGTAATGGTCCCTTCAATTCCAATGGAAATGCTCGTAGTTTTTCGTGAACCTGGCGAGTCTTCTAAAACGGCAAGTCTTATGGAGCAAAAATTTGTCAGAAATCGCGCGGCTAGCCACTGGATATCATTTCGTCGAGCAGTAAAACTTGTTCTCCGATACACGATGGTCTGGACAGCGAGTTTTCGTGACCAAAACTCAATTTTCCAACCGCAGTATAGGAAAAAAAAACTTTTACGTGCATTTTTACTTCCATTCCAATTTTTTTTTTTCATCACTGTAGACAAAAATGACTTAAACTATTACAATTTAAAATCTTTCACCAATACTTGTACGTGTCTAATATTATAGACAACAAGAAAGTTACAAATACTCAAAGCCTAAGAGTGGTAGCTCCTTGTCCGAGTAGCGTAATATTCGAGGTATTAAACGACAGACAGTTTCGAGAGAAAACCAATGGGTATAGAGCTTTCAGAGTATCCTTATCGCGAGTAGTTTGAAACGATAGCAGTTCCATTAAGTAGACGTTCCCTTCCTCTGCGCTTTACAACCACTGCTTTCGCATACACACCAACATTTCTCCAAGGTGTATCTATCGTATGAGCCGCGCAAGCTACGCTCACGAATGCACAATTCCTCCCTGCTATCTCAGATGACAACGCCGTCGAAATGTAAAACACAGTCGACGATGGAGCGAAACGTCTAGGAAATCACGTTGCATTAAAAACTTATCTCGAAACTGGGAATTCTTATGCAGTTGTGCCAGTATGCGAGCACGTAACGCGTGGACTAAACGTATGCTAGAAATGTACACTTCTGAAAAATGAAATAGTAATGTCGATGTTAATTTAGGTAACATATTCTATGCAAGAGTGTCAGAGACACTCTTCATATCTCTTCTTCGTACATTCTTCATATATCTCATAGTTTCAAAAAACGCAACGTATAGATATTCCGTAAATATTTTACGTTACATGGAAAAGTGTTTCCCAAACATATTTGGAAAACACATCTCCAACGAACACATCGTTTAGAAAACGAACATCGGGAACGACGAGGGTCCCTATTACCCCGAACATTGTACAACTTTGTCGACTGAAATCCTTGTAGTAAATTACAGCGAATCAACTACAAAGCTGGCCGGATTTCCGCATTAGAAGCAACAATACGCGGTTCGAGGGACCGTAAATCTCGATCTAACGAACGTGTTACTGTTTTTGTTTGCGATCGGCGCCACCGAATGAACGAGCGTCAACGTTAACACGACCATTTATGTTAATTGCGGCACTTCATCGACGAAATGAATTACCGTTACAATGTTTCGTCCGCGCACCTGCGCCCGTAATCGGCCGCGGGGAGAAACGGTGCAACGAAAAAGGAAACTCGTCGAAGAGCGAGGCACAACGCGGCCCACCATTAAGGACAATTTATCATTTAAAGGTGGCTTGTTCTTGTAGCGCATCCTCGACAACGCGCGACAGCTTCAAAATTAACTTTCTTACTTCCTCTTGACCCGTATTCGTCCTACGTGATACGACGTTTCTGAGCGAACAAGCTCCGCGGTCGAAAACCGAGGTATTCCTGTCAAAGATGCTTTACTAAACAATTTAACAAATTAACAACCAAACAAAGGGATCGGAAGTATGGAAAATTACGACGAGAAATAATTAGGGATCGTGTCAAACTTATTATACGGTACATAAATGTAGGATAGCGCGATCAAGGCAACATTGAACATTTATTTTAAAAAAATTATTGCATTATCTACTTTAGGTTAGTTAAGATTCGTAAGCGTATCGTTTTTGTTTAGAAGATTAATTGTAAGTGGCGTGAGCCAAAATTACGATGATCGGAGAGGCAGTCCCCGACGGATTACTTTTACTCTACATAATACAATGTGGTAGAAACTCTTCGCGATGGAATTCTTGGAAACTTTGAATAAAGGCGCGCCATTATTCCCAAGGTGTATTAAACCCGTATGGTTGCCGACGATAGCGGAACGTGCCGATAACGTACGCGAAGCTCAAAACTTAAGACACATTTTAGGCTTCGATAAAGCCCTCCAATTATCCGCCAAGAAAACCGAATTATCCCTCGTTATCGGCGTGCATCGGCGTAACAAACTCGGGGGCCCTCGATGACGCTCGCCTGCCAACATCATCGAAGATTTAATTACAAGAGATTTAAGAAGGATTACGCGCTAATACCTTACCATTATAACCGCCCAGGTGGCCCCCGTGTACGTACAGGCAAGAATTACACGTGTGATTACAGCTCGAACGCGTTATCGTCGAAATACGCCGGCATTATCGGGAAATATGTAAATCAGCATTATCGAATCGCGGAGGAAGCGCTAATAAATGTACCGTGCCGCGCGACGCAACATTAATTCGTCGAATGATTATTATTATCGATGTACTCACCTTTCAGTGCCTGTTGTCGATACACCCCTTTCGAAAACTGGTACCCTCCGCTCTGCGCGTCTCTGTTATCTTCGCCTCTCGCTCCTCGCTGCGAAACGACAATCCAATCGTCTCAAGGGGAGATTACGCTGACTTCTTTTCACTGACGAACCATAGCCACGCGAAAAATTCCGCTTCAAGAGAGCACGTTCGCGCAACGACGACCGCTCGAGTTCTCCATTTTCCTTGGGCAACGTCGAAAGGACAATCTCGAATTAAGGGGAACGTGGTACTGCGAGCAAGTAGCAGGATTTCTTATGATCACATCGATAGACTGGTCCGATGCAAGTCCGTGTATTTTCTCTGTTTATTTGAGGTTGTCCAGTAGCAACCCCTAGGTGAGACGAACGCGGAGGAGCAGTCTTGCCTGTGACGATTGACTTCGTACACTTTTATACGTTTATAAGACACAGTGTCTTCTTCCTATTGGTTAGTTGTAGTATTCTCTATCCAAGTTCAAAGGAATCATGTAACAAAATGTATTCCTGACACGAAAAGGTACCAACAACCCCAGAGTCAAGTCGAATACACGCTGTTCCCAGAGAACATCTGTTTTCCTTCGCAAACTACGCAATATTCCTCCTTGTATTGTTTGCTCCCTGTTTGTTCACTTTACGCTCCCGTCTCTATCCACGATCGAGTGGTTGTCCGAACCGTAAAGCACTGTTCTTGTCGCGCAAACGGGACGTCTAACAATCGCTGCGGCAGTTTCGAGGATTCGGAGCGACGAGGAGCGTCCACTTGCGTCGCGGGTTCCCTAACGACGCCGGCGTTAACAGCTCCTCGTTAAGCCCACGGCGCGATGACGCGATGACGACACCTGGAAACATCACATTTCTGAAGCACTCGGCCGGCGTTTAACCCGATCGTGAATAATCGCGGTGACTGCGATTGGATTTGTTAGCCAACCCCCGTTCCGCTCCGCTAACTCGCAATTTCGCGCGCGTCAATCAACGAAACTCGATCTAGCGTCGTATATGACCACGTGTATCCGGCGACCTGGGTCTCGATGGAATAATTTCAACGACGAGCCATCGTCTTGTCCCGAGAAAATAGAAACGTGGCGCCAACCTCGATGACGAACGTTTAAACATTTTGTGAAGAGATCGTATTCGGTATTCTACAGGTGAACGTTGTTACTTGGTGTAGAGGTGAATTAGGGTAATTTGAGGGACTACGGATGGCTAAAATTCTGGGCATCGTTGTTTGGAATTGTTAAATTTGATGCATACAAATTTTGATTTAAATTGAATACAAAGTACTACATCAACACTGTTTAACAACTACTCAGAAATAATTGAAATGTCTTCACCATCTTTTGCAGGACAGCCTTACCGAGTTTTGTTAGAGTGACGCTCGCTAGTTGCGAAGGAAGCGACCAACAAAAATGGGAATCGCGGGGTTCGGGTGTACGATTCGGGAGCAGCCTCGCTATCCCCTTTTAATCGCGTGCCAGCGTTACCGGATAAAGCAACGTGTAATTTGTCGCAATTGGTATTGTTCGGTGTTTCCCGGCTTTCCTGTTACGCGTCCCTGTCCTCTCTGTTTCTCCATTTAGCCCATTTTCTACGACACGTTTTTTTTTTCTCTCCTCCCTCGCCTCTGTTTTGCCCGGCCGTTTCCACGTACGGTCGGAAAAGTCTGGAATCGGGTAACAGAGCGGGTGTGTTCCAGTTTTGCGGCGACCGGCGCGGAGTTTATAATCGGCGTTAACAACGCGAACATCGGCGAACCCGCCTCGCGATAATTCCCAGCGATAACAGAAGGAAATGCACGATTTCCTCGCGCTGTCGAGGAAAATCGTTAGAAGGCGAACGGCAGAGAAATTTAGAACTCCATACCCCCGGAACCATAGGAACGTCTTGTCCAGGAAAATTGACTTGCCTTGAAAAGGAAGCTAGAAATGAATCGCGATCGTAGAAGGGTAGTTATCGAACCTTGGAGACTTGCTAAGCCACTGGAACGTTTGCGAACGTGCGTATGAACGTGTACGAATTAAATGTTGATTCATTAGCGGGAAAGTACTTTAATTTTGAGAGCTGTTTTTATCTTCGATGATACGTGGTCTCTTAACATAATCGACATTAAGAAGATCTCAGAGGGAGCACTTGAGGATTCAAAATTAGTTCAAGGGGTGGCTTTTGCAAAAGGCGTGTTTGAAATGCAAATCGGAAAGTATCTGCACTTTTGCCAACGTGGATTCGTGTGTAATTGACCATGTATCACGTTTTCAGCCATTTTGATGATGGAAATAAAGTTAGATGAAACCAAAGGAAAATATTTAAAAAGAGTATAATAAGCTATTACGAAAGAAGCGAAACAGAGTAAAGTATTTTTATATGAGACAGATGTAAATATAGATACGCACGGATCTGTCATGAATCGTAAACAAAAGGCACAAGGTACTAGCAGACTATATACAGTCAGTTCCATAAGTATTCGTATCCTTGAAATAAATGTTTCATTATAAATATATACATGTGTAAAGTTTATTCATGCACATATTTATAATGTAAAGTGTATTTGGAAACATCACACCTACCATTTAATTTAGACTCGTTTCTTAAATGAACGTAAAGAATACGACTACTTATGGGACTGACTGTATCGTGTTATGGTCAACAACTCCTGGTCCAAACGTTCCCAAATTCCATTTTCATCGTCGCGACACCGTATCCTATGCCTCAGGTGTACAAAACGCTTCTAAAATAACATAACCTTTAAATACCTCCCAAGAATTTCATCGTCGAGTCAGCGTGCGTTTCGTCGAGAAAAATAATTGCTACGTCGCTGGTCGATCCGTGAAACTTACACGCATTTGGATGTCCTCCGCGAACTGGAAATCCACTATCACCTCGCCACTGTGGCTTCGATAACCGCGTGAACGACGCCACTCGGGTAATACGCGCACCCCGGTCACAGAATCCGATGCGTGTCGCGTTGTTTATCGTTACCACTCGCCGCGTTCACCGAGTTTCCGGGCGTGTACGGAATCCGCGGTAGTAGGATCGTCAGTCGAGAAACTATCGACTGGAGATCGGGACGCTTTATCGTTGACACACGATCGACACCTCTCGTCACATGTCGTCGCCGAAATCGAAGCACTTCGTCCACGAGCGGGCCTGTTCGTCGATAAATCACTGCTCCCGGGGCACCCTGTCACAACTTTCCAGGCGACGATCGTCGATTCACCCGCGTCGGATCGTTTTCACCCGAACTTTCCGTTCGTTCGCTTGTTCGCCGCTGGCAATATTTCCAGTTCGAGGGTACGGTTTTCTCCGCGAGCGCGTACAAAAACGACGTAACGCGGTGAATAGGCGAGACGACACGAGACGCGGGAAGATCGAGCAGATGGAACCGTGCGCGATCGCCGGGCCGGATTTACCGCGCGAACCGCATCAATTTCAGCTGATCCGATCGCGACCGGGGGTAACTTTTTCACAGACACGGTTCGCTCGCCGGCTGCTCGTTAGGACTTCGCCTATGGACTGGCGGGCGCCGCGGCAAAAGCTACGGCGCAACACAGCGACGCATCTACCCCCTTAGAACCCCTTTGTCGCACAGACACCGACCAATACCAACGTACCGCTCGCGTTCTCTACGCTTTCCAGCTTTCCTTTCGCGCCCCACCGGTGAAACGTGCGCCCGCAGACGGCCACCCGATGCACCCTCTCCCGTCGATCAGGATGACGATCCGTCTTTTACCCTTCGGCCGCGGACCTCTATCTTTTATTGGCATTCCCGCGCTACCCGTTGATCGAGGGAAAATTGTACCGAGTAATTTCTCTAATTACGGGCTCATGCCTCCCTCCTGCTGTAAACAACGACGTTTTTCAGCGAAGGAAAGGCGGAATTGGAACCGAAGATGACGAGCGAGGCGAGGTTTAATTCGTGCACTTTACTCCTCGTTTATATCTGAAAACAGTTACCGCGTAGGTATGTGCTTGTATTAACTTTGCATCGCATTAGAGAATGTATTCTATTAATAATTTGTTTAATGCCTCACTTGTACTAGTATTAAACCTACAGACGTTTCGTTTGTACCAATATAACCTAATAGCTACACTGCAAGATACTTTTTTGATTTTTCAATTGAATGTAAAAATATCGCACCTGGTACTAAACTGAATGATGCATGAAATAATTGTACATAATTTATATATTGATTATGAGAACTGTATATACAGACTTATAAACGGTCATTTGACAAGTCGTAGTCGATTTAGGGTTAATAAATGAACAATTCAATTTTTATTTGTGTACTTGTAACAGTCTTTGCAACGGCCAATCGTTATTTCATTCAATATAAGAAAATTCAGTATGAGAACGGCAGTAGAATAGGGCTCGCAGAGTCAGATAAGAGCTAGCGCTGGCAAGGCGAGTAGTATAGGGGCGTACTTGGTCAGACATAGAATTACGCAGTTGCTGGTAAACGTTCTCGAAAACTTTAATGTTTTCAGAATCAAAAGATAATACTAATCATGTTTTTTACTGGTATGCACATAGTACAAAACCTGCCATTGAAACTCGATCGAAACTCTCGTAAAGGTTAATATCGTTTCAGTCCCTGAAAAATGAAAGGATGTTGAAATATTGAAGTTTCACTTTACTAGTTATAGTCATCAATCAAAACGTTGACTCGCGTAATTACAACGACCATACAATATTATTAATCTACATAACAATCTTAATAAAATAAAAAGTGATGATCCAGAGTGAAAGACTGAAAGATGCGATCGCAGTTTCCTTTATCGATCAAGAGTACAAGTCTCCTACCGAATGAAAATTGAATTCCCTTCCACGTGCTGCAATCATGACGTAACTTCGAGGGTCGAAGAGCGATCATCTTCAATGGTGGTGCAACTTGATTGATGCGCAACATCAATCAATCCCTCGTTCGCAAATTACATCAGGTTTATATTAAGTAGTTTATCATGTTGTCGCGATACTTTGCAGTTCACCGATCTCCTGTCAACCCTTAAACATCCTTTTTCTTGGGACAAACAAATTTCAAAGATTTCACCACGATCGACTGCCGATCTAATTCGATAATTATCACCTATATTTATCTTTACTTCTACGTATCGTGTTTTATCCGATGCTTCAGTTCTTAGCATATCATTTTCTAATAAAAATTCTTTGTTTTTACTATTTTTGTACAGTCTCGCTAAACCAATTAGCGACAAACAAAAAGCAAAGCGAGGACATCGCTCGAGATTGAATAACAATTAACGTCAAATAAACTCTCCAGATTGAAAATGAGAATGAATAAGAGAAAAAACAGTGTAACGTGGAAAAAGGCAAAATCGATGGCGAGCAAACGTCCAGAGTAAACGAAAAGCTTTCAATTCCGCTGATATCTTCAGTAAGAGTACAAACAAACGATAATAGTAATAAAAGCGATAATACCGGTTTTTCACGGCTTGGGGTGCAGACGAACGTCTCGGTCTATATAATTCAATTTACACTGTGCGAATCCACAGAAATTAGAAAATAAAAATTACTGTATCGGACATCCGTGAATGGGAACTTTAAAACGAATAAAAATATTTAAAATTGAAAAAGTTATGCACGTAGCAGGATTAATTATTTCACTAGAAAATGACGAGCGTGCTTTGACGAGTCGATTGAAACCCTCAGCAGAAAACGCGGTACACATTTTATTAAATATTCACAAATCGCGGAACAGCTATATTCGACCGTGCCAAAAATCAAATTTTCAATGTATTATACGGACATTTAATGAAACAATTAGCAACAAGCGACTCGAAATCAAATGAAATCGACTCGCGTTTGTATCGGCGCATAAACGCGTGCATGAAATATGCATGAGAGTTATGCGCTAAAACAATGGTTCTCAAATTGGAAGAGCGAGCTCTCGCTCCGGCACGTGAAAGTTTAAAATTTGTACAAAATTTAGGAAAAAAACTGTATTTTAATATCGAAAACAATCCGCAGATTCGAGCAAATGAAGTATCGCGCACCTTTCAACTACGATTCAAAAAAAAAAACAAGAAAATAAAAAAAAATAATAATGGTAGCGTTCGAGGAGAAAGTGCTCTCGTGGAACAAATGGTTAAATTTAATTTGAAAAGTTTGGTATCGTTAGCAGATATGAGCAAAGCAAGAATCTGCTATATTAAAATTTATCATATTAATAAAAGGATGCATGTAATTACTACGCTCGAAGTTTTATTAAATTAATATAGCTTTCTAATTGCTACTGCTTCCACGAAACGAAATCAAATTTATCAACTCTTCTCCTGCGTTCACATTTTTGCAAGCACAAGTTTCGAATTTATTTTGAATTAAATTTTTATACGCATACGTTTCATATACAATCGTTCAAAATTCCATTCGTGTAACACGCATGGTATGCGAAAACATTAAAAATAGACGCGTGTACCAACCTAATATCGTATAATTGAATCGTCGTAGTACGTACTCTCTTCATCGAAGTAGAAATCCTTTCCAAATCGAAGTCGTCAATGAAAAGCGGCGACGATTAAAGATTAAAGTTTCACCAAACTTTCCCACCGCGAGAAAAATCAATCCATAACCAATGAACGTTTTCTACGTGTCGTCGCATCGAAAAGTTGGAACTCGAACCTGCGTCTTCTCGATAAGCGATCAAGATGGACCTGAGTTTACTCGGAACTTCATTCCGAACTTGAAACGTCTCCTCGGCCACAAAGTTTTCGGCAGATACCCAAAAGAGCTTTCCAAGTAATATGGAACGTACGATCGGGTATTACTCGAATAGCAGCCTGATCATACCTCATCCCGAACCTGCCCTCGTGCAAGCAATATACCTGCTGACAACTTTTAGTTGCGGGCACTCTCGTCGATGTTTCACGAGCTACTTGGTACGCGATTTCGAATTAAACGTCGCCCAAGAGTTGATCGCTAATATCTTCACGGCTTAATCATTCCCTCGCTGTTCGATATGACTCAAAAGATGAACGGTACGAGGAATTCGTGTTCAGGCAGCGCGACAGGAAGGCCTCTGGCATAAACAGTTATAACTTTGGCAATTTCGACATTTTCTAGATACATTTAGAATTTGTTAAAAATATTTTTAAGACCACTTTTAGGTAAGTTTGGATAAAATATCGAGTATTGCATAAATAAAATGCTGCGGAAAGAAACTCGTTTGAATAAAATTGCTACTTTCTCAGTCAACAGTCAGCGCCGCAAAGAATCAGGTTTCTCAAATAACTATGCCCACCGGAACCGTCCAGCCTTTTCTGGAATTCACGAAACGGTGAACCTGCTTCGTTTCAGTGGCGACGACTCGTCTCCTAATTACAGACGCGTAGTCCAATTAGGAGCACGAGAGTCCGCCATTAATAGAACTGTCATAAGTCGAAAAGTTTTTGGAAATGACGAGCCCCGTTGAGTGAAACACGCGAATTAAAGTGTACACATTCTTATAGAGATTATAGAGTTTTAGAATCAAAGAAGCTGATGTACAGGTAATTATTTCTAATAATCGAGAAAAATTAGTTTCATTTGAAGAGGTTTCGCAGCATAGCAGAGCTTAACAGAGGTATATAACGGAGCTTTCTGGTGTGAAAATGTCGAGACCTCGAACTTAGTTTCACTAATAAAGGTTCCCCTCTCATTCAAGTACCATTCATCTGGAACCCACTCATCCAAGTCCTACCTATCCAAATTCGCTGCATGTTGACTTTCGAAGCCTTAAATTCCAAAAATGGAACAAGCCAAGCCGGGAAATGGCGCGGAAAGGATGAACAGGACGCTTCGGACAATGCAGAGGGGATCTTGGGGGACTGATAAGGGTGGCGCAGCATTGGAAGGTGAAAAGAGCGGCATCGAATCTCGGCGACAGGAGATGCGGCTGCGGAGTTAACTGCAACCGCAATGAGCAGTCGTGTGTTCGTTGTTCCCAGGCACATAACCTGAACGGCCGGCAGTTAGGTCGTTGGAAATGGCAAAGAGCTGCGGTGGGGCGAGAACGGGGGGAGGAAAGCAGAGACACCCAAGCAGGCGCGTTGCGCGCTCATAGGGCGCGTACCCTGTTTAATTAGCGAACAAATTAAACGTCGGGACAGCCACATCCGACATGCCCACGTAATTAGAGGTATTATAAATTAATTATAACATCGTGGCGCCGCCAGTTTTGTGGGATTCAATCTCGGAATGGGCTCGGTATTGCATGCCAAATGAATGCCAAACAACTTACGTCGCCTTCCGTGCGCCGTAGATCCTTCCAATGTTCTTCTGGCTCTTCTTGCGTTTACTCCGATTTCGCACCGTATCTCGGATACGCTCGCTTACTCTTCCTCCAGCTGCGACTAACGATTGACGGTCGGGCAGATTACGTCGCGCGTGGGATATCAAACCGGAAGTGTCGAGAAACGGTAAGATAGACTAGCGTGTCACCTACTTCCGTAATGCGTCTCTGCTCGTGGGGGCGTTATGTGTGGTCGAGATATTCTGTTGTGAGTGAAGTTGAACAGAAATTAATTGGTTTTTTTCATTTATTAGACTTGTAAATGGTGCTTCTATTCAAATAGATGCCCGCTTGTCTCTCGAATTAACTCTTGAAATTTTATTTAATTCTTTTAGATGTTTAGGTTAAACATCAATCGAGTTTAAAGTATCCCTCTTCTATAACAGAGTATTATAGTTTCTTTAGAACCAATTAAATGCTTATTACGTTGAAGGTCTCCTGTTGCCAGGGTACGATCGAAACAACTAATGATTCTTCCAATATGAATTCAAGAAGTCAGGTAATGAAAGACCCGGTTGCATCGCTAGGAGTTTTACTCTCGCGTATTTCTTACCGAGAATGCCATGAACTAAACGTCCAGAGGGATTTATACTCATGTTCGCAGTGGTGGCTCTTTGTTTCCCGCAGGGAAACAAGTTGTTTCCAAAGGTACTCACGAGGTGGTGGATCACTTGTTATGATCCTTCAGGACTGATCTGGGATACTGAAACACAGGTCTAACATTTCGTATGACCGCCCAAAGAGTCACAGTCACTTCCACCGTTTCTCGCAATCACTTCTAGAAAAATGAACGTTGTAATGCGCAAGAAAAATTCGATGTTTACTGTGTCAAGGTCCGAGAACCAAAATTATGATTTCTTTAAGGTATTTTACAATGTTCAGATTCACTCCTGAAGAAGATCAATAAATGTAATACTTCGAGTTGCTCGTGCGTAGCCAATTAACGAGAACAGAACAGCTGCTACTTTTTCGATTTATTTTCTAATCACGATTGCCCACAATCGTTTACCAAAGTCAAATCGTTCGCTTTCCTCGAATTCGAAAAGTTTCATTTGCAGTTTCACTTTTCAATGAGCGCTGCGCGCGTTCGAGGCATTTCTGGGAACCGATAGTATAATCATAGCTATTCCAAGACAGCGGAATCGAATCGACTGGATTCCCCCAAGGGATATCACGAATTACAAGGCGAAGCTTAGAAATCTCGGTCGCAGAATAGGAACCGATTAAACGAAACAACCGACTGACTGCACCTGTTGATATTTCACTAGCCACTCGACTCGAATACTCCCCCGTGTATATTGTTGCGCTCGTTGCGCGATAAATGTAAAATGTTATCAGAAGGGAAAGAGTAACGAGATTTATACAGGGTGGAGGTAAATAGGACTCGAAAAGGCTAGTACTCGTAAAATTACAAAGTTGGTATTTAAATCGAAATAATTTTGATTTAATTGGTAGTCAACAAGTGAAAAGGCTGATATTATATTTGTATTTACTATATGAGCCGTTCACTACACAAATCGATTAAATCCACTTTTTGAAGAATCTTTAATTCAAGTGCCAAAGCACTTGGTATAGTCATAACTTGTTATATTTCGTCGCATTTCTTAACTGTTTGTTTTATCGAGTTAATCAATTTGTGCAATGAACAGCTCATACACAAATCCTACAAATCTTGAAGTCCCTTAAAACCAAGAAGAACACCCTTTAACGGCCCTTAAACTTGCAACAGAATAGAACAACTACCAGGGGAGGGAAAATTACCGCGCCCAACACAATATACTCTCCAGCGCATATGAAACGCGCGACCCATTATAAACGACGACAACGTGGAACGCGCACACGGAATCAAATAACGCGGAGCTACCCCAACGAATCGATCAGCGATTAAGGATTAATCACAGTCAATTAATGCGACATGCACAGACACACTGCGCCGACGTATCGCTTCCAGCGACGCCTCCGGTTCCTCCGTCATTAAACTAATTGATCTCTCGCTGCAAAGCAAATGCCATCAGCGACCAAACGAACCATTCGAATCATTCGACGCGAACGGGAAACGTGGCTGAGAATTGCGCGCTTTTCGTTGGCCCGCGACGAAATCAACGGTTTCACCGCGTTTGTCGCTGCCACGAGTCGCTGGTCCTTCGTCTCTCCGTGCCCATACGTCCGCGATAACGCGTTGTCATAAACAGCGAGCGCAATGTACCACGAATCCGGTGAATTGTCCCGAAACTAACGCGTCGGGCAAAATGTGCCCGCGTCGTTTCTCCCGCGCGGCACCTTCACTTGACCGTGGTGCGCACAGGTGCACGCCAATCCCGCGTGTTTTAGGGATCAATTGCATCGAAACTCGACCGTGACAGTAGCCGGTGGATTCACCCTTGTTACAGATTCATTCGCCACGTCTCTTCAAGTTCGACTAATTCGGCAAGTTCCGCTGTCCCCTCGGACCCGACCATCGCCACGGAAGCAATAAGGAGTAACTTCGTACCACACGCGACGTGAATCGGACCAGACCATTGGAGAGGAATCGATTTTAGGAAAACTTGTCCGGGCGACTGTCGATGCCGTTAGTGTAACCAGTGTTCAGTCAGGACGTATGGACTGTGAGAGCTTTTAAAGTAGCGTAATTATTTCAGGAAGAACGGTGACCCTGTCAAAGTGTCATGATGTCTCCACCTCGTAATGTCACGAAGCGTCTGACCAATGACCATTGCATAAAAAGCATACTTTGGTGAAATTCCGCGCACGAAATAAACGCATATAGGGAGATGACCGTATCGAAAAGTGCTCCCAAAATAAAGAAGATAAGTTTGGTAGCAAGTTTGATGCACAGCAGCGGCACGGGAATGGATCTCGGACACGTTATCTGAAACTATATGCAATAGGACGCAGCGAGCATATCCCCATGGGAAATACAGATAGTAATACAGAACATATACAACATATTAAATGGAACTGATTATCAAAGCAATATCGTGCATCGAGTATCTCGGCAATGAAATTATATCTATGTATTGATTCGCCGACTAATTAATTCCATGTTTGGCTCGAATCGACAAATGTTTCTTCGCGTTGATCGACTATGGAAACGCCAGTTGAAAGCTGAATTTTATATAAAATATATCGTAAAAAATTACGACAAAAAAGCTTAAATAATTAAAAACGCGCGTTTCGTAGGGTAATAAATGGTATCGTCATTTGGCGAAGAACCGCGAAATAAATTTGTTGTAAAACTGTTAAAATAAGGAGAATACGTGAATAATTATAAAGTCGATAATTTTATGTACGTGGTGCCATCGGTGGGAAAATGCCCAAGTTTGTCGTGGATAAACTTACAGACATCGTAATTATTTACATATTTTACCTATTTGTATAGTTTAACACTTCTTAAATCTACTGTGTACTCATTTAAACATGTATTCTTGATTTATTAATTGAAATTGGTTCAAATTGCATCGATACAATGATTTTTGGTAAGAATGAGTTTGTCGCGTCATCTTGTGACAAAATTCTGGAACTATTCAACGACAAACTTGGAACGCTTATAGAGACATGGCACCACTGAGCATATGAAAAAATCAATTATTATAAATGTAAAATAAGACGTTTTCAGTGTAATATAATTCGTGTAATAAATAGAGAGTAATAAATAGTGAAAGGAGATAAGAATTGCTATCATGCTCCTGTTTTATTGACTGCTGGAATAAAACAAATTGTAGAATTCAGTCATAGGTACCTTTAATATTTAAGAAAGCTACTAACTGAATTTACAAGTATTTTTGATAAAATCTCAGAGCTTTCTTTACAACATCGAAATCTGTTCGATGGTGAAAACTTGATATTAGTCCAGAATAGTTATACCCGAACATTTTTTACTGGACATATTATCAACAAATGGTATGGTACTTTAACTATCTACTCTATCAACGATAAATACTACCACTGTCCATATTATCAATAATGGTTACTATCACTCGCTACATTATCAACGATAAGTATTATCACTCGCTACATTATCAACGATAAGTATTATCACTCGCTACATTATCAACGATAAGTACTATCACTAGCCACATTATCACCGACTGGTACATCCTTTCTTACCGTTCGTCAATACAGATTGCATGTATTAGTAGAGTTTCAGCTATTCTACGCTACGTGGCTACTCATATGGATTAACATTTTAAATCTCTTCGAATTCTTTATTAAAATTTGTAGGTTCTAATTAAATACCTGATTAAATTGTCCATAATTCATTTTTTGTTTTGTTTACAGTCACAATTTCTTCACCACTGATTGCGAATCTAAAAATGCAATTGCGAGTACAAACTATTTTTATACAGAAAAGTGACGAGTACGAGTTGATACCAACTCGTTCAAGCACGACGAGAGCGAATTTCTGATGTGAGTCACGCCGTGGATCGTAAATTTAAAAAAAAACGCGATCACTAGCCAGCGTCAGCGTCACGATAAAAGATTTCAATCGAACGTTGAAAACAGTTCTGAACATCTGGATGGCTCCCAAAGGTCTGCATACCAGACGCTCGGTATCGCGCTAGTTTCGCCAACAGCCAGAAATCCAAAAAGGACAAGGCTTACACCTGGAGACCTCGACCAGTATTTAGTACTAACCCTTTTGTTAGGTGACAGGATTGCTTAGACAGTTGACTCCCAGTCGCTACTAGATTTTATGGTGACTAAGAAGCGACAACTTTGTTTATGTCAGATTTCGTTGAAGTCTGAAGCATTTGTAGCAATTAAACACCATGAATAGGTTCCTGAGCTTCTCACATATTTTTTTCAGGAATGGTACACCTCTAAGACTTTCTACCCGAAATTCGGCAGAAATTGCGAAAAAAAATTAATTTAGAGATATTGCATCATGAATAAGGGCTAAATTGATTAAATCATCAGCCTCCGACCATCCTAAGCCTACATTTTAGCCCCATGAAGAACGCGACGATCAGAAAACAATGTCTAAATTAGCCAACCAGCCAGAAACCCAACGAGAAGTCAGCCTTCGTTACGGTGGAGGCAGTGGATCGTGGGCGAGAAGTCTCGGCATTATTTTCGAGCTGTCTCTGGGAAAATGCGTTGGGGAGGGGTTCGGGGGTCGCGGTGTAGGCGAATTCATCGGGCGGATTGCGCAACGCGATCGCGGAGGGACCGCATGGCGCGAGCGGTGCCGCGAGTCTGCGGAAGGCGCGTGCGCGACGGGAGCCTCTCGAGCTAGCCGGCGGTCTAGCGGCCGCCTCCGAAATGTTGATGCTAAATAAAACTCGTAGCTGGTTGGGACGATGCCATGCGTTCTAATTTTCAACGAAGGCACGGACGACGGTGGCCCGGGGTCTGCCGCGTCTTCGGAGGCGGATACGATAGTCTCTCGAGGCTCTCCGGGTTACCTGTTCTTCGTGGAGGAGTGGGAAAGTCGCAAAGCAACGATCACCAGCGAAGCAAACCGTCGAGGACGCAAAGGGTTCAGCCCGTCAGACTTTCGGGGGTCAACGTGATCGTTGCTGTTCGTTGCTGACGCGACAGCTGATCGGTGGCGGCCAATCAAACGGTTCCATCCAGCCGACCAACGACTCGGGACCCAGTGCTACGTCCGCGGTTCTTCCATGTGAACGCTGCGGTGACATGGCTGCCGCCCTCCTGGGCAAGTGCATCGGTTTGCTCACACTCGTACTCCTCCTCTACACCTGCTGCTATGCCTTCAAAATACGGGACCACGGCGCGCAATACGAGTCCGCGGAGCAGCCGAGTCGCGCTTGCACTTCCATCTTTGGCAGATGCCAGGAGAGGACGACCTCGACGCCGGACCGGAAATGGCACGAGACGCCAGCATCGCGGCTTGCCAGCCGACGTAAACCACCTGCCGAGATGACGTCGACGGACGACGCCGTAGGAGGTGCGGAAGGGGCGTCTGACAAGCTGAAAAGAATTGCTCGCTCGAGGGAGGACGATAGTAAAGGGAGCGACGAGGTTGATGATGAAGACGATGAAGCGATCGTAGAGGTGGAGGATAGCGAGGACGAAGACGAAGATGATGAGAACCAGGACGAAGACGATGATGAGGAAGATGCCGGTGGAAAAGAATCCGAAGAAGACGAGGAGGAGGATATGGATCGAGTTAAAGTGAAGAAAGACTCGAAGAGAAAGGCTGAGGTGGTTAAATTAATTCCAAAGAAGGTTGTTAGGAAAGCTAAGGTCGAAGAGGAGTCGAGGAAGGAGGAGGATTCAGAAGAGCAGGAAGAGTCAAGCAAGGATGATGATGATGATGATGATGATGATGATGATGATGATGATGATGATGATGATGA